>NC_041389.1:418688634-418877553 GCF_002162155.2 Triticum dicoccoides | reverse complement strand
GCGACAACATGTTCCCGCAGCTGTACTAGCACAAAGCAGTGGTCAGACTCCGTAGTACTAATGTGTCGAACTATGGTATGGCCAAAACGGTTGATGAACTCCGGATTTCCAAATGCTCTGTCCAACCGAGCTTTGACATTGTCATCTCCTGCTTGGCCATTGTCCCATGTATACTCCATTCCAGTCCACCCTAGGTCCTGGAACAAGCACTCATCAATTACGTCTCAGAATGCCTCATCTGCCACTCCGGACGGGCAGCTCGTGAAAAATGCTCCGATGCAAATAAAGTTTCATTAAAGTCACCAATACATAGCCATGCTGGGTGCTGGATGGAAAATAAGGTTCGAAGAAATCTCCAGCTATGGTGTCTATCTGATGCTCGTGGGGCTCCATAGAATCCCGTGAGTCTCCATTTTTCAGAGATGTGATCACTTTTCTGCACCAATACATCTATATGGCCAGAACTATAGTTTTGAAGTTCAACCTGCACTTCGGCTGACCAAAACAAACCAATACCTCCACTTAGACCATCACTGTCTACTGCGAAACAGCCTACAAAACCAAGTTGATTCTTTAGGTTTTCCACTCTATTAGCTGCAATCTTTGTCTCCATTACAAACAGAAGACAGGGCCCTTCTTGCTTCACTACACTGCGAAGCTCACGAATTGCCGCTGGGTTCCCAAGCCCACGACAGTTCCAGCTAAGGCAATTCATGGCAACTGGCAGGGCTCACTGCAGCCTCTGCCGATGTCCCGGAGTTAACCGGAGTAGGTTTCTTTTTCTTTGGCGACCTCTCGCCATCCTCACCTTTCTCAAAGGAGTCGGTCGGGTCCTCAGCAGTCCCCTGTTTGCCTCCCCCTTGGTTATGTGGCTCGTTCATCAGCAAGGGCATAACCCTCCTGTACTCCTTTTTATTCCTCGGCGGCCCCCCTTTCCTTTTGTTTTGATTCATATTCTTTGCTGGGGAAGTAACCTCGGTTCCTTTCTCAACTGTAGTACCTGAACCCTTTGTACCAGCTGCATCTCTCCGGTTGCTTGATTGCTCTTTTGGCACGTACTCACTAGCATCAGGTATTTTGCGATCATCTGGTGCCCGCAGCCCTTTCCCAAAGGGAAGATCACCATTAGTATCCCTCGTTCCAGGGGTCGGACAGTGCAAATCAGAGTGGCCCAAGCGTCCACATGAAAAGCAGAAGTGTGGAACATTTTCATAGAGAATATCATAAAGATCTGTGCTCTTCCTCCGCGCTGACTCAATCAGAATCCACCGCCTCAGAGGTTTTTCCACATCAACTGAAACTCTGGCTCTCAGATAGCCATTAGCATGATCAAACTACACACGAGTTGCCTCCTTATCAATCTGCTTTGCAATAGCACCACACCATTTGTCATTACGCAGGTTGAAGGGAAGATTTACTACCCTCGCCCACATATGGATCTTGTCAAAACTCAGTTCAGATGGGCGCATGCATTCATCAAACTCCGCCAAGACGACAGCATTCTTACTAACATGCCACGGCGCCCCTTCCCAAACGCGGTCCCTGTCTCTTTGGCTAGCAAATTCCGCCACAAACATATTATCTCCAACCGATCTAAAGACCAAACCTTTAGGGTTTCCCCAAGCTGGACGGAGAGCGCTGATAATTGTTTGGATGTGAAGAACTCTCCTATGTAGCACTTTTCCAGCCAACATCCACCTCTCTTGAATCCCTTCATCTCTATCATCCAGAACAAGCGGCGTGGCCTCCTCCTCGGTGATGTCCAGTTTGCCTAGGGCCTCCTCTAACCTCGCCCTTGCCGCACGAGGAGACAAGGGCTCCTTCCCGCTGCTATGGCTCGATGATGTTGCCATCCTCCAGCCGTAGATCCTGTGCGTCGTGCCAGAGATCAGCATGCGCCGCCAAGATCCACCCGCAAACCCTAATCGCCTCTAGAGGGCGCTCCGGGTATTACGGGGGAAAAACTCTTTCATGACACATGAGTGTGTGTGGGTTGTGATGTGAATGTCTGTGAAGTCTACAACTCTACATTATACTTAGTGTTTCCCAAAAATAAAGGAAAATAAAATGAGAAAAAAAAGCAGCGGGAAATAAACACGCCCATGCCAATAATGGGTCAACCCAAGTGGGCAGATGACACGTGGAACACCTTACATTTTACAGTGGCTTGGAATATGGAAATAAGAATTCTGTGCGAAAAACCATGATGCCATGATTTTTCGTATGAAATCAGAATTCCATACGAAAAACCAGTCCCACATATTAAACAAGAGTGGACGTGTTTGTTGGGACCTTGTATTTGACGCTCTTTGTGTAGAGATGTCGAGCAAACACACAAGGAGCAAACAAAATGAGCAACAAGATTTGGTTTTGCGAAGGTTCTAGCTTTGGTTTCTAGGTTTTAGAAAGGTTCTAGAAGGCTTCATTTCGTTTTTTCATTTTATTTTCCTATTGCTTTTATCTAGCGTTTTGTGTTCCTTTTTCTTTTCTTTTGCAGTTCTTTTTTCTTTTCAAAAAATATTTCTGAAAATTTAAAAATGATCAAAAAATCGAAAATTGTTCTAAAATATCATAAAAAGGTTGAATATTTTTAAATAAGTATTCGAATAGTTTTAAAAATGTTTGCTGGCGTGTTGTCTATAGAGGCACATAAATGGGGCTATACACCATGGGCAAGCCAACCTAGGTTATCTTCTTTTTTTTGCGAAGATCTTTTTGAAACCAAAAAACTATGATTTTCTATTGTCTTTAGCTTCCAGAAAAAGGAAAATTTGTAATATACTTTAAATGATTGATAGTGGTAAATTAGTATGATTTTACGACACAACTATATAAAAAATGATAAAAATGTATCTTTAAATATACGCTTCCGGTTATGAAAAATATTAATCTACATCAACTAAAATATTTAGGAAATATGATATTTTCGTAAGTTCTAGAATTCTCAGTGAATGTTTTCTAAATATATTCACATTTTATTTTCGTTATATGTGTCTATTTTAGATAAGAGTTCACTTAACTCATACAAAAATGCTAATGCTATCGTGGAATATTGTGGCCTTATTTATGTTCATAAGTTTGTTTCTAAATTGCATGGTCTGCTACTCCTTTGGATCCATATTAGTTGCCGTTGATTTAGTACAAATTAGTACTAAACCAACGATAATTAATACAAACTTTGTACTAAACCAACGATGACTAATATGGATCCGAGGGAGTATTATAATTAAGCACATGTATTTAGTATTTCAAATTGTTTCCAATCAATCCATTTTTAAATATCATTAAGCTTAATGGTTCTTGAAATTACATCGAAATGTATACATTTGTGAAATACACTAAAGATACGAGAAATGTAAAAGTAAAATAAAATAAAAAGATATTGTTAAAATATAAAATGAAAAGCAAAGAAGGAACATGAAAAAAAAACAAGCTTATTAGGCTTAATTATTTTAGAGGAAAAGGACTCCTCTAAATTAACACAAATGTAGCTTGGCCTCTTAGTGAATTATTTGCCCTAAATGCTTCATGATGTGCACAAACTTTTTGGTGAATTGGAGCGGCCGTGCAATACGACAAGGAACCACACCAACAAAGCGAAGGTGCAGCTGGTCGGGTGATGTCAGTATCATTTTCAGAGTTGTCCGTTTAGAGGGAATTGATACAGTAGTTAATGTGAACACTATTGTGCCTTTAATTTCTTTTCAAAGAAAGTGAAAAAAGATATAACTGTCACCGTTGGAATCCTTGCGACGTGTTTTGAAGAAAAAAACTTGATACCAACTATAGTGCTATATGGTGCAACTCTATTACTAAATGATGCACGTTTAGTACTACATGGTGGAACTTTTTTTTCAACACTATTTTCTGGAGTTGCATGCTCCAACTTCTTAAGAGGTTGCAACGTAACAATCATGACAGCATGATATGTAACTATTCTAGCCAGCTACATAGTAGTTAATTTGCAACCCTCGTCCCTACTCGTAGATGTGTAGCTTATCATTAGTAGCACAGCCTGCCTCACCTATCCTATCAACGATATATGCAACTTAGTATATGTTGTTTCAGCCAACTGCTAGCAGTCGATGTGCAATTCCTCCCCCCCTACTTATGGATGTGTAATTTCAGTTGGCTGAGCAACCGACGTAGTTGCACATTGTCTGCTAGGCAGTTGGTCGGGGAAACAGACGAAGTTGCACATTCATGAGGGTAGTGAAAAGTTGCATATAGACAGGGAGCTAAACTTGCACGTCTCACTAGTAGGGGTGGTAGCAAGGAAAACTAAACATCCGCGGAGGATACGAATGAAAGTTGCACATCATTGTTAGGCAGTTGGCTATGGCTACATCCGAAGTTACACATCCATTGCTAGGCGGTTGGCCGAGGCAGCAAAACAATGAAAGCTGCACATCCATGGGCAGGGGGGAGTTGCACATTAACTACTAGAAGTTGTCCTGTGCAACAGACGAAGATGCACATTCCACTGGTAGGGGGTAGTTTGGGTCAAAGAATCATCAGTGAAAACTGCACGACCATGGGTAGGAGAAAGTTGCACATCGACTGTCAGGTAGTTGCACATCAACTACTAGATAGTTGCACCTAATGAGGACTAAACAACACACACAAAAATTCGTCGAAATATATACATGTGGGATGTAGTTTCAAGAGCACGTCACGAGGGTTCCAAGGTGAAAACGACTCCTAATTGTGTTATTTGGTTCAAAAGTTGTGACATGGTTTAGAAAAATGAAAACTCAAATTAAATACATTCACACCTGTTCGCGTCAGCGAATACTGCATGTCTATGAGCAGAGAGAAAGTTGCACATCGACTGTCAACTAGTTGCACATCGACTGATAGACGGTTGCACCAAACGGAGACTAAATTGTACACAAAAAGTTTGCCAAAACAGACCCATGCGGGATCTAGTTTCGAAGAGCATGTCACGAGAATTCCTATGATGAAAGCGGATCTTAATTTCAATGTTTTGTTAAAAAGTTATGACGTATAAATAAAATTGAAATCTAAACTAGATGGTCTCAGGCTGGCGCGCGGGGGATTGGCACTTTTCTTTTGCGGACGAGTGGGACACGTGCTTTCTTTTCCATTTTCCCTTCTTCCTTGTTTGAAGATTTCTTTTCCAAATCCATCGACATTTTCTTAAATTGATGAACTTTTTTAAAATCCGCAGACATCTTTTCAAAATTGATGAACATTTTTCAAAGTCAATGAACTTTTTATCAAATTTGATGATTTTTTTAATATTGATGAATTTTTTCAAAAACTTTGAATTTTTTTTCAAATTCGATGATTTCTTTTTCAAATTTGTGACTATCCTCAAATTTGATGAATCACGGACTTCCTGCTTAATTCAATACTGCAATAACCACCCCGCCACGAGAACTTCATGTGCTTCCTTCCATAATTTTTTTATCCTATCTTATCTTCTTTTCTTTCTTTATTTTTTCTATTTTTTGATTTTATTTTTCTATTTTTGTGTTTTTTTTCTGTTTTCTTTTTTCCTTCTTCCTCGTTCGATGAACAGGTTTTTAAATCCGTCAACATTTTTTAAAAATAGATGAATTTTCTTAAATTTGAAGAATGTTTTGAAAATTTGATGATTTTTTTAAATTTTTGAACTTCTTTCAGTATCGATGAACTATTTTTCTGACTCGATGAAATTTGGATCAACATTTTCCGTATTGATAAAAAAAATTCAAAACCGATGAACTTTTTTTCGAAAGCTATGAACTTTTTCAACTTTTCATAAACCGTTCAAAAATTTACCAACTTTTCTTCAAAATGTGATTTTTCCTAATAATCGATGAATTTTTTCTGATTTTGTGAAGTTTTCTTCAAAAATGATGAAATTTTGTCTCCAAATCTATGAACTTTTTAAATTCATGATTTTCTAAAAATACGTGATAAATAAATAAAGCAGCGACACTTTTGTGTTTTTGTGGCGTTATTTATTCGCTATTGGCAGTCGCAAGTGTCGAATGGGTGTACTGGTTAGCTAAGCTCGAACAAGGGTGTGGCACTGCGAGTTCAAACCCACTTTTGTGTTTTTGTGGCATTATTTGTTCGCTCTTTTTTGCCTCCCCGGGTCGGCGCAACAAGGCGCTGCATGGGGCCAACAACCTGTTTGGATGCTTAGCGGCGAACAGGAGCTCCTCGTCAGTGGCTTACTAGCTGGTACTCGAGTGGGCCGCAGCCCAACTCTTTCCGGCTACTCGCTTCGCGTGTCTCGCTAGCTCGCCCGCTTGCTTGTCCCGCTAGTTTTTTTTTTTTGCTTTTTGTGTTGTCGGTCTGGTAGGGAAAAAAGGCCGGTTTTTATACTGTTGAAAAAAATGTGAACGCAATTTTTTTCAGGAATTATTAATAAATTTCATCAATTTGAGAAAAATTTGCAAATTTGGGAAAAAGATTGTGAATGAAAAAGTTCATAAAAATATGAAACGAAAACCGCACAAAAAATCATGAATTTGAGAATAAGTTCAAGAATTTTAAAAAGACTGTGAATTTGAAAAAAAAACATGAAATTTTAAATAAATCCACAAATTTCGAAAATTTCATTTTTTTCAGAAATTTCATGACATTAAATAAAAATTCGTGAAAATGAAAATTTCATAGATGTCAAAAACAAAGTTCATTGATGAAAAAATATATTTGAAAGGGTTTCTAGATTTGAAAAACAAAGGTGCATTTGTCAAAAGACTTCAATGATTCAGAAGATTTGGAAACAGTTTCCGAATATAAGAATTTTGTTAACAAGTTAGAAACTTTCATGAATTTAAGAAATGTTCAGAATTTTAAAAATAATCAGAGATTTTAAAAGTGATACGAAAATTAAAAAGAAAGAGAAAAAACAAAAGGCCAAGCAAAACCGACAGAAGAAACTAGAAAATAAAAGTGCAGTATTTTTTGCGGGAGAATAATGAAAGCGCACTTCAGGTACAACAAGAAGAAAAACAGTAAGCGTGCTCAGCACGTAGGCTTTCCCGGTTGGTTACCATGGGTGGTAGTAAATATCTGATGTTCGAATCTCTCGCGCGCACCCATTTTTTGAAGGATAAGAAAAGGGAAAATGGTAGCTGGGTCGAGCCTAGGACAGAAGGGGGTTGTGCACCGGTTTGTACAATAGGCTATAACATTTTTAAAAAAAATTGAGTATATTTTTATTATTTTTCTCAAATTCTTGAACTTTTTGGAAATTCAGGAACATTTTTGAATTCGTGAACATAGTTTGTATATCAGGTGCATTTTATATATTGACAACAGAACATTTTTTGTATTTAGGGATATTTTGCAATTCTTGAATATTTAAAACTAATCAAGAATAGATTTTTATTCGTGAATATTGTTTTGTACATATTCAATTCCCAATCATTTTTAAAATTCACAAAAAGCACATATTCTTTCAAGTTTTTCAGAATTTCGGGAACATTTTTAATAATTGAACATTTTATAATTCTTGAACATTTTTTAAAATTGAATGGTGAAAAGGAAAATGTAAATGGAAATATGAAAAAAATGAAAACAATAAAATAGGCACCCCACATTTGGGTAGCCCAAAAGGTATGGGGTTCAGTGATTGGTCGCTTGGAACCGGTCGGCACAAAGACTAGGAGGTCTGGTTACTCCGACCACATTAGAAAGCATAAATTTACATTGTTTTTTTTAACCGACGCTTGGAAAAACGAGATTAAAAGAAAGTGGCTAGATTTTTTTTCTGCAAACTTGCTCCAATAAAGCGCATACAATAATACCGCTGAAGATGAATTCTTCTTTAGGGATACATCTTGGAAGTTGCAAAATAACATTGGAGAAGTGCCAAGGATAGTGTACGACGTTCAAAAGTGGCTACACCCTGACAAAGATGTACAATTTGGAAAAATCTATAATGTGTTCGATTATATGTATTTAATATTATCCTCTATCACTAGAAAAATAGTGAACTTCCAATTCAAAAACGAAGGCAGGACCGTAGGATCGGGCATCACTCTGGAGCCTAGGACAAGGTAGCCATGGAAGAGAGAGCCCTATTTATCATTGTTTTTTATTTTTATTTTCTTAATGTTTTGAAACATGTATAAGACATGAAAAAAGGGAAAAAATTTAAAGCGTATTTAAAAAATATTATGCAATAAAAAGTTCTTTGTGTAAATTAAAAATGTCCATGTAATAAAGAGAAGTGTTCAAGTATCTTAATTTTTCTTTGTATAATTAAAAAGTTAGAACGCATTATAAAATATAGAATCTAAAAAGTATTTATATATTAAAAAATGTTAATATGATTTTGGGAAGTGTTTGAAATTTTAATGTATATTTACAAAATATTCGTGTGATATTTTACAATGTTTATCATGTTAAAGAGTGTTCATGTATTTGTAAGGATGATACAAAATCGAAATAAATGGAAAGGAGAAAAAGAAAAACCAGAAGAGAAATAAGAAAAAGTGGAAGACATACACAAAATAAATAAAAAAGAAAAACCAGAGGAAACCCTGCAGAAAATAGAAAAAATGTGGCTCTAAATTGGCAGGCCGAGTTCGCATGTCTTATTTGTGTTTGTCTGCTCACGGAAGGCCCGTTTGAGGCAAAAAGCAGGCTTTGACACAGCAACCAATTCGTCTTGCCAACTCTATGTTTCAGCATTTCGATTTCTTTTCTCTATTTTGCAGTTACCCTAAAAAAACTCTGACACAACTCTAAAAAAAACTATATTTTCAGTCCTGTCGCAGTCGACTAAATCCTTTTATTGCCAGGTTCAGTCGACTAAATCATTAATCTGTGATCCCCTCCTAACGGTGGCACTAATCAACAACTTGCCGACAACGCCAAGCAATGGGAATGGATCACCGATAACAACGTGCGGCGAAAGGGATCGGCATACTGGTTAGGCTCATATTGATACGGATAAGCAAAACTTATTAACTGATCGCACATTCAGTCAATTAGGGAACCAGGACTGTTCTGTCTCAGTCCATGACCACACAAAGCAATTCAGCAGGTGGAGGATACGGAAACGGAAGCTACAAACCGATCCTAATCAAGCATGATCTGTCAGATTTCTAACGGAAACAAAGATAGGATTATTTTTAGAGAGAATTATTGGACTACTATATGGGGCAGAAGCCTATCCTAAGCTAGCCTGCGAGACTACTGTTTCTGATGAGTCTAGCGCCAGAATGGGTTAGCAATGCCTAATTATCATCACCCATGGAATAAAGATGGAAAATGATGGAAAAGGCTAGCTTTGACACTTTCGGCTAACTTTGTTGTGGTTTTCAGAGATAAGATCCCCATCCTCTTGCCATCCATTCTACTCCTCTCAATTATGGGGATACAACAAACCTCCTTGTGGACCCACTGCATCAAGTGTTACTGTCATTGTGAACCCAAAAATCTAGTCTAGCCAGAATTAACAGCCCACATGCCACATGCATCATGAGCCAATTAAAGCATCTGACAGTTTGATATTTGGGTTTGAGCCCACATGGAGCAGATTCAATTCACTATGAGGCAGCTACTAGCAAACTATTATATGCATAGTAATCCAGTGGACATGGTCCATCAACACCTGAGGCTCACACAGGCACAAGTTGCAGTAGTTTCAATTATGCTCCCCATTCCCATTTTATCCACAGGGAATCTTTGTGGAGGACATCGAAGCCCCAATAGAACAAAGATATGATATGAGCGCCACCCATGCATGCTGTCAATCACACAGACAGAGGCACCAATGATGATGGTTTTGCTCCACCCCTGCTCTGGGTGCCTGCACAGTGGCAGGGAGGGAGGGACGGGGAATGATTACATCTTGCAGGGTTGTTTCTGCACAGAATCATCCTGCCCGGCTAGTGGAGTTTGTGCTGGCATATATATTGGGAGGGTGTTTCTGCACAAAATTACTGGTATCTGCCTGAGGCATGAGCAGCTAGCATAATTCTTCTTCTTCCCCCACTCCCAACTTTCACCAGACGGCTCGCTCCCTTTTACTCCATTTGCATTATTATTGCCAACGGCAGATGCACTCAATAAATGGAATCATGCTGATTTTGGTGCTATTGCCAGCAGGATACCTGAGGGGCAGCAATTTCTTTCCCACCTCGATCGCATCAAATGGAAGAGGCTGATGCCGCATGTGGTTGCGGCAGGGTGCATTAACCAGCTTGTGATCAGTGGACGTGTCAAGTACCCGGTGTTAGGAGTTACTAGGGCTGTGACTTGCAAAGCCCTATCATGTGAGGTCCCTGCTTCCTGCTCCCTTTGCTCTCAAATGATTTTATTTTTATGGTTGCCAATTTGTGGTAGCATGAAATTTTCTAGTATCCACCCCCCCACCACCCCCCCACCCGCAAAAAAAAAAGAATTTTTCTAGTATTAGTCATTAATACATGCGCGATGGTCCACCCGTGATAATCCCTCTGCTCTCACTTATACTGTTCACATGCATTTTAATTTAAAATTTGACCATTAATTTGATCAACAAAATATGAGTTACTCCCTCCGTCCCATAATATAAGAACGTTCTTTACACTACACTAGTGTCAAAAACGTTCTTATATTTCAGGACGGAGGGAGTATATGCCATGGAAATTGTATCACTGAAAACTTCTTTTGGGCATGAATCTAGTATATAATTCTTTTTGTACATATAATTAATTTTTGGTTGGCCAAATTGATGGCCAAAGTTTTAATAGAATGTGTGAGGCACTTATATATAAACCCGAACAGAGAAATGTCATTTTTTAAGGAACATCATTGTCGAAATTGCACGGTCGGCATATGTTAAGAGATAAACCATGAAAATTGGCTGGTCTAGGATGCCGCAGGCCTCTAAGAAAAGCATAAAAACTTAACTTTTTGCAGCTAGTTGTTACACCTCATTATTCAAAAGTATTCTCCGAGTTTCCAAAAAATATGAAATAATTTGTGGACATAGTTCATTCTATATCATGTGTTTTTACAAAAAAAAAGGATTCCTGAAGATATACTTCTTGTGAAATTAAATAGGGATAGTTTTATCATTATATAACCCGGTCGCTGTTCATCGCTCTCGTTGTTTTTTTGTCAGGTCATAAATGGTTCTACTTCTTCAACATATTTTAGCATGTGCACATGATATAGCCTGAACTAAATGTGCAGTTTATTTAACAGTTTTTGAAAAGTCAAAAAGGGAAAATAAATAAGGAAAGGGAATATAGATCGAGTTAGTGGCAACTAGTTGCCAAAATTACTTTCTGCAAAGGAATTTGCATACTGAAGAAGACTTTGTTAACTGTATGCGTATGTCAAGATTCCAATTGTTAAAATGGGACCATCCAACGTAAGGATTAGGACAATTACCACAGCGAGAGCGGCAGGCATTTTGGCTTATGCTTTGATGCAAAGGAAGAAAAGTTAGGCCTATCTCCATTGGCCGAGGTCCAAGAGTTTGGATGTTAACATCGTTTTCCAGTAACCACAAACCAGTGGATTATTGAGTGGTCACCAATTTTGACCAGTTATGGCCTTGGAGCAAGGAACATGTGTCCCTAAATAATGGTACTACTTTGCAATAAGCCTTTCTGCTGTTCATTGGCCAGTTTTCCTAATCAGGATCGTTGATGTTAACTATCACTAGAGATGGCAAGGCCAGTAAAATTGTTCGTTTCGAAGAAAGTGCTTGTCTAACTAGGACCTTACGTAAGCCGTTGGGTCAGATGATAACGCACAGAAAATGGGCTAAGAGTTAGGTCAAAATCAAGATCACACGTCTAGTCCCCGGAGCTTACTCTGGTTAAGCTCTACAAAAATTTCTATTACCGTACTTTTCTCTTTGTTGATACCTAAACATGTGATGCACAAATGAGAAAACTTTGATGCTAGTTGCACTTCTCTTCCAAAATTAAATATTTCAGTGGCTCCAATTATTTATATTTTTAAGAGAATATCATAAGTCTTTCACTTAATATATGTTTTATATAATTATTAGCGGTAGTACTTCCTCTCTAAAGAAATATAGTGATCTAAACACTCTGATATTTCTTTATGAAGGGAGTAATATTTATGAAAGTATATCCCTTTCCCTTTCCCCACAACGTCGTGTGCGCGCGTAGCAGTCAAGTAGATGTGCACGAAAACTATATAGGGCAAACCATACGCATTACATGTCCCTGAAATACGCGATAGCTACAGCAAGTGTGCCACCACAAGCTTTTCTCCAAGATACGCGATGGATACAGATACTCCGAGCTAGTATTACCCTAGCCACTGATTGACAAATGGTTCCGACTATGGCGTAAATCACAAGCAGGATCATACACTGTCAGTCGCTCCAGCAAATCATATATGTTCCACATAATTTCATGAGATATATCATGTCATCAAAAATAAATTTGTAAGGATAATCATGTCGGATACTAATTTAAAGGCCGTCTTTCTTTCCCATTTGGTCGTCACACAGATCGAAAATTTTGTACGCCACCCATCCAATTATACGAGTAGACACCAAAGGAAAATCCTTTGCGGGAGGGAAGCATCTTCTGACACGGCTCTTGATCTGCATGCTAGCTAGCCTGCTATGGAGTTAGTGTGAAAGACTAAATACCTAATGATGATATCGGTGATGCCATAGTATCACTCTGGCCCATCACCATCACTAGATTAGATGCGCTTTTAGGTTTGGAGCTTTGAGCGGGGTTGCCATGATAAAGGCAGCGTGCACGACGGTCCATGCATATGACGCTCCAAGCAAGCATGTGGATGGCGCTCAGTGTCCCAATGATTACCCATTTACCCACACAGCATCAGCATTACCCATTTCACGCTCCAAGCAAGCATGTGGAGTACGTACAGTATATAGTAGTAGTGTTATGCGTGTTCGTAGTTAAAGAGACCGCTGATTAAGTTAAACTGTTGTACTAGCTAAAATAGTCTATCTTGCCAAAAAAATTACATTACAGCGGCAGTCTTAAATGCGACAAACTATTTTTTAGAGTGTCACAAACTATTTTTTGAGAAGTAAAACGGTCTTGAATCAGTTTAGAACTAGCCAATGCCTATCACATGAGGGGCTTGAGAGTCAAAAAGTAGATGGTGCTTTAACGGAAACCAGCGGCTACGTACGTCGCTGATGAGGCGATCATGGTGGTAGCCTTTATTGACATTTTCAAAGTCAAAACGGCATTTCGTCCTGGATCCGTTTAGCCGCTTCCCACGCGTGCAGTGTTCTCATTTCTCGACCCTCCTCGCCGGAGGAACAAACTAAGGGCTCCTTTGATTCAAAGGAATTCCATGGCACTTTTGGAGGGTTAGAATCCTTAGGATTTTTCCTACATTTGTCGTTTGATTCACAGGATTGAATCTTATAGGATTTTTTCCTATGGAATCAAGTGTACTACTCCCTCCATTCCTTGATATAAGGTGTATAATTTTTTGATAATTTTTTAAAAATATAAGGTGTATTGCGTTACACCACTCGTTTGGACAATTTTTTTTAGGGATTTGATAACATTTTTTTATGTTAGGCAAGCTTCTTTATTTTCTCATGTCAATTAGTAAGCTGTAATCCCGCCAAAAACTTGTGAAATTCTCCCTCCATGTGCGTTCTTTAATTTCCGTGCCAAAAACTATACACCCTATATTTAGGAACGGAGGGAGTACATTTAATTGGAAATCTAGCATCCACTCCAACCTCTTTTTTCAATTGTTTTTCCTATAGCGTCAAACACTCTATGCTAATCCTATAGGATTCAAGTGGACATGCCACTCAAATCCTGTATTTTCTTTATTCCCACGTTTTGAAAATCCTGCAAATCAAAGAGGGCCTAAACCCCCCTCGCTAGCTACTGTTGAATGTGGATCAACAGCCACCGGCACATGCCCCCCATGGCTGTACTTGCCGCCCACGTCCCGCATGTCAGTGCTGTCTCGCCAAAATAAGCTAGCCCGTACTCCGGTCTACCAAAAACCCGTGCAGGAACTGGCATCGGCTAAACGCAGCGGTAGGATTTATGAGGTCTCGTCTACCACCAGTAGCTCGGGAGGTGGCTTTACGCTGACACGCCATTAACATTCAATGAACTCCAACGGACTCCATGGAATGGAGAAGACATCCATGGTCATGGTCATGGCTTCGCCAACGGCTACCATCACCAACCATGTCACCGTTCAAATTAGTGTGACGGAGTGTTGTTGTTTCGTGTGTAGAGTGGTACCACCTCTGTTTTGGTTTACTAGTCCTACTTATTGTTTTGGGTCAAACTTTAATCTTTGATTTAGCTATTAGAAATAAGTTATATACCCTAAAAGATATCATAGGGAACGAGAGCGGACGTTTGGCCCTCAGCCTTCATGGAGGCCCTTTTTTTAAAAAAAAGTCAAAATTTAAACTTTTCAGTTTCAAAAATATCTGAGAAAATTTATGCAAGTAAACAAGGATGTTATGCATATGTGTGTAAAATTTCAGGATAAAAAGCGTTGGAACACGACATGTACAAAAAAAAACAAATTCATGGCCTGGAAGGATGAATAGTATCATGTGTTTTTTAAAAGCAGTACAGACGCAAGCGCTCATATACACGTGCATACACTCACCCTATGAACACACCCGCACACCCTACCCCTATGAGCACTTCCGAAAGACTGAACCGGCATATCATCTTGAAATTTACGAAGTCACCATAGGCACCTCGTCGGATATCACAGTCCCTCTAACCATCCAACCACATGTTGGTTCGCAATAGTAACATGTGTTAATAAGCCCTAAATTTGTCTTTTTTGCACAACCCTCATTTCACCGTATTTTGCCTTGAAAATTTACACACACGTGTGTTAGGCCTTCATGTATATCTGTGTTTATTTTCACCATTTTTTGAAACATAGAAAATATGAAATTTGGTGAAATTCGAATTTTTCAAAACCGAGCTCTATGGAGCTCGGCCTCCAAAGATAATATTCGCATTGGGAACCTTCTTCAAATATGAATCCAACAATATAAATGTAGTGACATGCAATTTATAATTTATTAATCAAATCTATTGGGCATAAAATATGAAAGGACCAATAAATCCGGAATAAGTAATTAGACAATCTGTTATTCAGTACTAGCGAATAGCCAATGAGCCTTGGGCTGCATGCTGGAGCGGACAGGACAGGAAATGGATTTCATGATGGGAAGTACATGAGCATGTGTGGTGTCAGATTCTAGCACAATGGATGTACGACACGAGGTGAATGCGGCAGCAGGCGCGCTGCATGAAAGGCTGGGGGCCATAGTTCCAAATGGTATGAATTAATTAGACCCCGCTTTGCTTAGGTTAAATGTCAACGGATTTAACCTGAATTTTGTTACTAGGGTCACATCAAAAAAAAAAATTGTTACTAGGGTGTCAACTTACGGTTGCACAGCCCTTGATGGCGCACCGTTGTAAACACACCGATCTACAGCCGGATTTGTCAAATCCGGCACCCTAAACGCCCGAGCACGCGCCCGGGCGCACTCTGCGCATCCATAGCCGTGTATCTCATGTCCAGGATCCTATACGCACGTAAAATAATGCAAAATAGTACCTCGGCCCTGGTTTATTGTCCCCCTTTTGTAATTTGTGCCAAATTTTGATCAAAGATTTAACTAACAATATATTAATGCATGTCAATAAAAATTATATCGTTTGATTCGTATTTGAACATGATTTTCATTGATATAATTTTTGCTTACATGCATGAACATTTGGTTAGTTATATTTATGATCAAACTTTGACACTAAATACAATGAGGACCAATAAATCAGGACGGAGGTAGTAGTAAAATCGACAGGAAACGGACTCTAAACTGATAAAGAACAAGCATAAATTCACATATAGACATCACCAAAAGATCGGTCATAGTTCACACCGTTCAAACTGCCCCGGCAAATGCTAACTAGATACTAGGAGGTAGATACTATGAGCTAGATATGAGAGGTGGAGCTTCACCACTTCCTTGCTGACCCTTTGCCCTTCCGGTCGCCGATGCTCCTGTAGGCGTCTGCGGTAGGAGATGGGTTGATGTCGGCGCCGTCGGAGTCGGACCCGTTGTCGGTGTCAAAACCGGCGGATCTCGGGTAGGGGGTCCCGAACTATGCGTCTAAGGCTAATGGTAACAGGAGGCGGGGGACATGGGGTTTACCCAGGTTCGGGCCCTCTCTATGGAGATAATACCCTACTTCCTGCTTGATTGATCTTGATGATATGAGTATTACAAGAGTTGATCTACCACGAGATCGTTGAGGCTAACCCTAGAAGCTAGCCTATGATTATGCTTGTTGTTGTCCTACGGACTAAACCCTCCGGTTTATATAGACACCGGAGGGGGCTAGGGTTACACAGAGTCGGTTACAAAGAAGGGAATCTACATATCCGAATTGCCAAGCTTGCCTTCCACGCAAAGGAGAGTCCCACCGGATACGGGATGAAGTCTTCAATCCTGTATCTTCATAGTCCAACAGTCCGGCATAAGCATATAGTCCGGCTGTACGAGGACCCCCTAATCCAGGACTCCCTCACACTTCATCATAGGAGGAATCAAAGATGATGTCGTAGCCCTTAAGCGCTGGACGCTGCGGTCCTACTTGCGCTTGAGCTTGGCTACCCTCGCCGCCTCCGCTGGTGTAGCCGCCGCCTCCCGCTCGGGCCGCTCAATGCCGAGCAGAAGATGCTTGACAATGATCCTCCGGAGCCGCCGGGCATCCATCTCCCCTGTGGTAAGTGACCGACGATACACCCACTTGAGGAGACACTCCTCCTCGTCGGGCACCTGCGTCATGGGGCTCATGGCTGGCGGACTATGTAGCCATGTCGGGCGCGGCCCACATCTCCCTTGCCCTCTGCCTCTCACGGCGGGAGGCGCGTGCCTCTGATTCTGGAGTTCACATCGGCGGTGCCGGCGGAGCGGGCACTAGGACCCACCGCTGCCCGCGCGGAGCAGCGGCCTGGAGTGGAGGAGGCCGTCCGGCGGGTGGCGGCGATTGAGCTGCCAAGCAGATCCGCACACAGGGCAGGAAGGGCTGGCGCTGGCGTCGGTGCTGCGGCGACGGGCGACAGGCAGCATCGGACCTGAACTGGAACTACCGCCCGTATCGACCAGTCAGCGCTCGGGCACGATACGGAGCACCAGATTGTCCTCGTCTCCAGAGATGTCATCAGAGTGGCTGACAGTGCTGGACATGGTCGCCAACGCTCAGGATTGGACGGATTGGATAAGGGAAGGAGAGCGGAGTGGAGTGAAGTTGGCCTAGGGTTTGCTCCAGAGGGGGTTTCTGTGGGGTCGGGATGGGCCAGAGGTGGACCAGGCAGATGCGCCCGGGCGCATCTGGTCGCCTGATATCCGCCCTAGATTTAGGTTGTTTATGAGGAGTGTCGGTCAGCCCAGGCGTTTGAGGGTGGTCTGAGGCGTCTGGTTGGGTCACTTTTTTGCGACTGGTCAGTGACTGGACAACCTGCCTAGTCTTTTGAGAGGGGTTTGAGAGGTCCGGCTATAATGCTCTTGGGGGTTTGTGGGTGTGGGTGGGTGTTTGATCACGATTCATGACAAGTTCGCCCCAAGGGTAACAACCATCAAGGGAAGGGTTCAAAGATCTCAGTTAGTTATTGGAACAGTTTCATCTTAAGAATGATGAACTTGATGATCTGATGTGGCAAGAGGAAGTGGGTAGATCAAAATGAAAAGCAAAGACGTTGGCCCTGGCGAGGCGACTAGCGGGGAAGAGTTTTAACCAGGTGGTTGGGATGGCTGACATGAGGCTTGCGTGGGATCCGGTCGAGTAAGCAGTCCGGAGAAAAAACCAATGTGAATTTGTTCCCAATTCACTTCAAATGTTTAACTGAGTGGAATAAATCTATGCATCAGGGTCCATGATATTTTCAAGGTATGGCTCTTATCATGGCATAATACGATGTATTCTCAAACCTACAAGAGTAAAGATGGACAAGACCGAAACACAGTCAAATTCATAAGGTGCACACCTATATCCTTGTTGGCGTGCAAGAATCAACTTTCAACTAGGGGTATCCATATCATCATGGTTAGAAATTAGGTTCAGTTGCCTTAAATCGAAGATCGTCGTACACTCAACAAAGTGGCATGACGATGTTTTTTAAATAGGTTCAGTTGCCTCGTGGGAGTGCGACCTACGTCCTATAGGAGGGTCGTTGAGAGTGGTGCCCGGGGAATGACGCAGTGAGAGTGCGTTCGTTTTTGGAGTCCCACGACCCCAACTAGTCTGACCCATACATGGTCCCTCGGACTCTGAGCTCCCAGCCTTCGTTTACCCTCCTGAAGCAGCTTCACAATAAGAGAGTAACCCTCCACTTAGTATATTCAAGTGAGAATGAGTTGGTTACACTCCCATGGTGGGGGGGGGGGGCTTATATAGCCTATGTGTCTTTCACAATGACCAAGGATACCCTTGAAGTAAGGAGGTGGGGTAGGGGGTAGAACTAGGTAATTCTTCGTCCTTTGGCGCATGTACTCCTTATTGGGTTAGGAGGTGGGTTGTAGCCTATTAGGGGGAAATCCCTACACTCGGAGAAGACTTCTTGCATGGGCTAGGGCCTCTTTGCTCCCTTATCTCCTTCCTTGACTTATCCTTTTATGTGGTCTTCTTCCCTTGACTAGCCTATTTTGGTCTTGACTAGTGATGTGGATGTCACTATAGGACAGGTGATGCCTCCTTTTAGTGATCCGGTAAAAGAACAGAAAAGTATCACACACCTATTTCTCTAGAAGTGACCCTGGGTTATCAAACCCACGAGAGGAAGATTTCCTTGAAGCGACAGTCTCTAGCAAGCTTTCATTAAAGGATTAATTCCAGCTTTTGACCGAGCCAATCAAGCAAACGAAGATTCAAACACTATAACAAAAAGAGGTACGGGCATGAGGTCTTAATTCTTCAAACCATGTATTTGTGTTGGGACCAGATATGATCTTAATTTGTGCGCTAGAAGTTACCCATTGAGATGTGCTTATTACGAACAGAAGTGGGGGATGTCTCCAAATAACATCTTGATGACACGAGTCATGCATCAAGAATCAATTGTCCTACAACAGGCCCCATCCGTCGCACGGGGTTGCCTCGATAATAAGATAATAAATATCAAACCAGAGCTTTGGGCGTGTAATGACTACACCTCGTGTATCCCCAATGATTGTATCTGTGTTACCGTACTAAAACCTTCTATCACTGGTGTTCAGAATAACACTTCACGCTCTCCCTGCCTCATCATTGCTCAATCTCCATAATCCTAGGTACCTGCAAGGATGAAGATCATGGACAAGACAAGAGACATCTACGGAAATTTTTATTTCGCACATACTGGATGTTAATTCAAAGCTCTTCCACTAATACCCACAACAAATACAGAGGGTTTAAACTAAGGGAGACTGTCACTTCAGAAGTGAATATCTTGGTTTAAATGAAATATCTCAGTTTAAACTAAGGGTGACTGTGTGTAAAATATCACTCATCAACAGGGGTGGCACCTTAAGTAGGATTGAAGTCCACTACGACAATAGAATTCCCCTTGAGAACAAGCCATCAAAGTCTTCGTTTTGGTTTCAGGACAACAACCTTGACTTTGGAGTACTTCTTCTTGATGTCTTGTTCTTGTCGATGCTTTCCAAGCCTTGAAGGCGCATGATGAGCTTTGATGATGCTTATTTGTGGAGACTAAGGCGAGGTTTTCACCGGTTAAGAAAGCTGAGATCTCGACTCGAGTCCCCTTGTTCCTTGTGATCATCATCAGGGGAAATCTGTGTGTCTCCTTCTAAACTCCATTTCAACCTCTAGAAATATCCAGTAGGAAACCATGTCCTTCACCCATTATGGTAGAGCCATGAATTGCTCCGAGAATACCTTGTGGGAATTTGGGGCACCACTGCAAATTTGAGGGCCCAAGAATACATTTTCACCTGATATTTCCATCCTTGAAGAGTATATGTTGCAGAAACATGGAGCCCTTCTGAAATTTAGTGGTGCTGGGAGAAAGATACTTAATGAATCTGGAGTATTTTGCCGAGGTATGATGCCTTATGATTTCCCTGATTGTATTTTCCAAGGATTTTTTTGGAAAAGTTTCTTGATTTTTTATGATATCATGAGCTTCTACTCGGAATCCCAGTTGAAACGGGGCAATTCGGGTATTTTTTTGGACTTCCATAGGCTTCTCTAGAATACCTGCGGCCTCGGGGCTTATTTGCAAAAATATCTAAGGTGCACGTGCTTTTGTGCAATTTTTGAAACATCAAGGGTCTCTCTAGTGAAGTTCTGAAGCTCCCGAGGGCTTCCCCACAATTTTTCTTAAGGTGGATGTGCTCTTATGTGATTTCTCCAAAATCCAGGGATTGTTCTATAAAACTCATGCCCGATTAATTGGAAATATATTTTTTCCTGTGAGGGCATACCTGGGCCTATTTCGACCTACTTAGTAGGCTGCTCTTGGGCCTCCAGCCAATGTGGCGAGCTGGGTCGACCCGATTGTAGCCGAATCAGTGGCTTCGATCTAACGGCTATGGGGGAGCCACACATGCCAATCTGATGACTACCCTAGTCTTCTCCCGCACAAAACCCTAGTTGGTCCTTCTATTCTCCACAGTCTGTCGGCGGTGGTAGCCTACCCATTGTTCCGTCGCGACGGTGCAGTCCGGAGGGTCGTTGATACGTCTCCAACGTATCTATATTTTTTTATTGTTTCTTCCTATTACATTATCAATCTTCTGCTTTATATGCAGTTGTATATCATTTTTGGGAACTAATGTATTAACCTAGTGCCCAATGTTAGTTCCTATTTTTGCCAATTTAATTGTTTGATAGAAAAACTATACCAAACAAAGTCTAAACGCGATGAAACTTACAGTGATTTTTTCTGCACCAGAAGGGACCCTGGAAGCATCGGGAGGAGTCCAGAAGATATATGAGTGGGTCACAAGCTCACACTGCACGCCCCAGGGGGCGCGCCACCTGAGCTTGTGGGCCTCTTGTAGCTTTGTTTGCCCTAATTCCACTACTATAAATTTCTTAAAATCCCTAAACCACCAGTGCGAGACCCGAAACAATCTATCGCCACCAGCTTCTATTCTTCCTTGATCCCATCTGGAGGGCTTCGTTGATACTCTGCCAGAGGGGGAATCAATCACTATGGTATTCTACATCAACCTTGCCACACCTCCGATGATGTGGGAGTACTGTCAGAGTTACGATCCTGACAATGAGTACTAGGGGTACGAAAGAGGGGCAGAGCCCAGCTATGATGCAAGTGTAACACTCGGTGTTTACGAGTTCAGGCCCCTCTCGGAGGAAGTAACAACCCTATGTCTCGTGCCTTGAGGCTTGTTTTCTTTTAGGGTATGATTACACAGAGTGCTTAACCCCTGCTCAGGAGGAGGAGGACGACTTATATAGAGTGTGTCGCAGCCTCCCTCACTTTGACATTGCTAAGGTGATTAATGTCCATAACTACGACAGTTACATGTATATAAAGAGTCACAACTATGGCAGTTACAGGTAACAGTAGCTATGATTCTACTTAAAGTCTGAATTAGGACTACTCGAATATTGCAGCTCCCACGTCGTCCCTCCACCTTCCTAGTCCGAGTGGTGGTGGTCATGCCGACTGGAGGGGAGGCATCTGAGTGTCGTATGTACATCCGAGTGGACTTCCTCTTATACACATCTAAATGTGCTTATGGTCCAGAGACCTACCAATTCTCGTGTAGGGACCCAGGTGGGCCCTAGATGACAGGTCCTTGACCCTACCTGTAGTAGGCGACATCATCATTAGCCCCTGAATCGGGTGAGGTTTCATAGGGAAAATGGAGTGAGATTTTCGGTTAAGTCCTAGTGCTTCAGAGGCACTCGGAATAAGTTTCCAAATAGTAGCCTGCTGCACCTTAGACGAAATCACAGATTTGAAATTGAGTGTGGGCGCGCAAAAGCGGTAATGTCGTGGGTTAGGGGGGAAAGTGGGGCATGATGCCTCGGTTTTTGGTCCCAAAATCCACCACGTGCCCCTATGGCTCTGCGGTGCTGTCGCCGTGGGTGCCGTCGATCCAGGAATCTGCGGCTAGAATGACGGAAATATGCCCTAGAGGCAATAATAAAGTTATTGTTTATTTCCTTATATCATGATAAATGTTTATTATTCATGCTAGAATTGTATTAACCGGAAACTTAGTACATGTGTGAATACATAGACAAAACATAGTGTCCCTAGTATGCCTCTACTAGACTAGCTCGTTAATCAAAGATGGTTATGTTTCCTAACCATAGACATGTGTTGTCATTTGATGAACAGGATCACATCATTAGGAGAATGATGTTATGGACAAGACCCATCCGTTAGCTTAGCATTATGATCGTTATAGTTTCATTTCTACTGCTTTCTTCATGACTTATATATGTTCCTCAAACTATGAGATTATGCAACTCCTGAATACCGAAGGAACACCTTGTGTGCTTTCAAACGTCACAACGTAAATGGGTGATTAAAAAGATGCTCTACAGGTGTCTCCAAAGGTGTTTGTTGGGTTGACATAGATCAAGATTAGGATTTGTCACTCCGTGTTTTAGAGAGGTATCTCTGGGCCCTCTCGGTAATGCTCATCACTATAAGCCTTGCAAGTAATGTGACTAATGAGTTAGTTGCAGGATGAAGCATTACAAAATGAGTAAAGAGACTTGCCGGTAACAAGATTGAACTAGTTATGATGATACCCACGATCCAATCTCGGGCAAGTAACATACCGATGACAAAGGGAACAAAGTATGTTGTTATGCGGTTTGACCGATAAAGATCTTCATAGAATATGTAGGAGCCAATATGAGCATCCAGGTTCTGCTCTTGGTTATTGATCGGAGATGTGTCTCGGCCATGTCTACATAGTTCTCGAACCTGTAGGGTCTGCACGCTTAACGTTCGATGACAATTTGCATTATGAGTTATGTGTTATGATGACTGAAGTTTGTTCGGATTCCCTGATGAGATCACAGACATGACGATGACTCTTGAAATGGTCGAGACATAAAGATTGATATATTGGAAGGCTATATTCGGATATCGGAATGGTTCTGGAGAAGTTCGGGTATTTTCCGGAGTACCAGGAGGTTACCAGAACCCCGTGGGGAGTTGATGGGACTTAGTGGGCCTTAGTGGGAAGGAGAGGCAGCGGCCAGGAAAATCCCTAAACACGCGTGACGAAAAATCATTGTGGTTTTGATGCGTAGGTAAGAACTGTTCTTGCTAGAAGCCCGTAGTAGCCACATAAAATTTGCAACAAGAAAGTAGAGGACGTGTAACTTGTTTTTGGAGGGCTTGCTGTGATGTGATACGGTCAATACATGATGTGATATAAATTGTTGTATGAGATGATCATGTTTTGTAACAGAGTTATCAGCAACTGGTAGGAGCCATATGGTTGTCGTTTTATTGTATGCAGTGCAATCACCATGTAATTGCTTTACTTTATCACTAAGAGGTAGCGATAGTCGTAGAAGCAATAGTTGGCGAGACGACAACAATACTACGATGGAGATCAAGGTGTCACGCCGGTGATGATGAAGATCATGACTACTTCGGTGATGGAGATCGTGAGCACAAGATGATGATGGCCATACCATGTCACATATTTTGATTGCATGTGATGTTTATCTTTTATGCATCTTATTTTGCTTAGTTCGCCGGTAGCATTATAAGATGATCCCTTACTAAATTTCAAGGTATAAGTGTTCTCCCTGAGTATGCACCATTGCTACAGTTCGTCGTGCCGAGACACCACATGATGATCGGGTGTGATAAGCTCTACGTTCACATACAACGGGTGCAAGCCAGTTTTGCACACGCAGAATACTCGGGTTAAACATGATGAACCTAGCATATGCATATATGGCCTCAGAACACTGAGACCGAAAGGTCGAACGTGAATCATATAGTAGATATGATCAACATAGTGATGTTCACCATTGAAAACTACTCCATCTCATGTGATGATCGGACATGGTTTAGTTGATTTGGATCACATGATCATTTAGATGACTAGAGGGATGTCTATCTAAGTGGGAGTTCTTAAGTAATATGATTAATTGAACTTCAATTTATCATGAACTTAGTCCTGATAGTTATTTTGCATGTCTATGTTATTGTAGATCAATGGCTCGTGCTACCATTCCTTTGAATTTTAATGCGTTCCTAGAGAAAGCTAAGTTGAAACATGATGGTAGCAATTAAACGGTCTGGTTTCGTAACTTGCGGATTATCCTCATTGCTGCACAGAAGAATTACATCCTGGAAGCACCGCTAGGTGTACCACCCGCGCCAGCAACTGTGGACATTGTGAATGCCTGGCAGACGCGTGTTGATGACTACTCGATAGTCAGTGTGCCATGCTTTATGGCTTAGAATCGAGACTTCAAAGACATTTTGAATGTCATGGAGCATATGAGATGTTCCAATAGTTGAAGTTAATATTTCAAGCAAATGACCGAGTTGAGAGATATGAAGTCTCCAACAAGTTCTATAGCTGCAAAATGGAGGAGAATAGTTCTGTCAGTGAACACATACTCAGAATGTCTGGGTACCATAACCACTTGACTCAGCTGGGAGTTAATCTTCCTGATGATAGTGTCATGGACAGAGTTCTTCAATCACTGCCACCAAGCTATAAAGGCTTCATGATGAACTATAATATGCAAGGGATAAACAAGACAATTCCCGAGCTCTTCGCGGTGCTAAAGTCTGTGGAGGTAGAAATCGAAAAGGAGCATCAAGTGTTGATGGTCAACAAGACCACTAGTTTCAAGAAAAAGGGCAAAGGGAAGAAGGGGAACTTCAAGAAGAACGGCAAGAAAGTTGCTGCTCAGGAGAAGAAACCCAAGTCTGGACCTAAGCCTGAAACTGAGTGCTTCTACTTCAAAGGGACTTGTCATTGGAAGCGGAACTGCCCCAAATATTTGGCGGATAAGAAGGATGGCAAAGTGAACAAAGCTATATTTGATATACATGTTATTGATGTGTACCTTACTAGTGCTCGTAGTAGCCCCTGTGTATTTGAGGCTGGTCACTGGAAGCGTAACTGTCCAGGGATCTACGGCTAGAATGAAGAAAATATGCCCTAGAGGCACTAATAATGTTATTATTTATTTTCTTATATCATGATAAATGATTATTATTCATGCTAGAATTGTATTAACCGGAAACTTAGTACATGTGTGAATACATAGACAAAACATAGTGTCCCTAGTATGCCACAAGTAGACTAGCTCGTTAATCAAAGACGGTTCCTAACCATAGATGTCGGATTACGGGTTCCGCAAACCCTTGAAAGGTTCGAACTCTGGGGTGCGTGCGGAGATCTCAATCTACCCAGCCTGCCTACTCGCGATCCTCCTAAGCCTAGCACGACGAGCTCGAAGAGACAAAGAGACACATTAGTTTATCCTGGTCCGGGCCACCTTGTGGTGTAATACCCTACTCCAGCGTTTTGGTGGATTGCCTCGAAGGGCTGAGGATGAACTAGTACAGTGGGTAAACAGGCCTCAGGAGGTGAGGTGTTCTTGAGCTCAAGAGAGCTGGTGAGGTGGTCGGGTGAGAGTGGATCTCTTCCCGTTGCCCTAAAATTGGATCCTCCTCTATGGTGGTGTCTAAGTCCTATTTATAGTGGCCTTGGTCCTCTTCCCAAATGTTGGTAGGAAGGGATCCCACAACGGCCGGATTTGAAAGGGGACAAGTAGTATAGCTTATCCTGACTAAAGTGGACTTCGCCTGCGAAAAGCTCCTGGCCGTGACGCTGCGGTGGGCTCGCTGATGACCTCTGTCCTGCTGTCCCGGTGGTCTTGGTCTTCTTGCACTAGAATGGAAACCTTTGGCTTGCCTCTCTTGAACCAAAGAGGAAACTGGCGCTCTGTGCCTGCTGGCGCCCGCCTGGCCTTAGTCGTCATGGCTCACGTCAGCTGAGCCTCGTGAGGTTCACCTTGCATAGAACTCTCTGCCCCTCGGGAGAGGCCGATCCCCTCGGGGGTCTTGGCTTCGTCCGCTGGCGAGGCTTGGCCCCTCGTGAGGGTCTTGAGTCATTGATGTTGAAGCTGGGCCGTACCAGGCCATCAACGGAGCCACGTGGTGGGCCGCAGGTAGGCAAGTCTGGATACCCCCATATCCAGAACACCGACAGTAGCCCCCGGGCCCAAGGAGCGCTTGGACTTGGCTTCCAGGCAAAGCCAAGGGGCAAGTGCGGAGTGCCGCAAGCCCTAACCGCCTACAGCCTTGATGACGCGTGGCGATTGATGGGACATGGGCGTCTCCATTTCCCCACGCTACCTCGGCAAATGTTCGACTTGGCGGGGCGATGTGGCATGCAGAAGATCATCATGGCGCGAGGTCGTGGAGGTCGGCGGTTGGCCTTCCTTGGCTACAAATGTGGGGGAGGGGCAGAGCCCCCTCGCTCATCTCTCCTTCGTCTTCTTGCCGCCCGGTTCTTCTCCTTCTTCGGCTTGCTTCCATGGCACTGATCAGGAGGTTTTCAGCGGCCGAAAAAGGGAAGGCCCCTAGGGAGGGGCCTGATCCTCTCCCACCGAAGAAGCGACTCCGCCTCCCTCACGCACTACAAAAAAAAGACACACATGTGACATTTTGGGTCGAACGAATTTTTTTCCCTGTCATACTTATGACACTTCTATGACGATAATTGTGAAAAAACCTGGTATCATCATAGATGTGGTGGGCTCCTACTTCTATGACAAAAAATCATGACAAAAAATGGGTTTTCGTCCTGGGTGGGCCAGAGACGCAGCTGCATGACATTCTTTGGGCCGTCCATGACGGAAAAACCATGGTAGAAGCGAGGGCGAGGAAAATTTCGGGGAGTTCCCGGTTACGGTGGGTGGTCGGGGGCCGAGTGATGCGTGTTTCTCTCGTACCGTTCGCGCTTTCGGTGCGAGGCGCTGTGCTCCAACTGAACCCGAGCGAGGCGTCGCCTAACTGAACCCGAGCGATTGCACTGCAGGTTACACATTACTGAACCCGAGCGATCGAGCGATTCCTTCGCTACTACTGCTAACTGAAGCCGATCGATGCTGCTCTGGATGAATAGTGAGCGTTTGCTCTGGGGTTTGTGATGTAGGGTGGAACCCTATGTGGCCGATCTTTCACGTTTGGAGGGGATCCTACGGGGAATCACGAAGAACACATGGAAGCACAAAGGGAAACACGGGGAAAACGAGGGAGAATCACTAAATCGACATAGAATCAATCACATGTGTGCTAGATCACCGAACACAAAGAGATACACAAGATCCAAAGTCAACAAAGGTAAGGATACAAAGGAACCATTCTTCTCCGTACGGAGGTCTTGAATCCGCGAGGGGATCTTCCCGTAAAGGGGCCTTGAATCCAAGTGGATCTTCTCCGAGGAGGCCGCGGTCTCTCACGAAGAGGAGATCTGATGGATGAGCGAGGCTCTATCTCACAAATGAGCTAAATCAACGCTAATTCTAACTAGGAGGAGGTGGGGGAGTATATATAGTGCTAGCCCACGAAGGGGTAAGTGAGAGGGGGATACATGGGCCCTTGGCCTGATCTCTGCGCATAGGCAGGCCAGAAGTTCCAGGCTACGGAAGTTCCGGGCAGGTTCCGGCCGGGTTCCGGGCTAACCAGAGAGTTGGCGCGCTCGGGGCTGGTCTGGACTCCGGGGGCCGGAGGTTCCGGGCTGGCTGGAAGGTCTGGGGGCCGGAAGTTCCGGGAAGGCCGGAAGGTCCGGGCTTTCCAGAAGCTTGTCCCTGCTTCTTCTTCCTTCTCCTCTTCCATGCTTGGCCTTGGTCCTTGGATCCTCCATGGCCGTCTCGGTTGTACCTGAGTGTATGCAAGGTCCTTGCATGAGGTAGTAGCCATTTCTCACATGTGGAAAGTGAAGGTTCGAAGAGGAGTGAGTTCACCTTGTGCCCAATGGCGTATGGTCGAGGTCTCGTCATATGTCCTCTTGGGGCTTGGAGAGTAGTCGGAGTGTACATGGGGATGAACGTGGGAGGCTCCGCATCATCCCCCCCTTGGGAAAGATCCAACCTCGGATCGTGATCCTCATCACCATGGAAACGGGTGTCATGGACGAACTTGTAGTTGGACGTAGGTGAAGGCATTGCGCAATCCAAGTACTCCAAGGTGTCTCCGGTATGTGGTACATGCAAAATGAGCAAACACAAACAACACTCGGAAATACAATGGTTAGAACACACAAAGTGTCCATCATGTAAGAATGAGTCCGTGCGGCAAGATAGTTCGTGACAAAGCGCATGAAGCTTATCAAGATGATCTAGAATGGTATGCAAAGCATTCATGGGAAC
The DNA here is from genome assembly GCF_002162155.2 of Triticum dicoccoides. Classification (NCBI taxonomy): domain Eukaryota; kingdom Viridiplantae; phylum Streptophyta; class Magnoliopsida; order Poales; family Poaceae; genus Triticum; species Triticum dicoccoides. The sequence continues at coordinate 418,849,204 of NC_041389.1, read as the reverse complement.
AAATGCAATCATTGTGCACACAATTTTGTTATGAGTATGAGCAATGCAACCACGGTGCAAGATGATGTCATAATGGGATGGTGCATCAAAAGCATGAACATGGCAATGGATGCTTAATATGTATATGTTATCATGCAATTGATGTAGGACCATATGATCATGATGTATGAAAATGGCATCAAGGAAGATCACAACAAATTTGATAAGGAAGTGAACAAGCTCAAATATCATGGATGACATGGGAATACAAGATGCAACAAGGCAATCATAATGTGAGTCAATCCATGCATAGGGTGCAAACTTGTGGTGAGTATGATATGTCCATCGAGCATGACATGTGGGTGCACAATCAACAAATATGGAGGTGTTGGTGTACCAATTCTCGATGCCGTGGCATGAATGGAGTTCCGAAGGTGCATCCAATAAGTGCGAGCGCTCCTCAATGTGAAGGTTCATAGAGCCAATCTCCAATGTCGCTCCTCCATTCGTGAGATGTATCATGTAGACAACAAGAAGGAAACAACAATGAAAGAATGACCCATCCAATATGCAAACTTGAGGATGGCTCAAAGTGAAGTAGTTCACATTTATGAGGATGTCGAAAATGTTGGTGTCGCACATCATGTATGCCTTCACATAGCTATGTCTCATGATGGTAATGCCTTGTGTATCCCTCAAAACGAAAGAACATGACAAACACTCGGAAACACAAATGAGGTTAGCGGAAGTGCAAAACCTATCATTCGGGTGGTAATATACCCAACAAGTGTATGCAATATGCTCATCATAAGAAGGTACAAAGGAGCATTTCATAGTATGGAGGCATATGATGCAAGAACAACCAAATACAAGAGGCTCAATCAAACAAGCATGCATCAGAAGTAAAGTGTCCAAGTCTCCAAGAGCACTAAGCATACATGCAACAATTGGAGGCAAGCAACAATGAACAAGATGTATCATGTGAGAGGCATGAACAAATATGTCATCAACCCAAGAAAGCGAGTAATAGTGGAACATGGGTGATGCAACATAGCAAGCAATCATAGCAATCAAGTTAAGCAAGCTAGTAGTGCGAAGATGCAACATACTAGGAGGAATCATGGAAAGCATGTCATTGGTGCAAATAGTGTGCATGAATAATTCACATGACATAGCACTAGCATGAAAACAAGGTATGAGTAGAATGGCATGAATGTATTGGCGATGGGTCATCATGACTCTCCCAACACAACAAGCATCGATAGCATGGGGCACATGATAAACATGGCAATAGCAACAAGGATCTCCACCAAGCATGCAAATACACATAGGAGTATCATAATGGTGCATCATGGGTAAACGCAAGCAAGGGTCACAATTGCATGGCAAAGGCATAGAAACAAGCATAGCATGCAAAGTGAACATGATAGTATGGGCATAAGGTGACAAGTGGTAGAGAGCCCATAGCCATGTGAGAGCCAAGTAAAAGAGATGCGCGTAGTCCTTGCGCGAAGGGAACCGTGGTAAGGATAGTCCACGGGACCCCAAAGTGTCGTTGCTCTCAAGAGCTCATTTTGTCAACTCTTGGGATTAAGAGGTTGACGAGTATACATGAGTACCTACACAAAACAAAGACAAAAAGAAAATTGTGTGTGCATGGTATATGTACACATCATCCATCATGATGCGCACGTGCTTGTGTTGGTTAGCACAAAATATCCAATGCTCAAATAAATGAGATGCGCGATATAGAAACATGTCATCCATCATGAGGGGTTTGGTATTATGCATGTCACAATGGAGACTCAAAGGATGTAATGCATCATGAGAAATATCTAGAGCATTGTTATTCATGGAATGCATATGGTGCAAGCAATCATGGAAATCATGCAAAGTATGAAATGCATCAAGATCTCCTAATATGTATGAGGAAACTATGGGGGTCTCCTCATGAGCATTAGTAGCAACATCACATGGAGAATATTGACAACATCCAAAACAAAGCATATTTGGAACAATGTGATCATGGCATGACATAGTAGATGAATTGCGCAAATCATGTAAAGGAAGCATGGCAATATCATAACATGAAAAACCAAAGCGAATGACCATCATCTCATCATCTATGCCATAAGTGCAAATGGGATTGATTTTAATGAGGCATGCATAGTTACTATGTTGAGATTGTAAAGATGCAATATGGGAGATCTCACTCATAGCATATGACAAGTTCAAAGGATTGTCAAACATGATATGACCAAAAGAATTTTCACATGATATCCTATGGAGCATAGCATCACAACTAGGCAACTCAACATGCTCATCATCATATTCATCATAAATTGGTAAGTCATGACATGAAGAAGTCTCACTAGCATGAAGCATGGCAATAGGTGTCTCAACATCATGGGAGCAATCGATGTCAAGAGAGTCCACTAGTGGGACAAGAGAAGCACCATCACCTATGTTACCTTTGGAGCATCGCTCATGTGTTGTAGGTGAGGTGTTGAAGATCCACTTGTTGTCATCTTCATCTTGATGGAACCATGTGGGGGGTGCATCATCGTCCACCATGGCCATCGGTTTTCCCATTGGAGGGATGGACTCGTCGAGGTTAGGCATGTCGTCATGTAGGAGACCTAGCACCAAAGAAGAAAACACACTAGGAGTAGAGGTTAAGTCGTTAGAAATCATAGTGGCCTCACATGCCGTGTCAACTACCTCACTCTCTAAGTGTTGTGGCTCACTCACTCCCTCAAGGATTCTCTCACTCATATGGTTGGTGGAGTCACTCAAATGACGTCAACCTCACATAGGATGTGTGGCATGCTCTCATGTGTGGGGCTAGTGGTGGTCACACTCATCCTCTCAAAGGAAATGCTCTCAATGTCACATATGGTGGAGTCACTCATCGCACTCATGGGGTGGTGTCTCTCCTCACATGACAAATGGGGCATCTCGACATATGTGGGTGTCGGAGAGATGTAGGTGCAAATGTCTCCATGCGCGGTCGCGTAGCTTGACTCGGAGTATGAGTCCAATGTGGGCGCCGTCTTCATGGTGTTGAAGAGGTTCACGCTTGTCGCCGTAGTCGAAGGGGATGGCCCTTGCTCGACCTTCCTGTCACCGTCTTAGTGTTGGAGGTCCATATGATGTGGCACCTCGTAGCTCGTCTCCATGACCGAAGGGAGTTTCCCATGCTCGGCCATCTTCCTTGGGGGGCTTACGAAGATGGAAGTGTCGCCCTCGCTTGTAGGTGGTCGCCTTGGACTTGATGAAGTTGTTGTAGGCGTACTCGTGGGAAGTAGGCGAAGATGCCGTACGTCCAAAGGCGAAGATGCCTTGATGGCACTTGGCGAAGATGCCAAAGTGGTTGTTGTAGTCGTAGCGCCGTCTTGGTGGTGGTGTCTCGCGGTCTTCTCTTTTTCTCATGAATCTTGGACTTGGCGTGAAGTAGGGCTTGTTGGGACTTGTGCATTTGCGCTTGTGGAGCATCTTCATGATGATGATGTTGTTGTTGTGCTTGAGCTCATAGAAGATGTCATTCGTTGTCGTCGTGCACTTGATGCTTGGAGGTGACTTGCCCTTCATGACGATGTTGATCACGAAAGTGATGGTGGTCGCCATGTAGATGTGGACGTGGACGACTTGCTCTTGCATCGTTTTCGCGCTCCAAAGACTTGTGGCTTGAATGTCGCTGCCTTGAAGATGATGAAGTGGAAGAAGACTTGATCAAGGCCCGAATCTCCTCCATCCTTGCATCTTGCTCCTCTTTATGTGTGGAAAGCTTCTTCTCGATGTGCTCTCGCAATCTTGATTGTGCGCCTTGCACTTGTCGTTGTAGATCAAGGATAGACGCTTTGGTGATGTAGTTGTTCACGCCATCGTTGTTATCAAGGACCGGAGAGGAAATGCCTTGCCTATCCATCACAAGACTCGAGCAAATATGAGTGGGAGAAAGAGAACAACTTATACCAATGTAGCTTGACCGAAGTTGACAATGAATCAAGTTCACTCAAATGTGGACAATGAAATAGCACTATTGGTACCAATCCTTGTCGGTTCTCACACCTACACAAGTAAAGCTTATGGTGGAGCTCGGTGAGGATAGTGGCACAAAAATTTGATGCAAAATGTTAGCAAGAGTCAATAATGTTGAAAGAGATTCACAAATTCGCAAGTGAAACAAATGGACCAATAGCAATATGTGGCACACGGAAACACACACACACGGATAGATAAATGGGGTCATGCAACCAAGGAATGAGCACAAAATGTGGAATCCTCGCAAAATGCTCGTGTTGCACAACTCAAGAGAGACGCTAGCATGATTGCTCAATAGGCGGATACGACACTTGTGCACAACCTATAAGACGCCAAAATGGATAAACTTTCTATCCCAAGTATGCTATATATGTATGGTTCCCGGTGTTTGATCCAAGATGATCGGATATGACAATCTTATATGCAATGTGGTATGATGCTATGGCACTTGCTTACAAGCTCTTTGCTCTCTCTTTTTCTTTGCTTAAAAGCTTATTCTCTTTTTTTGTATGGCCCCTTTGCACAAACCAAGATAGCAATTGTGTATATGCGGGAACAAACTTGTGACACATGATATGATACCAAGATATGCACCACGATGATATGGTATGTATGCTATGGGAAGTATGATCACTAATGTGCACAAGTAACATTGCCGGCAATACTCAAATGGCTAGTCTCGATAGGCAAGTAACGCAAAGTGGGCTAGGGTTTAACAATGCAATGGCAAGGGAATATACAAAGGAGGGATACCATGATACCAAGATGATATGGAGGTTACCGTCCGGCGATGATGAGTGGCGGTGTTCTTGATGTAGAAACCAAGATGATGGAGTCTCGTCCCTAAGTAGCCGAAATACCTTAGGAAACAGAAAAACCGCAAACTCAAAATCTCAAATGTCAAATGTCAAATGGTGGTAGCGGAAAAGCGGTGGTGGTTTGCACTTGGCAATGCGGAAGTGGAATGATGGGCTATACACGTGTCGGAGTTGAAGTTGCCGTCCCTAAGTAGCCGAAACACCTTAGGAGACACAAGCCACAACTCAAACAAGCTCAAACAACAATTGGGTTAAGTTGGGGTGGCGGAAGTGTATGGTGGGCAAGCCTATGTGGAAGTTATGGTGGTGGTTGAGGAAGAAGCAACCGTCCCTAAGTAGACTAAACACCTTAGGAGACTCAAGTCACTACTCAAACAACCTCAAATGCTATGGGGAACCAAAATGGGTTAGGTTGCGGAAGTCGGTGGTGGTTTGCGGATGATATGGTGGAAGGCCTAGGCAAACTTGCCAAATTTCCAAAAAAATGATGGAGTCAAATGGTGGTGAAACCAACGTGAGGACCTCGGGCACGTTGATAGCTTCAAAACGAGCCAAAGAACACTCAAATCAGAGTTCGGAGCGAAAAGTTATGATGAAAAAGGTGAAAGAGACTAATGCTGAAATTTCGGGGAAACTTTCTGGTTAGGCCGGAAGTTCCGAGCCTAGGGCCGGAAGTTCCGGGCTCCGGAAGTTCCGGGGGTGGACGGAAGTTATGGGGGTCGCGGAAAAAGTCTGGGGACTTTGGGTAAACTCTATGTTTAGCCCGGAAGTTCCTGGTAAGGACGGAAGTTCCGGGGGAGGCCGAAAGTTCCGGGGGTCGTGGAATTTCTTCCGGGACGAACCCTAAATTCTAGATCTGAGAACCGGGGCAGAAAAACTCGATTTCCAAGGTCAAAATTGGGGAGATTTCGTGGATAGAAATGGGGGAAAAGATGGGGAATGCTGGATCCACTCATAACACAGCGAATCCATGGATCAAAATCAACAAAACATCATCAAACCGACAAATCACAAAAAACAATTGGGGCTATTTCTGGTGGGGATTTTCGGATTTAGGACGAAATCAACAAAATCAAGCTAGAAAACAAAGGGTAGGGGCTCCAAAAACGTGATCAACGTGGCTCATGATACCAATATGATGTAGGGCGGAACCCTATGTGGACGATCTTTCACGTTTGGAGGGGATCCTACAGGGAATCACGAAGAACACACGGAAGCACAAAGGGGAAACATGGGGAAAACGAGGGAGAATCACTAAACCGACATAGAATCAATCACGCGAGTGCTAGATCACCAAACACAAAGAGATACACGAGATCCTAAGTCAACAAAGGTAAGGATACAAAGGAACCGTTCTTCTCCGTACGGAGGTCTTGAATCCGCGAGGGGATCTTCCCGTAAAGGGGCCTTGAATCCAAGTGGATCTTCTCCGAGGAGGCCGTGGTCTCTCACGAAGAGGAGATCTGATGGATGAGCGAGGCTCTATCTCACAAATGAGCTAAATCAATGCTAATTCTAACTAGGAGGAGGTGGGGGAGTATATATAGTGCTAGCCCACGAAGGGGTAAGTGAGAGGGGGATACATGGGCCCTTGGCCTGATCTCTGCGCACAGGCAGGCCGGAAGTTCCGGGCGGGGCCGGAAGTTCCGGGCAGATTCCAGCCGGGTTCCAGGATAACCAGAGAGTTGGCGAGCTCGGGGCTGGTCTGGACTCCGGGGGCCGGAGGTTCCGGGCAGGCCGGAAGGTCCGGGGGCCGGAAGTTCCGGGCAGGCCGGAAGGTCCGGGCTTTCCAGAAGCTTGTCCCTGCTTCTTCTTCCTTCTCCTCTTCCATGCTTGGCCTTGGTCCTTGGATCCTCCATGGTCGTCTCGGTTGTACCTGAATGTATGCAAGGTCCATGCATGAGGTAGTAGCCATGTCTCACATGTGGAAAGTGAAGGTTCGTAGAGGAGTGAGTTCACCTTGTGCCCAATGGCGTATGGTCGAGGTCTCGTCATATGTCCTCTTGGGGATTGCAGAGTAGTCGGAGTGTACATGGGGATGAACGTGGGATGCTCCGCATCAGTTTGGATGAACAGTGATCGTTGCAGGGGGGTTTGGGTGAACAGTGAGTGGTGGGGGTGGATGAACAGGACCCCGTGGTGTTGCCTCTGGATGAATAGGACCCCGATCGATCGAGCCGATTGGGGCTGGATGAACAGGACCCCGTGGAGGACTGGCTGAACAGGACGACCTTGTGGAGGGCTGGATGAACAGTAGATGATGGAGGGGTGGATGAACATTAGCCGTGGAGGGGTGGTTGAACAGGAGCCCGTGGAGAGGGGTGGTTGAACAGTAGCTGGTGGAGTAGCGCACGGTGGAGGCTGGATGAACAGGAGCCCGTGGATGAACAGTCGCAGGTGGAGGCCGGAGGAGGTCGACGATGGATGAAAAGTAGCCCATGGAGGATGGAGGAGGTCGATGGTGGAGATGAACAATATCCCGTGGAGTCCCGTTTTGCGGCACGCCACACCCCTTCCGATGAACAGGACCCCCGTTTTGACCGTAGCGCTCCAACACAAGTCCATTTCCTCTGTTTTGCGGTACGCCACACCCCACCCGATCAACAGGACCCCGTTTTGACCGTAGGAGGTCCAACACAAGTCCATTTCCTCCGTTTTGCGGTATGCCAGACCCCTCCCGATGAACAGAATCCCGTTTCGAACGTGGCGGGTCGAACACAAGGCCGTTTCCTCCGTTCTGTAGTATGCTAGGCCTCGTTTCCATTGCTTGTTCCGTCCGAGCCGGTTGGCTCCCACGCACTCCGTTGCCTCCCAATGAACATGACGCATTCCGTTGTCTCCCGATGAACACAACGCATTCCGTTGCCTCCCCATGAACACGACGCATTCCGTTGCCTCCCCATGAACACGACGACGACGCAGTTTCTCCGTTTCGACCCAGCCATATACATGAGTCTTGGCCGTATGTATGCGCGAGTAGGCGTTCGAGACCCCGCCCGTATGTATGTACGTGGCCGTATTTTCTTTCTTGCACCCTGGCCGCTGTACGTATGTGTACATGCTAAGTGTGCGCCTCTACTACGACACGTGCACGCCTATACATTGACGAGTATGTACATACACGTTCGCGACCAGAATGACAATGCTACATACGCTTCGACCAGGTGGGTCTCAACTGTCAGGCACTTCCTTGCACGCGAAGATGTAGCTGGTGGGTCCTAGCAGTCAGGGGGGCGGATCGGTTTTTTTGCCCGGACGCACTTCCTTGTGTCCGAAGATGTAGCTAGTGGGTCCCAGCAGTCAGGGGGGGGGGGAACGGTTTTTTCGTGAAATACAGTGGCTCGTCCAGTGGGTCCCTGCTGTCAGGTGGAGGAATAATTATTTTGTGTGTAATAAGGAGGCACTTCCTTGCAGCCGCCATGGACCCAGCTGTCAGCCTCTCCACGTACAGTACTCTTCCTATGGAAGTCGTTCCTTGACCACGTTGACCATGCAGTGAGGAGAGCACTAGGGTGGTGGACGACAACGAGGCCTAGGAAGGGGATGACGTAGAGCCGGGGAATACGCAACAGTGGAAGCCCGCGCGGAGAGGAGTATGAGGGTTCACTAGTTCGGCTGCGGTGTGAGGCTACCATCGCCGCAGGGCCTGGCCAGCGGTGGGAATAGTAGGGGGCGGTGAGGCCTCCGCGCAGCACAGCCGACCACGGGAGGCAGGAGCATGCGGCACGACCGGCGCTGCTTTGGGCGGCTGGAGCAAGAAGACCAGAGGTTGAAGAAGCACTACGGCCGTTGGATGGACATCGTACGGTCACTGGAGCTAGATTCGTTCATATTGACTAAGTTGACAAAGCCCTCCGTCCCTGGAACTTAGTAGGCCCACAAGTCAGCCTCCAATCAAGGTGGGTCCCAGCTAGCAGGGGGAGTATTCATTTTTTCGTGCGTAATAAGGAGGCACTTCCAGTGGGTCCGAGCTGACAGCAGGGGGGGGTGCGTTTCTTCATGAAATATGGTGGCCCGTCCGGTTGGTCCCAGCAGTCAGGGGGAAACGTTTTTTTGCGAAATACGGTGGCCCATCCGGTGGGTCCCTGCTGTCAGGTGGAGGAATAATTATTTTCCGCGTAATAAGGAGGCACTTCCTTGCGGCTGCCATGGACCCAGCTGTCAGCCTCTCCACGTGCAGTACTCTCCCGATGGAAGTCGGTCGTTGACCACATTGACCAGGCCGTGCCGAGAGCACCACGACGGTGGACGAAGGCGAGGCCTAGGAAGGGGATGATGCAGGGCCGGGGAAGACGTGGTAGTGTATGCCCACGCAGAGAGGAGTACGAGGGTTCACTGGTTCTGCTGTGGTGTGAGGCTGCCATCACCGCAGAATAACAGGGGGTGTGGGTGAGTGGAGGGATGGCCTGGCCGATGGTGGGAGTAGTATGGGGGCAGTTAGGCCTGTGCGATAGCACAACCGGCCACGGGAGGCAGGAGCAGGCGGCACGACCGACGATTGAAAGTGCAACTATCCCTGGTTGGTTTTGGTAATTCCTAACAACATATAACTCATTGAGCTAATGCTATTTCAAGATAAATATTTCAGGAAAGCTCAATGTTTGACATGGCATGGATGAGTAACGTGGACCCCTCAAAATGCTAAGGACAAAAGGGTTGGCTCAAGCTCAAAGCACAAGACTCTACATTTTACTTTTAGTGATCCAAGATCACATTGAGTCCATAGGAAAAGCCAATACTATCAAGAGGGGATGAGGTGTTGCTTAATGAGTTTCTTGCTCAAGAGTGCTTAGTGATATGCTCCGAAAACCCTCAACTACTTTCTCACATCCACATATGTCCCAAACCAAAAGTCAAACTTGGCCCCACCGAAACTTTCTATCCGGCGCCACCGAGTTCACTTGACATAGCCACTGCCAGAAACACTAGTCTTTTCGGTCTCACCGATGAGGATCTCGGTCTCACCGAGATGGGATTGTAATCTCTCTGTTTCCCTTCGTAACTTTTTGGTCCAACCGATAGGAGCAATCGGTCCCACCAAGATTGCAATGCAAACTCTCTGTTTCCCTTTCGTAACGTTTCGGTCCAACCGAGATGAGCGAATCGGTCCCACCGAGTTTGCTTGACCAACTCTCTGGTTAGCTTATTACCAAAATAGGTCTCACCGAGTTTGTGTAATCGGTCTCACCGAGATTATGTTATGCCCTAACCCTAACGATATCGGCCCTACCGAGTTGACATGTCGGTCCCATCGAAATTCCTAACGGTCACATTATTTACTAAATCAGTCTGACCGAGTTTCACCATTCCGTCCCATCGAGTTTGGTAAGTTGTGTGTAACGGTTAGATTTTGTGTGGAGGCTATATATACCCCTCCACCCACTCTTCATTCGTGGACAGAGCCATCAGAATATGCCTACACTTCCAACTTACATTTTCTGAGAGAGAACCACCTACACTTGTGTTGAGATCAAGATATACCATTCCTACCACATAAATCTTGATCTCTAGTCTTCCCCAAGATGCTTTCCACTCAAATCTTCTTTCTACCAACTCCGAATCGTGTGAGAGAGATTTGAGTGTTGGGGAGACTATCATTTGAAGCACAAGAGCAAGGAGTTCATCATCAACACACCATTTGTTACTTCTTGGAGACTGGTGTCTTCTAGATTGGCTAGGTGTCACTTGGGAGCCTCTGTCAAGATTGCGGAGTTGAACCAAGGAGTTTTAAGGGCAAGGAGATCACCTACTTCGTGAAGATCTACCCTAGTGAGGCAAGTCCTTTGTGGGCGACGGCCATGGTGTGATAGACAAGGTTGCTTCTTCATGGACCCTTCGTGGGTGGAGCCCTTCATGGATTCGCGCAGCTGTTACCCTTCATGGGTTGAAGTCTCCATCAACGTGGATGTACGATAGCACCACCTATCGGAACCATGACAAAAATATCCGTGTCTCCAATTGCGTTTGCCTCCTCAAACTCCTCCCCTTTACCTTCATATGCAATTGTTTTACATTCCGCTTCTATACTCTTAGAATTGCATGTGTAGGTTGATTGCTTGACTTGTGCTAAGTTGCTAAAATCTGCCAAGAACTAAAATTGGGAAAAGGCTAGATTTTTATTTGGTCAAGTAGTCTAATCACCACCCCTCTAGACATACTTTTGATCCTACAAGTGGTATCAGAGCTTTGGTCTCAATTTTCTTTGATTTCCATAGCTTTTGTTGGTATAGCCTTGGTTTCACAACCTAGGAGTGTATGGCATCTAGCAAGGGAAATTACCACCGTAGAGGTCCTTACTCTGATGGTACTAATTTTGCTAGTTGGAAGCATAAGATGAAAATGCATATTCTTGGACATAACCCCGCCGTTTGGGCTATTGTGTGTATTGGCTTGCAAGGTGAATTCTTTGATGGGAGAGAACCGAACCGTGAAGCTATCATGGAAGAGTTGAAGATGCTGCAATACAATGCTCAAGCTTGTGATATTCTCTTCAACGGATTGTGCCCCGAAGAATTCAACAAAATCAGCTATCTTGAGAATTCAAAGGAAATTTGGGATACTTGGATTGACATGCACAAAGGTACTGACTCCGTCAAGGAATCCAAATTGGATGTTGATACGTCTCCAACGTATCTATAATTTTTGATTGCTCCATGCTACTTTATCTACTGTTTTGGACTTTATTGGGCTTTATTTTCCACTTTTATATTATTTTTGGGACTAACCTATTAACCGAAGGCCCATCCCAGAATTGCTGTTTTTTGCCTATTTCAGTGTTTCAAAGAAACGGGATATCAAACCGAGTCCAAACGGAATGAAACCTTCGGGAACGTGATTTTCTCACCGAACGTGATCCAGGAGACTTGGACCCTACTCCAAGAAGTAATAGAGGCAGCCACGAGGGTGGCCCCCCCCTAGGGCGCGCCCCCCTACCTCGTGGGCCCCCTGTTGCTCCATCGACGTACTCCTTCCTCCTATATATACCTACGTACCCCCGACAGATCAAATACGAAGCCAAAAACCTAATTCCACCACCGCAACTTTCTGTATCCACGAGATCCCATCTTGGGGCCTGTTCCGGAGCTCCGCCGGAGGGGGCATCTACCATGGAGGGCTTCTACATCAACACCATAGCCTCTTCGATGAAGTGTGAGTACTTTACTTCAGACCTTCGGGTCCATAGCTAGTAGCTAGATGGCTTCTTCTCTCTTTTTGGATCTCAATACAATGTTATCCCCCTCTCTTGTGGAGATCTATTCGATGTAATCTTCTTTTTGCGGTGTGTTTGTTGAGACCGATGAATTGTGGGTTTATGATCCAGATTATCTATGAATAATATTTGAATCTTCTCTGAATTCTTTTATGTGTGATTGAGTTATCTTTGCAAGTCTCGTCGAATTATCCGTTTGGTTTGGCCAACTAGATTGGTAGTTCTTGCAATGGGAGAAGTGTTTAGCTTTGGGTTCAATCTTGCGGTGTCCTTTCCCAGTGACAGCAGGGGCAGCAAGGCACGTATTGTATTGTTGCCATCGAGGATAAGAAGATGGTTTTTTTTATCATATTGCATGAAGTTATGCCTCTACATCATGTCATCTTGCCTAAGGTGTTACTCTGTTTTTAACTTAATACTCTAGATGCATGCTGGATAGCGGTCGATGAGTGGAGTAATAGTAGTAGATGCAGAATCATTTTGATCTACTTGTCTCGAACGTGATGCCTATATACATGATCATACCTAGATATACTCATAACTATGCTCAATTCTGTCAATTGCTCAATAGTAATTTGTTCACCCACCGTAGAATACTTATGCTCTTGAGAGAAGCCACTAGTGAAATCTATGGCCCCCGGGTCTATTCTCATCATATCAATCTCCATCACTTTATTATTTGCTTTGTTTTTACTTTGCCTTTTACTTTTCACTTTGCATCTCTATATCAAAAATACCAAAAATATTATTTATCATCTCTATCAGATCTCACCCTCGTAAGTGACCGTGAAGGGATTGACAACCCCTAATCGCGTTGGTTGCGAGTAGATATCGTTTTGTGTAGGTACGAGGGACTTGTGCGTGGTCTCCTACTGGATTGATACCTTGGTTCTCAAAAACTGAGGGAAATACTTACGCTACTTTACTGCATCATCCTCTCCTCTTCGGGGAAATCCAACGCAGTGCTCAAGAGGTAGCAAGAAGAATTTCTGGCGTCGTTGCCGGGGAGGCTCACGCAAGCAAGTCAACCATACCAAGTACCCATCACAATCCCCATCTCTTGCATTACATTATTTGCCTCTCGTTTTCCTCTCCCCCACTTCACCCTTGCCGTTTTATTCGCCCTCTCTTTCCCGTTTGCTTTTTTTCTCGTCCGTTTGTTTGCTTGTGTGTTGGATTACTTGTTGCCATGGTCGAATCAAAAAGAACTACGGGTTTTCTCCTGAGCTCTAGTGCCTTGGACAACCCCTCTATCCTCTCTAAGCTCATAAATAATGATGCTATAGAAATACCCACCGTGGTCTCCCATGAGAGCTTGAATAATTTTGATGAGGATGACTTTGGAACTTTTTGCTATTTACTTGATGATTCTTTAAAGGACGCCTGGGATAGGTTACTTAGGATTTGGGCTAGTTATGTACCACAATATCAAATTGAAATTTACCTAAAAAGTTTTTATGTTGGCTTGCCCGCTTCCTTCAAACAAGTTTTAGATTCCATCTTTGAAGAAGGTTTTCTTGAAGTGGATGCTATAGATACCTATGAAAGAATGAAATCCATATTTGGGCACCCCATGAATGATAAGGTTGAACCAACTACTCTATTGTGCTTTTATCAAAATGAAATTATTAAAGAGATGAAGTCTAGTTTAGAGGCAAATTTTCGTAACATGCTTAATCTTACTTCCTCCATTAATGGGAATGTGCTTAACTTAAATAGAAGGATGAATGCCATAGAAAGGAGATCCTCCTCTCTGCCTACCAAGGATGGCAAAACCTAGATCTATCCTTGCTTTTATGCCTAGCTAGGGGCGTTAAACGATAGCGCTTGTTGGGAGGCAACCCAATTTTATTTTTTGTTTTTGCTTCTGTTTAGGAATAAATAATCCATCTAGCCTCTATTTAGATGTGGTTTTATCTTTTAATTAGTGTTTGCGCCAAGTAGAACCTATAGGATAACCTACGATGATAGTTGATTTGATTCTGCTGAAAAAACAGAAACTTTGCGCGCACGAATATAATTTTGTTAAATCACAGGAACGTGCTTTTGCATTGATTCTTATTGCTGCTGTTCAATAAACAAATTGTTAGGACTTCCTATTTGAGTAGAATTTTTAGAGGTCCAGAAGTTTGCGTTAGTTACAGATTGCTACAGACTGTTCTGTTTTTGACAGATTCTGTTTTGTATGTGTTGTTTGCTTATTTTGATGAATCTATGGCTAGTAAAATAGTTTATAATCCATAGAGAAGTTGGAATACAGTAGGTTTAACACCAATATAAATAAAGAATGAGTTCATTACAGTACCTTGAAGTAGTCTTTTGTTTTCTTTCTCTAACAGAGCTCACGAGATTTCTATTGAGTTTTGTGTTGTGAAGTTTTCAAGTTTTGGGTGAATTCTTTTGATGGATTATGGAACAAGGAGTGGCAAGAACCTAAGCTTGGGGATGCCCATGGCACCCCCAAGATAATCCAAGGACACCAAAAAGTCAAAGCTTGGGGATGCCCCGGAAGGCATCCCCTCTTTCTTCTACTTCCACCGGTAATTTACTTGGAGCTATATTTTTATTCACCACATGATATGTGTTTTGCTTGGAGCGTCTTGTATTATTTGCGTCTTTGCTTGTTAGTTTACCACAATCATCCTTGCTGTACACACCTTTTGAGAGAGCCATACATGAATTGGAATTTGCTAGAATACTCTATGTGCTTCACTTATATCTTTTGAGCTTGATAGTTTTTCTCATAGTGCTTCACTTATATCTTTTGAGCGTTATAATTTTTGCTCTAGTACTTCACTTAGATCTTTTAGAGCACGGTGGTGGATTTGTTTTAAAGAAACTATTGATATCTCATGCTTCACTTAGATTATTTTGATAGTCGTTATTAGCATGGTAATTTGCTTAATTTTAATATACTTGGTATTCAAGATATGTGAAACTTTCTTTTGAGTGTGTTGAATACTAAGATAAGTTTGATGCTTGATAATTGTTTTGAGATATGGAGGTGATAATATCAAAGTGATGCTAGTTGGGTGATTATGAATTTAAATAATGCTTGTGTTGAAGTTTGTGATTCCCGTAACATGCACGTATGGTGAACTGCTTTGTGATGAAGTTGGAGCACAATTTTATTTATTGATTGTCTTCCTTATGAGTGGCGGTCGGGGACGAGCGATGGTATTTTCCTACCAATCTATCCCCCTAGGAGCATGCGCGTAGTGCTTTGGTTTTTGATGACTTCTAAATTTTTGCAACAAGTGCATGAGTTCTTTTGATTAATGTTGAGTCCATGGATTATACTCACTCTCACCTTTCCGCCTTTGATAGCCTTTCTAATACCGCACACTTTTCGCCGGTATCATACACCCACCATATACCTTCCTCAAAACAACCACCGTACCCACCTATTATGGCATTTCCATATCCATTCCGAGATATATTGCCATGCAACTTTCCACCGTTTCGTTTATTATGACACGCTCCATCATTGTCATATTGCTTTTTGCATGAACATGTAGTGGACATTGTATTTGTGGCAAGGCCACCTTCATAATTTTCATACATGTCGCTCTTGATTCATTGCATATCCCGGTACACTGCCGGAGGCATTCATATAGAGTCATATTTTGTTCTAAGTATCGAGTTGTAATTGTTGAGCTGTAAGAAAAATAAAAGTGTGATGATCATCATTATTAGAGCATTGTCCCAGTGAGGAAAGGATGATGGAGACTATGATTCCCCCATAAGTCGGGATGAGACTCCGGACGAAAAAAAAGAGGCCATAAAAAAAGAGAGGCCCAAACAAAAAAATGAGAGAAAAAGAGAGAAGGGACAATGCTACTATCCTTTTACCACACTTGTGCTTCAAAGTAGCACCATGATCTTCATGATAAGAGAGTCTCATATGTTGTCACTTTCATATACTAGTGGGAATTTTTCATTATAGAACTTGGCTTGCATATTCCCATGACGGGCTTCCTTAAAAGTGCCCTAGGTCTTTGTGAGCAAGCAAGTTGGATGCACACCCACTTAGTTTCTTTTGTTGAGCTTTCATATACTTATAGCTCTAGTGCATCCGTTGCATGGCAATCCCTACTCACTCACATTGATATCTATTGATGGGCATCTCCATAGCCCATTGATACACCTAGTTGATGTGAGACTATCTTCTCCTTTTTGTCTTCTCCACAACCACCATTCTATTCCACCTATACTGCTATGTTCATGGCTCACGCTCATGTATTGCGTGAAAGTTGAAAGAGTTTGAGATTACTAAAGTATGAAACAATTGCTTGGCTTGTCATCGGGGTTGTGCACGATTAAATACTTTGTGTGATGAAGATATAGCGGCAACCAGACTATATGATTTTGTAGGGATAACTTTCTTTAGCCATGCTATTTTGAGAAGACATGATTGCTTTGATTAGTATACTTGAAGTATTATTACTTTTATATCAATATGAACTTTTTTCTTGAATCTTTCGGATCTGAATATTCATGCCACAATTAAGAAGATTTACATTGAAATTATGCCAAAGTATCACTCCGCATCAAAAATTCTTTTTTATCATTTACCTACTCGAGGACGAGCAGGAATTAAGCTTGGGGATGCTGGATACGTCTCCAACGTATCTATAATTTTTGATTGCTCCATGCTACTTTATCTACTGTTTTGGACTTTATTGGGCTTTATTTTCCACTTTTATATTATTTTTGGGACTAACCTATTAACCGGAGGCCCAACCCAGAATTGCTGTTTTTTTTACCTATTTCAGTGTTTCGAAGAAACGGAATATCAAACGGAGTCCAAATGGAATGAAACCTTCGGGAACGTGATTTTCTCATCGAATGTGATCCAGGAGACTTGGACCCTACTCCAAGAAGTAACAGAGGCGGTCACGAGGGTGGGGGGCGCCCCCCTAGGGCGCGCCCCTACCTTGTGGGCCCCCTGTTGCTCCACCGACGTACCCCTTCCTCCTATATATACCTACGTACTCCCGATAGATCAAATACGGAGCCAAAAACCTAATTCCACAGCCGCAACTTTCTGTATCCACGAGATCCCATCTTGGGGCCTGTTCCGGAGCTCCGCCGGAGGGGGCATCTACCACGGAGGGCTTCTACATCAACACCATAGCCTCTCCGATGAAGTGTGAGTAGTTTACTTCAGACCTTCGGGTCCATAGCTAGTAGCTAGATGGCTTCTTCTCTCTTTTTGGATCTCAATACAATGTTCTCCCCCTCTCTTGTGGAGATCTATTCGATGTAATCTTCTTTTTGCGGTGTGTTTGTTGAGACCGATGAATTGTGGGTTTATGATCCAGATTATCTATGAATAATATTTGAATCTTCTCTGAATTCTTTTATGTGTGATTGAGTTATCTTTGCAAGTCTCTTCGAATTATCCATTTGGTTTGGCCAACTAGATTGGTAGTTCTTGCAATGGGAGAAGTGTTTAGCTTTGGGTTCAATCTTGTGGTGTCGTTTCCCAGTGACAGCAGGGGCAACAAGGCACGTATTGTATTGTTGCCATCGAGGATAACAAGATGGTTTTTTTTATCATATTGCATGAAGTTATCCCTCTACATCATGTCATCTTGCTTAAGGCGTTACTCTGTTTTTAACTTAATACTCTATATGCATGCTGGATAGCGGTCGATGAGTGGAGTAATAGTAGTAGATGTAGAACCGTTTCGATCTACTTGTCTCGGACGTGATGCCTATATACATGATCATACCTAGATATACTCATAACTATGCTCAATTCTGTCAATTGCTCAACAGTAATTTTTTCACCCACCGTAGAATACTTATGCTCTTGAGAGAAGCCACTAGTGAAACCTATGGCCCCCGGGTCTATTCTCATCATATCAATCTCCATCACTTTATTATTTGCTTTGTTTTTACTTGCCTTTTACTTTTCACCTTGCATCTCTATATCAAAAATACCAAAAAATATTATTTATCATCTCTATCAGATCTCACCCTCGTAAGTGACCGTGAAGGGATTGACAACCCCTAATCGCGTTGGTTGCGAGAGCTATCGTTTTGTGTAGGTATGAGGGACTTGTGCGTGGTCTCCTACTGGATTGATACCTTGGTTCTCAAAAACTGAGGGAAATACTTACGCTACTTTACTGCATCATCCTCTCCTCTTCGGGGAAATCCAACGCAGTGCTCAAGAGGTAGCAGATGTGCTTCAAAGTCAACTTGACAAGGTCAGAATGAAGGATGGTGAAGGTGTCACTGAGATGTACTCTAGGATTGCTCTCATCAAAAATGAGATTGCCGGCTTAGGAAGTGAAGAGATGACCGACAAATTCATCATCAAGAAGATCCTAAGATCCTTGGATGGAAAATATGATACCTTGTGCACATTGATCCAAATGATGCCCAATTACAAAGATCTCAAGCCAACGGATGTCATTGGAAGAAATGTTGCTCATGAGATGTGACTCAAGGATAAGGAGGAGCTCCACAACAAGTCAAGTGGTGCTTACAAAGCCTCATGTGAATCTCCCACATCATCAAGTGAGAAACAAACCTTCAATGAAGAATTGAGCCTAATGGTGAAGAACTTCAACAAGTTCTACAAGATTAGAAGCAAGGAAAGAAGTTCCAAGTCAAGGTCCTACAATGACAAAAGATCTTCTAGTCGTGAGCGTAACTGCTACAATTGTGGAAGACCCGGTGTCGGTGTCAAAACCGGCGGATCTCGGGTAGGGGGTCCCGAACTGTGCGTCTAGGCGGATGGTAACAGGAGACAAGGGACACGATGTTTTACCCAGGTTCGGGCCCTCTTGATGGAGGTAAAACCCTACGTCCTGCTTGATTGATATTGATATTGTGGATGTTTACAAGAGTGGATCTACCACGAGATCAAGGAGGCTAAACCCTAGAAGCTAGCCTATGGTATGATTGTAATGGTTGTTGTTGTCCTACGGACTAGAGCCATCCGGTTTATATAGACACCGGAGAGGGCTAGGGTTACATAGAGTCGGTTACAATGGTAGGAGATCTACATATCCGTATCGCCAAGCTTGCCTTCCACGCCAAGGAAAGTCCCATCCGGACACGGGATGAAGTCTTCAATCTTGTATCTTCATAGTCTTGGAGTCCGGTCGATGATGATAGTCCGGCCGATGATAGTTCGGCTGATGATGGTAGTCCGGCTATCCGGACACCCCCTAATCCAGGACTCCCTCAGTAGCCCCTGAACCAGGCTTCAATGACGATAAGTCCGGCGCGTATATTGCTTGGCATTGCAAGGCGGGTTCCTCCTCCGAATAATAGAAGATTGTGAACACCAGGATAGTGTCCGGCTCTGCAAAATAAATTCCACATTCCACCGTAGAGAGAATAATATATACACAAGTTCAATCTGCTGACGTTTTTTGCGGCATGACGTCACGCCACTACCAAGCCATTACTTGAATCGTTTTTTACTCTACCACCTCAGCATTTAGCGAAGCGGTTTCCTTGGCACGTCTTGTCGAAGCAGAGATCGTGTTCCCCTTCAATCCGGGATTCTCATCAATACGGACGTGGGTAACCCAACCGCACCATTGATGGTGATGCTTGGGGGATAAGCGAGTTTTACCAGGCCGGTGGGGGACGCGTAGACTTCGCCCGCCCATATAAGGGATAAGGATTCACCTTTTCACCTACGCCTTCTTCCTCCTTTGCTTATCCATCTCCGCGCACTCGAGCTCCAGCGCCCAAGCCCGCATATCTCGTCTCAACCTTCCCTAGTTATGTCCGGAGCGGGAGGCAAGTGGATGACCTCCTCCGTTACGGAGGAGCACATCGAAAGACTGCGCAGCGCCGGCTACCTGTCCGGCGACATCGCGCACCGGCTGCCCGACGAGGGGCAGCTCATCCCCACCCCCAGGCCCCATGAGAGGGTCGTTTTTCTTCCCCACTTCCTCCGCGGACTGGGTTTTCCACTTCACCCCTTTGTCCGGGGGCTCATGTTCTACTACGGCCTAGATTTCCATGATCTGGCGCCGAACTTCATCCTCAACATCTCGGTGTTTATCGTCGTGTGCGAGGCCTTCCTCTGCATCCAGCCCCACTTCGGCTTGTGGCTCAAGACCTTCAATGTCAAGCCGAAGGTAGTGAAGGTCACTCAAGCAGAGTGCGGAGGCGCCATGTTGGGCAAGATGCCCAATGTCCTTTGGTTCGAAGGGGCCTTCGTGGAATCCGTCAAGGGGTGGCAATCGGGGTGGTTCTATATCACCGAGCCGCGCGACCCTAAGTGGGCGGCAGCCCCCGAGTTCAGATCTGGTATCCCCACGCAGCTCACCTCCTGGAAAGAGAAGGGCTTGCTGTGGGGTAGTTCGGAGGAGCTGACGGGACTCCAAGCCTGTATCCAGAAGCTGGTGAAGAAGCTCAGGCTGGTTAATGTGGTCCAAGTCATGCTCGTCCGCCGGATTGTCCCATGCCAAGAGCGGGCATTCAATCTGTGGGAGTTCAATCCAGAACAGCACCAGGCGCTGAGCGGGCTCTTCGACATGACGTACGAAGGCGCCTGGAGGGTGCTGTTTAAGGGCGCCGAAGCCCCCGCATCCGCGACTGAAGATCGCGGATTTCGCTCGCAGCGCCAAGCCGACGAGGTAAGTGATTCTACCCCTTTACGGGACACTTGCTTTTCATAGTTTGACTCTATGCGGGTTTTAATTTCCCCTTTTCCTTTGACAGGACTGGATGAGGAAGGCGGAGCAGATTATCTGCCCGGCTCCCATGCCAGAAAACCCAGTAGATGCCCGTCTAGCGAGGCTGCTGGTTCCGGCACCGCACGTGGTGCCGGAGAAGAAGGCCAAGAAGGAGGCCACGGGTGCTCGAAAGAGCTCCCGCTTTCAGGTGTCCTACGACTCCGGGGCAGACTCCTCCCCCGAAAACGAGGAGGAGAAGGAGGACTCTCTCCCAGAGGAGGGAGAGAGGAAGAGGAAGGCTTCCCCAACAGGGGAGGCCGAAGGGTCCAAGAGGGGAAGGACTATTCCCCCGGACAGCTTCGCCAACATCAACGTTGGCGAGGAAGAATGGCCTTCAAGGGCCAGGCCTCCGGCGAGATCGTAAGTATCCGGATTCCTGAATGATTTATAATTTCTTTTACATAGTGTCATTCTGATGCCGCATGCTGCCTGTAGTCCGGCCAATGATGATCTCCCCACTTCATCGAGCGGGTCGTTGGCTCCGTTGGATGTAGATTCCATCCCGACCGCCTCCACCCCTCGCGACACCGAGGACACCGAGGTGGGATCCCAAGAAGGGACCCATCAGGGGGAGGCTCCGGAGGCGCCACAAGGCAGCCTCCCGGACTTTGCGCCGGACTCCATATCGGAACCCGCAGTGGTTCCGGAGTCCGGCCGGCGGCCCCTTCGCACGAAGGGCAAGACCGTGATGCCGGCGGCTTCCGTCCAACCGGAGGCGTCGGACAATTTGTTGGAGGCGCTGCAGAGCGCTTCCATCGAGGAAGAACACCACACTATTATGAGTGCGGTGATTCAGAAGGTACAGCTCGCCAAGAGCGGGCTGACCGAAGCCCGCAGTAGCCTTCTATCAGGCTTTGAGGTAAGAAGATAAAAATATGTAATGTAATACCGCATAGACAGTAGCCCCTGATGCTCGGTTCGGTGTTCGGAAAGAAAAGCCAGACTGAGGATCTGAAAAAAGAAAGAAGATATACGCAGGGTTGCTAAAAAATTATGTCAATATGGGTTGCAGGCTGCGCTGCTGACCTCTGCCGCACTGACTGCGGAGGTCGGTGCTTTGAAGCAGGAGCTCGAGCGGTCCGAGCAAGAGCTCGGCCGCGCCAAGAAGCAGCTCCAGGATAAAGAAGGTGAGTAACACCACTTTGAACATGTACTTTACAGAAAAGGATTTAGGTTGCAACAAAAAATAACAAGGATAACATGGGTACTGCAGGGGCCACGAACGAGGTGGCGACCCTGAAGGAGGCCGTGTCTGCGGCCGAACGCAATGCGGCCGCGGAACGGGCAGAGCGAGAAAAGCAGGAGGCCCGGGTGGCAATGGTTTAGCAAGAGCTCCAGGCTCTCATGGAAAAGCATGAGAGTTTGGAGCGTGACTCAAAGACTCGAGAGTCCGAGCTTGCCACGGCTCTCGAAAGTGCCAAGACTGCCAAGGCCGATGCCCATAAGTCCCTTAAGGAGATTGAGTTGGTGAGGAAGATAGCGGCGGGTAAGGCATTTTTCATGCAAAGCAAGCATGTGAATGTAAATTACGTGTTACTTACCCAAATTCGGAGCTCTCCAGGGGCATTTACAGATCTGCCTCACAGCGTGTCTGATGCCGCCGCATTCTACCGAGCCGAGGAGGGGAGCTCAACGGAGAAGGTGTTCTGGTCTTAGTATGCTGAGGCCGGCCATCCGGTGCCCCCTAGCGACCAGCTGAAGCAGCTGGTCGAGCTCCACAAGGCGGCCGAGCAGGCCATGAAGGGCCTCATAGTCCGGCTGTGGCCTGGAGAGGCCATGCCTGGGAGCTACTTCGGCCTCGTGCGATGGTTGTTGGATGCGTGCCCCTGGGTGGAGGTTATCAAGCGCTCCGCCTGTATTGAAGGTGCTCGTTGGGCCCTTGCCCGCGCAAAGGTGCATTGGGGCAAGCTGGATGCGGAGAAGCTAATCACTGACGCGCCACCAGTGGGCAAGGAATATCGTACGCCCGAGATGTACTATAAAACTGTTCTGAAGGGTGCCCGCAAGATTGCGGATGAGTGCCCCAGGGATGTAATTATTGAGTAAATTCGCAATGTGTTATCCTGTGCGCTGAAAACTTTGTTCATATGTGCTAAGCAATGCTTGTTAATTTAAAATATTACCTTCTGTGCGGCCGTTTATTAAATCTGAGAGATGGCAAGTCGTCGGCTTCAGCCCCCATGCCACGAGTGCTGGGGTGTTCGGGATAAACTTGAGCACTCTTGTTCCCATTTTTGGGTCCATCTAGGGAGGCGCTCAACACAATGAACAAGGCAGCCGGACTTATAGTGCTTGAACACTCTCACTTAGCCATAGAATTCTATAATTTTAAATTTCGGCGAAGCCCCTAGTATTCGGAAGACCGAATTAGGGGCGCTATCCACGCCTTCGTCGGACATTATCCGGAACTTCGCTCGAAGCGGTGTAGGTCTTTAAGGACCCGAAAGGACCTCTCGAACAGCGACCAGTCTCTCGCCTTATCATGACGGTCAGTTTTAGCTTTCTCCACTGAGGCGTTACCCCGGCTCAACCGGGGCGCAATCGCAGTGGTTCTCCCAGTGCTACCTTAGCCGATAGAACGGAACGTAAGGTGCCAAACATGGGAGCCGGGCAAACCCAACTATTGACCCAAGACATGATTCGGAGCCGATTCATATAATGCTATAAGTTCGGGGTGCCGCACTTGTGAAAGTGTGCGGACTTTATCACACCATAATGCGGGGAACATAAGCCCCTGGTGTATTTGGCCGTACCAAAATGTACGGATGCGACATGTCGTAAATGAACATATATATATATATATATATATATATATATATATATATATATATATATATAAGGTAATGCAATTATGGGCAAAAAGAGCTGCATTTTATTCGAGAAGATCTGCTATGAGTGCGGAATGATACAAATAGTGCGGAAAGCAAGGGATTGGACGAATTAAAGGCGTCTCCCTCCAGGGGTAGGCCGCGGAATGGTGTATTTAACAGATTTAATGCTCGTAATGGAGACCACCTGAGTGTTCGTCGCGGCCTTTGTCCCTCCCTGGCTGTTGCATCATGAGTTCGGCAGGTTCGCTGCCGGACAGAGTTCTGTATAAAAAAAAGAAATAAAAGATAAAAGGAGCGACACACTTGGGAGCCCCTGGTGTGGTCGAACCGCACTCTGGGTCTGTTGTGGTTGTGCCTCTCCCCCTATGCCCATGGTATCTCCAAGGCGTAATTATGTACGCAGAGAGTTTGCCTTACAATTGTGTGAGGGCTGGGGTTGAGGCCGCATTGCTACACGTGCTCGGAACGTGCCAGGTGGTCTTGGTTGATGTTGCTCCGGGCGCGTTTGGCCTTGTCCGGTCGTTTAGCGGCTAGACTCGAAAATTGCCTTAAAAGGCTGCTCTGTACTTCTGCCGCGAGAGCCGCTGTATGTTCCTCCGTTCGGAGGGAGCGTTCCGTGTTTCCGTTGACCGTGATGACTCCACGAGGGCCTGGCATCTTGAGCTTAAGGTATGCATAATGCGGCACCGCGTTGAATTTTGCGAACGCGGTTCGTCCGAGCAGAGCGTGATAGCCACTGCGGAACGGGACTATGTCGAAGATTAACTCCTCGCTTCGGAAATGATCCGGGGATCTGAAGACCACTTCCAGTGTGACTGAGCCTGTACAACTGGCCTCGACACCTGGTATGACGCCTTTGAAGGTTGTCTTTGTAGGTTTAATCCTTGAAGGGTCTATGCCCATCTTGCGCACTGTATCCTGATAAAGCAGGTTCAGGCTACTGCCGCCGTCCATCAGGACTCTCGTGAGGTGAAATCCATCGATGATTGGGTCTAAAACCAATGCGGCGAATCCGCCATGGCGGATACTGGTCGGATGGTCTCTTCGATCGAAAGTGATCGGGCAAGAGGACCATGGGTTGAATTTTGGGGCGACTGGCTCCATCGCGTATACGTCCCTTAGTGCATGCTTCCGCTCCCTCTTGGGTATATGTGTTGCGTATATCATGTTTACCGTCCGAACTTGAGGGGGGAATCCCTTTTGTCCTCTGTTGTTCGGCGGCCGGGTCTCTTCCTCATCATCGCTGGGTAGCCCCTTGTCATTGTATTCGGCGATTAATTGCCTGCCTGCTTGAATACCCAACAATCTCTGTTGGTGTGGTTAGCTGGCTTTTTGGGGGTTCCATGTATTTGACAGGAGCGGTCGAGTATTCGGTCCAAATTGGACGGGCCCGGAGTGGTTCTTTTGAATGGCTTCTTCCGTTGACCGGGCTTGGAGCCTCGAAATCCGGCGTTGACTGCCGTATCCTCATTGCTGTCGCTGTTAATGCGGCATTTGTTTTTGTTTTGACGCAACCTGTCATTGTGGTCTTGGTATCCGGACTGCCAGCGCTTTTGCTGAGGTTGTTGCTGCGAGCTAGCCATCTGTCCTCTCCCGCACAAAAGCGGGTCATGAGTGATGTGAGGGCTGCCATGGATTTCGGCTTTTCCTGTCCTAGGTGCCGGGCCAGCCACTCGTCGCGGATGTTATGTTTGAAGGCAGCGAGGGCCTCTGCATCCGGACAGTCGACGATTTGATTTTTCTTTGTTAAGAACCGTGTCCATAATTGCCTGGCCGATTCGTCTGGCTCCTGGATTATGTGGCTTAGGTCATCTGCGTCCGGTGGTCGCACATACATGCCCTGGAAGTTGTCGAGGAATGCGGCTTCCAGGTCTTCCCAGCATCCAATTGACTCTGCGGCAGGCTGTTAAGCCAATGCCGAGCTGGTCCTTTAAGCTTGAGCGGGAGATATTTGATGGCGTGAAGATCGTCGCCGCGGGCCATATGTATATGGAGGAGATAATCCTCAATCCAAACCGCGGGGTCTGTTGTGCCATCGTAGGATTCGATATTAACGGATTTAAACCCTTCAGGGATTTGATGATCCATTACTTCGTCAGTGAAGCATAGTGGGTGTGCGGCGCCTCTGTATTGAGCAATATCGCGACGTAGCTCGAGAGAGCGTTGTCTGCTATGTTCGGCCCGGCCGAGTAGTTGTATCCGGTGCGACGATATTCGTCGTGGGTCTTGGGGCGCCCACGTGATCCGTAGATAGATCTGGATTGTCTTGCCTTGTCCTCCAATATATCCCGCAAGTCCGGCGTGGTCCCCTATGGCTTCATGCTTTTTGAGCGATGCCGGGGTACGGTTTTGGTGGAGGGCTTGCATGCCTCTCTGTCACGGCCACGAGGTGGTCGGTCTGCCGTATTGTGCGCTGGTGATGCATGTTTGTACGCTTACTCCTCTAGTCGGGGGAGCAACTTGCGTTTTGGGTAACTTTTGGAGGGGCGTTCGAGTTCATACTCTTCGGCCGCGAGGACCTCGGTCCATCTGTCGGCCAGTAGGTCTTGATCAGCTTGAAGCTGTTGCTGCTTTTTCTTTAGGCTGTTTGCCGTGGCCATTAGCCTGCCTCTGAAACGCTCTTGTTCGACGGGATCCTCAGGCACGATGAATTCGTCGTCGTCGAGGCTTGCCTCGTCTCCGGAGGGAGGTAAATAATTATCATCCTCGACCTCTTCGTCTGCCGCCCTCTCGTGAGGGCTTGCTTCTGCCTCCTCCCGCGCTGGATCGTGCTAGAGGGGGTTGTCTTCGGCACTTTCTGGGGTGTTATTATCTCCTGTGCCGGAATCTCTGTTCTTGCTGTGGCGGGATTTAGAGCGGCGCCGCTGATGCCGGCGCTTGGGCTGTTTCTTTAAGGAATCGGCCTCCGTTGCTTGTTCGCCGTCCCCATCTTTTGGGGTGTCCACCATATATATGTCGTATGACGAGGTGGTCTTCCAGTGTCCTGTAGGCACTGGTTCTTGATAGTCTCCGGCATCGTCGTCCATACCGTCGATGTCTTCGGAGTCGTAGTCGAGTACGTCGGTTAGATCGTCGATGGTGGCTACGAAGTGGGTGGTGGGTGGGCCCTGAATTTCTTCGTCGTCCGCATCCCAACCATCCTGGCTGTAGTTCGGCCAGGGCTCTCCGGATAGAGAGAGATGCTTCAGCGAATTTAAGATATCACCGAAGGGTGAGTGCTGAAAGATGTCCGCAGCGGTGAATTCCATGATCGGCGCCCAGTCGGATTCGACCGGCAGGGGCGCAGGAGGTTCGGAGTCCGGCAGAGAGTCCGACACCTCAGAGTCATGAGCTTTATGCGGGACAAAGTAAGTGTTCGGCTCCATCGCCATAGAAGTTGCAGCTCCCGAGGCAGTGTCCAGCCATCCGTCCTTGATCTGAGCGATCGGCTCCGGACTATGGGTCGGAGCGGATTCATGTGCGGCCTCCAAGGTGCTGTCCAGCGGCAGAGTTAGGTCGTGCCCATCGTGACAGCGCGGCACGCTCGGCTGTGGCTCAGATCCATCGAAGATCAAGTCCCCGCGGATATCGGCCGTGAAGTTTAGGCTTCCAAACCTGACCTGACAGCCAGGGGCGTAGCTTTCGATCTGCTCCAGATGGCCAAGTGAGTTGGCCCGCAGTGCAAAGACGCCGAATACAAAGATCTGTCCGGGGAGAAAAGTCTCACCTAGGATGGTGTCGTTGTCGATTGAAGAGGCCATCAAGCCTATCGGTGACGACACAGAGGAACTCTCAATGAAAGCACCAATGTCGGTGTCAAAACCGGCGGATCTCGGGTAGGGGGTCCCGAACTGTGCGTCTACGCGGATGGTAACAGGAGACAAGGGACACGATGTTTTACCCAGGTTCGGGCCCTCTTGATGGAGGTAAAACCCTACGTCCTGCTTGATTGATATTGATATTGTGGATGTTTACAAGAGTGGATCTACCACGAGATCAAGGAGGCTAAACCCTAGAAGCTAGCCTATGGTATGATTGTAATGGTTGTTGTTGTCCTACGGACTAGAGCCATCCGGTTTATATAGACACCGGAGAGGGCTAGGGTTACATAGAGTTGGCTACAATGGTAGGAGATCTACATATCCGTATCGCCAAGCTTGCCTTCCACGCCAAGGAAAGTCCCATCCGGACACGGGACGAAGTCTTCAATCTTGTATCTTCATAGTCTTGGAGTCCGGTCGATGATGATAGTCCGGCTGATGATAGTTCGGCTGATGATGGTAGTCTGGCTATCCGGAC
Source organism: Triticum dicoccoides (assembly GCF_002162155.2). Taxonomy (NCBI): domain Eukaryota; kingdom Viridiplantae; phylum Streptophyta; class Magnoliopsida; order Poales; family Poaceae; genus Triticum; species Triticum dicoccoides. The sequence goes on along the minus strand of NC_041389.1, from coordinate 418,821,330 downwards.
ACCCCCTAATCCAGGACTCCCTCACCCGGACACTATTCCAATGAGTGTACGACTCCCTACAAAATAAGAGAAGATTCTCCAAAAAGGAGTAGAAGAGAAGAATCACCATCAAGAGAAAGGAGTAGAGATGATCGTTATGAACGAAGAACATCCTGGAGAAGCAAGGATTTGGAAAGGAAGGGCAAATCATCAAAGAGCTACACAGAACGAATACACCAAGCTCATGTTGGTGAATGGGTATCCGGCTCCGACTCCGACAATCACTCTGAGAGAATCTATCACTCCGACTCCGAATATACTCAAGATGAAGGTGTTGCCAGTCTAGCACTTGTGTCAACCAACTCCTACGATATATTTGACTCACCAAAGAAGGAATTGGAAGATGCTTCATGGATAAAGGTCCAAAGGTATCACACTCCGAGTATGTTGATTTCAATTGTGATGAAGATGACTTGTTAGGTGATGATGATTTACTTGTTGACAACTCTAGTGATGAATACTATGATGGAACGTCAATTAATCATGCTAATCAAGATAAAACGAATGAAATTGATAAGGAGAAGATTGAATGCCTAACTAAAGAACTAAGCACTCTTAAGTTAGCTCATGAAACTATCTTGGAAGATCATCGAGAACTTTTAAAGACTCATGAGAAGTTACGCTTTGAAAATCTCAACCTTGAGCAAGAGCATGAGTTTTTAAAGGCAATCAATGATGATCTTCGCAAGAAAAGTTCTTCTTACATTGCCAAGCATTTACTCTTATCTACTTACATGCCACAAGTCAAGTCTAGTAACAAGAACAAGAAAGATTCTTCTTCTAGTAGTAACAATAATCATGCTAAACCAATGTTGTTGCTTCTAGTAGTTCTCTTGATTCCACTAATGATTCTCTTAGCCAAGTTACACTTGAGCAAGAAAATAGCTTATTGGAGGGAATTATAGAGAAAGGTGTTTACAAGAGCCTTGCCGGAAGTAAGCAATTCAAGGAGATTGAACGCAAGCAAGGAAGGCACCGGAAGAATCAAGGTGTTGGTTTTGAACGAAAGTTCAATGCCAATGGAGTTGAGTTGGAGGAAGATCAATACCCCAAGACGAAGTTTGTTCCTCAACAAGAGAAGTATGATCCTACTTCTTTCAAAGGAACACAAGCTCAAGATGATCTTCCACCACAAGACCACAAGCAAAAAGGCAAGGACAAGCTTCAAGAGGAGATTGATGCATTTGAAGAAGCTCCTAAGGCCTTGGTCAAGTGGGTTCCCAAGACTACATCAAGTTCTACTTAATCAAGTACGACTACAACTCCAAGGATTCCCATCAAGATGATGTGGATCCCAAAGAAGAAGAACTAGAGAGTTCTTGAGGGTGAATCCACCAGCATACTTCAATCTTATCATTTTGGCAAGGACAAGTGCAATCAACTTCCACATCTTGTACTGGTTCAAGGAGTCACAAACCCTCTTGTTGGTAAGACAAGGGACAAGGTAACCTAATGCTTTCATGGACGTCATCTTGTGTGTGCATCACTCTATGTCTATGGATATCCTTGTTTGTTCCTTGTGGGACTAACCCGTGTAGGTATTGAAAGTGCATATCACTCCAATGGATTGCTCGAAATGATCTACATCAACATTGAGCATCCACATCTTTAACATCTACATGAAGTCATCATCGACAAAACCCAAGGTTAGTTCATCCCTCTTAGGGGGGATCTCACATCTAGGGGGAGCTTTACTCTAAGAATTGAGCTAAAGCGACTCTAATGGTGTGAACACAACAATGCTTTATGTAAAAGTGGTAACCCCACTTGTGCTTAAATGATGAGTATGACCTATGATCAAATGTTCTCATTTGACTCCTAAGTCAATATACTCATATATAGATGACCTAGTCATCATCAATTGTTTGATAGATGCTAGAATTGGTTGTGCATGCTTTGCCACATATTTCATATGACATTTTATTGTGTGAGCATGTTGGTTGCATATTTTACTCATTCGAGGACATCCACTTGTTGCTTTGATTGTTTGGTTTCTTTGCCAAGTGGATGGACAAGAATGCCTAAGAACCTTCTCTAGCTATCTATACTTTTCTCATCTCAAACTCTATTCATGCTACATCACAAAGTTTGATCAAGGCAGATTCAAACCACTCTGTGTGAGGAGCACTCGGAGTCCCTGATTTGTCATAGACTTAAACTTCCAAAACCTCTTTGTGCATTTCGGTCTGACTGATCCACCCTTTTCGGTCATACCGAGATCACTAAGTTCATATAGGTTTTCAATCTCGGTGCAACCGATTAGAACCTTTCGGTCACACCGAGTTGCAGTAACTGCTCGCAGCTTTGCATCTCGATGCCACCGAGTTGTTCCACTCGGTCACACCAACAGGGTCAGGTTATATATACTCACGGGTCAAAATTTTGGAATTTTTTCCAAAACCTTTCATCTGCGCGTGACCTGCTCTGCCTCTTCGGGTCTTCGGATTGTCTTCTCGCCGCCAGCGACCTTACGCCGCTGGTCTTCGCCGCCGTCAACGGCAATCTGCCCCGCCGTTACCGCCATAGCAAGTTCTTCGCCGAACTACGGTATGAACTTGATCTTTGTGCTATTCATTCACTCCGACTCTTAGCACATTGCTTTGCCATGATTCTTGCCACGTATGAAATCACTCTATCCACTGAAATCATCCCATAGATTAGATTTGATTTGGAAATTTAGGGTTAGGTCTCTGCCAAACTCATCTCGGACCGACCCAGTTGTAGAAATTGGTCTCACCGATTTGGCTTAGGCCATTGCACATGCGTTTTCGGTCTGACCGAGTTCGATTCTCTATGAAACCCTAGCAGTCTCGGTGCCACAAAACTGTGGCTCGGTCTGACTGAGTTCACTAGTTTAGGTTCCAAAAGCTTCTTCGGTATCACCGAGTTTACAAATCGGTAGCTCCGAAATGCTTTCTGCAGAGAACTAAAACTAAGTTTATAAGTCATCTGTTTTGCAAAAAGCTCTGCACTTTGTGATGCTCATCTACTCTAACTCATCTACATCTGTTCACAGGGTCTGCTGTTAGTCAGTTTGCTGAAGATGTCCGATCAAAGTGATAATCAGAACAAGTCAGAGGAACATGTTCAGATAAGTGAGGGCACTAGTCCCTCTAGCAGCTCTGATGAGGGCAGCAGGAGCACACCTAGCAATTTGCCAAAGGTTGCCACAGGTGAAACTATGGAGTTCACTCTTGAACCCAAAAAAACTGGAGATGGCAAGAAAATAAAGGAAAGGGTCAAGAAGACCATTGCCAGAGTTATTGGCAAGCCCTCCATGAGGAGAGATTCTGATGAGGAAGATGAAGAGGAAGAGGATGCTGCTCTAGCACCCAAAGCTTAGAAGCTGATGGGAGATGCTATAAAGTCAGGGGCTGCTCAATCAAAGCCCAAGTCTGCTCCCAAAGCTCCAGCTCAGAAGTATGCTCCAAAGAGAAGCACAAGAAACATCCCAGATGCAGAGAAGAACAAGTCCCCAGTGCCCGAAGCTGCTGAAGAAGAAGATGATTCACTTATTTTGAGGAAGTTGAAGCCCAAGATTCCTGAACATAATGATGCTCATCCAGTAGCTGAAGACATGCACATCAGAAAGGATGTTGGACTGAGATTGTGGAGACAGTCAGATCCATATGCTGTGAGGAGAAGGATAGCAGTTGACTACATATTTCACACAAAGGAGCAACAAGATTTTTATGAGACAATTTTTCTTGACAAGAAGCCCATTGTGTGTGACATGAGATGGATCAACTGGGAGTACATCAAGAAAAATGAAGGTCACTATCCAGGAGTATATGACAACTTCAAAGCATGTGGAGTTGATGAATTTGTTGCCCAGAAGCTCACCAAGTGGAATGATGAGCTCATCATGCAGTTTTACTCCACATCTCACTTCTACCCAGATGGGAAGATCATCTGGATGTCTGAAGCTACTAGGTACCAATCCACTAGTGAAGAATGGGCTCAGTTGATCAATGCTCCAAAAGAAAATGAAGATGCCTTGGATGTTTATGGTGAGAAGAAGAAGGATCACAACTCAATGGCTAGCATGTACAGAGAGATCCCAGATGATGCATTGGAAACTCATAAGTTTGGATTTGTCCACTTTTTGTTGTCTGGTTTGCCTACCATAAACTGGATCCTAAGGCACACTTTGTTACCCAAGTCAGGTGATCACAAGATGATCAGAGGACACTCCATCAACTTGCTACATATATTTGACGTTCCTCAAAAGTTCAAGGTGATGAGTCTCATTGTGGAAACAATCAAGAGGACTGCAGCTGATCAGAAGAGATCTTGTGGGTATGCCCCACATATTCAGGAGCTCATTAACTCCAAGATGGGCACATGCACATATTTGTTGGACAAGGAGCACTTAACCCTCAAGCCAGACTTTGAGGACAACACTATTGTTATGAATGAAGAAGATCCATCATCTATGCAAGCACATGAGAAGAGAGAGAAGGCAAGGGCAGAGAAAGCTGCAAAGATGCCAACTACTGAAGAAGCATCTCAGGTGTTCTTGAAGAGCAAGCAAGAGCAGCTTGGATATCTGATTGCCTCCACCTTGAGGATTGGGAAGGGCTTGGCCACCCTGACTCAAAACCAGGAGAGCTTGGAGAGGATCATTGAGAAGAAATTCTATGATCTTGATGTCAAGGTCACTGAGATCCGGTCAGTAGTTGAGCTCTTCAGGACGAAGTGGAGGAGAAGAAGGGCAAGTCTACTACAGAAGCTTTTGCTCGAGTGCCCAGAGGACAGAGATCTGCTGTAGTGCCAGTCACAGATACTAGAGCTACATCATCTGCACCAGCTGCCATAGCCTCAGTGCCACCAGCTCTAGCATCCACTCCACCAGCTCCAGCTACATCAACAGACGCTTTCATCCTTGGAGTCATCTCTACACCACCTCATCAAGACCAAGCCTGAGAGTCGTTTAGCACTATGCATATTTCGAACTTTTTGGTAACTTGTTGCCAAAGGGGGGAGAAAAATGTATAGATCATAGGCTTCAAGAGAGAGTGTTACTTTTTATCTCCCTTGTTTTGGTTTAACTTCTTTTCTGTGTGCTTGTGAGCTACTTGTTTACTTGCTTGATCATATGCTACCCTTAATGCTTGTTGGATGATATTATATCTTATATCCTTATATGATCATTCACTTGCTTGGTGATGAGTGCATGCTTTTAACTTCTATCATTTTGAGCGCTCCACCAAGATGTATGTGACATGAAAGAGTAACCCATGATCCTAACACATTGTGCATTTGCAGTCCAAAGCAAATTTCAAATAATGCACAAATTTAGGGGGAGCTCTTGCTTATCAGATACTTCTCAAAGCGACGATGTTTTTCAATCTTATTATTATTTTTCAAAGCTTTGATCTATATGTTGTCATCAATTACCAAAAAGGGGGAGATTGAAAGTGCAACTATCCCTGGGTGGTTTTGGTAATTCCTAACAACATATAGCTAATTGAGCTAATGCTATTTCAAGATAAATATTTCAGGAAAGCTCAATGTTTGGCATGGCATGGATGAGAAACGTGGACCCCTCAAAATTCTAAGGACAAAAGGATTGGCTCAAGCTCAGAGCACAAGACTCTACATTTTACTTTTAGTGATCCAAGATCACATTGAGTCCATAGGAAAAGCCAATACTATCAAGAGGGGATGAGGTGTTGCTTAATGAGTTTCTTGCTCAAGAGTGCTTAGTGATATGCTCCGAAAACCCTCAACTACTTTCTCACATCCACATATGTCCCAAACCAAAAGTCAAACTTGGCCCCACCGAAACTTTCTATCCGGCGCCACCGAGTTCACTTGACATAGCCACTGCCAGAAATGCTAGTCTTTTTGGTCTCACCGATAGGGATCTCGGTCTCACCAAGATGGGATTGTAATCTCCCTATTTCCCTTCGTAACGTTTCGGTCCAACCGAGATGAGCGATCGGTCCCACCGAGATTGCAATGCAAACTCTCTGTTTCCCTTTCGTAACGTTTCGGTCCAACAAAGATGAGCGAATCGGTCCCACCGAGTTTGCCTGACCAACTCTCTGGTGAGCTTATTACCAAAATCGGTCTCACCGAGTTTGTGTAATCGGTATCACCAAGATTACGTTATGCCCTAACCCTAACGATATCGGTCCCACCGAGTTGACATGTCGGTCCCATCGAAATTCCTAATGGTCACATTATTTACTAAATCGGTCTGACCGAGTTTCACCATTCGGTCCCACCGAGTTTGGTAAGTTGTGTGTAACGGTTAGATTTTGTGTGGAGGCTATATATACCCCTCCACCCACTCTTCATTTGTGGACAGAGCCATCAGAATATGCCTACACTTCCAACTTACATTTTCTGAGAGAGAACCACCTACACTTGTGTTGAGATCAAGATATACCATTCCTACCACATAAATCTGGATCTCTAGTCTTCCCCAAGTTGCTCTCCACTCAAATCTTCTTTTTACTAAATCCAAATCCTGTGAGAGAGAGTTGAGTGTTGGGGAGACTATCATTTGAAGCACAAGAGCAAGGAGTTCATCATCAACACACCATTTGTTACTTCTTAGAGAGTGGTGTCTCCTAGATTGGCTAGGTGTCACTTGGGAGCCTCCGTCAAGATTGTGGAGTTGAACCAAGGAGTTTGTAAGGGCAAGGAGATCGCCTACTTCGTGAAGATATACCCTAGTGAGGCAAGTCCTTCATGGGCGACGGCCATGGTGGGATAGATAAGGTTGCTTCTTCGTGGACCCTTCGTGGGTGGAGCCCTCCATGGGCTCGCGCAGCTGTTACCCTTCGTGGGTTGAAGTCTCCATCAACGTGGATGTACGATAGCACCACCTCTCGAAACCACGACAAAAACATCCGTGTCTCCATCTGTGTTTGCCTCCTCAAACTCCTCCCCTTTACCTTCATATGCAATTGTTTTACATTCCGCTGCTATACTCTTAGAATTGCATGTGTAGGTTGATTGCTTGACTTGTGCTAAGTTGCTAAAATCTGCCAAGAACTAAAATTGGGAAAAGGCTAGATTTTTATTTGGTCAAGTAGTCTAATTACCCCCCTCTAGACATACTTTCGATCCTACAGCACTGCTTTGGGCGGCTGGAGCAAGAAGACCAGAGGTTGAAGAAGCTCTATTGCTGTTGGATGGACATCGTACGGTCACTGGAGTATTGACTAATTTGACAAAGCCCTCGGTCCCCGTCAACTTAGTAGGCCCACAAGTCAGCCACCCACTATGGTGGGTCCCAGCTAGCAGGGGGGTAATCATTTTTTTGTGCGTAATAAGGAGGCACTTCCTTGCGTGCGAAGATATAGCTGGTGGGTCCGACGTGTCAGCGGTGGAACGTTTTTTTTGGCGAAATACAGTGTCCCTTCCCGTGGGTCCTAGCTGTCAGGTGGAGGAATCATTATTTTGCGTGAAATAAGGATGCATTTCCTTGCATGGGGCCGTGGACCCAGCTGTCAGCCTCTCCTCGTACAGTCCACTTCTGATGGATGTCGTTCATTGACCACGTTGGCCAGGCTGCACCGAGAGCACCAGGGCGGTGGACGACGGCGAGGCCTAGGAAGGGAACGACACGGAGCCAGGGAAGACTCGGTAGTGGTTTTCCACGCGGAGGAGTACGAGGGTTTACTGGTTCGTCGCCGTCCCCGGAGAATAACAGCAGGTGTGGGTGAGTAGAGGGATGGCTAGGCCAGCGATGGGAGTATAGTGGGGCGATGAGGCCTGCGTGGAAGCATAGCCGGCCACGGGAGGAGGGAGCAGGCAGTCCCGCCGATGCTTGTTTGAGCGGCTGGAGTAGGAAGAGCAGAGATTGAAGAAGCACGACAGCCGTTGGATGGACATCCAACAATCACTTCTCTTGTGTGTTGACTAAGTTGACAGGGCGTTGCATGTGCGTCAACCTTTTTTTAGGAAAGCATACGCGTCAACCTGTAGTAGGCGCACAAGTTAGCCTCAAATCTGTGGAAAACAACATACAACCCATCTGCCATTATTTCTAATAATGTACAACCCATATGCTAATTCTTATGAATTTTTTTGGAGCCCATCTTTTTTTAGTTAGCATTACACCCCATATTGTGGCCACGGTTAAAAAGTATACGCAATTTTGCATATTTCGGTGCGATCAACTATTTTTAATCCTGAAATATCGATTCACATTCAAACTATTTTGAAAAATAATTTATATGAATATAAAATCCAAATAATTTTCCACGCATAAAAATCAATGGAATTTAAAATCTTGTAATGAAATTTTTTTTGAAACTAATTCTCGGTTTGATGTGTTTTAAAAATGTACAACCCATTTCTGGGCAAATCGAGTGAAACTCTCCTCGTCTTGAAAGATTTGCAGCCTAGCAGGGCTGATAAAGCAAGTAGGCCTCGTTTTGATATTTATTTGAAAAAAGTAGAACTGGGCTAGCCATTTTCAGAAGAAAAAAACACAACTGGGCTCATGATGTGGTAAACATAAATAAAACCATGGCTAGACGGGCCACAGCCCCCGCACAGCCCTAATGTTACCCTGATCCGTCGCTAAAACTAGTATAAATAACAGCTGCTTGTTGCTAAAAAAAAACTGCGCGACCTGCTGGGTCCCTGGTGTCAGCCACTTGATAACCCGCAAGTATTTGGGATAGTTGTAGCCTCTTTCGATAAGTAAGAGTGTTAAACCCAAAGAGGAGCTAAAGGTAGAACAAATATTCTCTCAAGTCCTATCGGCCACTGATACGACTCTACGCACGCTTGATGTTCGCTTTACCTAGAACAAGTATGAAACTAGAGGTACTTTGTAGGTGTGATAGGATAGGTTTGCAAGATAATAAAGAACACGCAAATAAAAAGTAAGGGCTGTTTAGATAAAGATGAAATAAAGTAAATATAGAGAGTGTGGAAAAGTGGTGGTAGGAGTTGTGAAATTGTCCCTAAGAAATTGACTACTTTACTAGACCGATAGCAAGTTTTATGTGGGAGAGGCATAAGCTAACATACTTTCTCTTCTTGGATCATATGCACTTATGATTGGAACTCTAGCAAGCATCCGCAACTACTAAAGATTCATTAAGGTAAAACCCAACCATAGCATTAAAGCATCAAGTCCCCTTTATCCCATACGCAACAATCCCCTTACTCGGGTTTATGCTTCTGTCACTCAAGCAACCCACCATAAAAGAATGATGAACGTATTGCAACACCATATAGCGGGAATCCCTCACGCTTGCGCGACACGGAGGGCACAATAGGATAGCAACATAACCACAAGCAAATTAAACCAATCATAGCAATTCATCAATCACAGGTAGGACAAGGAGAATCTACTCAGACATCATAGGATGGCAACACATCATTGGATAATAATATGAAGCATAAAGCACCATGTTCAAGTAGAGGGTACAACGGGTTGCGGGAGAGTGGACTGCTAGATATAGATGGGGGAAGGTGATGAAGATGTTGGTGAAGATGGCGGAGGTGTTGGTGAAGATCGCGGTGATGATGATGGCCCCCGGCGGCGTTCCGACGCCACTGGAAGCAAGGGGGATAGAGCCCCCCTTCTTCTTCTTGTTCCCTGACCTTCTCCCTAGATGGGAGAAGGGTTTCCCCTCTGGTCCTTGTCTCCCATGGCGTGGGAGGGGCGAGAGCCCCTCCGAGATTGGATCTATCTCTCTGTTTCTCTGTGTTTCTTCGTTCCCAGATCCTTCCCCTTCACCGTTTCTTTCATATCCGGAGATCCGTAACTCCGATTGGGGTGAATCTTTCACCCAGATTTTTCTCGTAAAATTAGCTTTCTTGCGGCAAAAGAAGAGCGTCAACCGCCTTACGGGTGGCCCAAGAGAGTGCAAGGCACGCCCATGGGTGCGCCCCTATCTCCTGGCCACCTCGGGCACCGTTTCGCGTTGATTCTTCCTCCGGAAAATCCCAAATATTCCAAAATAATTCTCCGTCCATTTTTATCCCGTTTGGATTCCATTTGATATTGGGTTTCTGCGAAACATAAACATGCAACAAACAGGAACTGGCACTGGGCACTGGATCAATATGTTAGTCCCAAAAATAGTATAAAAAGTTGCCAAAAGTATATGAAAGTTGAAGAAATATTGGCATGGAACAATCAAAAATTATAGATACGATGGAGACGTATCAACATCCCCAAGCTTAATTCCTGCTCGTCCTCGAGTAGGTAAATGATAAAAAAGATAATTTTTGATGTGGAATGCTACCTAGCATAATCTTGATCATATGTCTAATCATGGCATGAATATTAAGACACGAGTGATGCAAGGCAATAGTCTATCGTTTGACATAAAAACAATAATACTTCAAGAATGCCAACCAAGAAATTATGTCTTATCGAAATAACATAGCCAAAGAAAGCTCATCCCTACAAAATCATATAGTCTGGCTATGCTCCATCTTCATCACACAAAGCATTCAAATCATGCACAACCCCGATGACGAGCCGAGCAATTGGTTCATACTTTTTAACGCGCTTCAACTTTTTCAACTCTTACGCAATACATGAGCGCAAGCCATGGACATAGCAATATGGTGGTATATGGTGGTGGTTGTGAGGACAAAAAGGGAGAAGATAGTCTCACATAAACTAGGCGTATCAACAGGCTATGGAGATGCCCATCAATAGATATCAATGTGAGTGAGTAGGGATTTCCATGCAACGGATGCACTAGAGCTATAAATATATGAAAGCTCAACAAAAGAAACTAAGTGGGTGTGCATCCAACTTGCTTGCTCACGAAGACCTAGGGAATTTTGAGGAAGCCCATCATTGGAATATACAAGCCAAGTTCTATAATGAAAAATTCCCACTAGTTTATCAAAGTGAAAGCATAGGAGACTCTCTCTATGAAGAACATGTTGCTACTCTGAAGCACAAGTGTGGTAAAAGGATAGTAACATTGCCCCTTCTCTCTTTTTCTCTCCTTTATTTTTATTTTTATTTTATATTGTTTTGGTGGGCTTCTTTGGCCTCTTTTTTTTATTTGGGCTTCTTTGGCCTCTTTTATTTTTCATAAAGTCCGGAATCTCATCCCGACTTGTGGGGGAATCATAGTCTCCTTCATCCTTTCCTCACTGGGGCAATGCTCTAATAATGATGATCATCACACTTTTGTTTACTTACAACTCAATATTACAACTCAGTATCTCGAACAAACATATGACTCTATATGAATGCTTTCGGCGGTGTACCGGGATGTGCAATGATCTAGCATAGCAACGACATCAAAAAACGGACAAGCCACGAAAACATCATGCTAGCTATCTTACGATCATGCAAAGCAATATGACAATGATGGAACATGTCATAATAACAGAACGGTGGAAAGTTGCATGGCAATATATCTCGGAATGGCTATGGAAATGCTATAATAGGTAGGTATGGTGGCTGTTTTGAGGAAGGTAAATAATGGATTCATGATACCGGCTAAAGTTGCGCGGCACAATAGAGGATAGCAAAGTGGAAGGGTGAGTGTGCGTATATCCATGGACTCACATTAGTCATAAAGAACTCATATACTTATTGCAAAAGTCTACTTAGCCCTCGAAGCAAAGTACTACTACGCATGCCCCTAGAGGGATAGATTGGTAGGAAAAGACCATCGCTCGTTCCCGACTGCCACTCATAAGGAAGACAATCAAAAAACACCTCATGCTCCAACTTCGTTACATAACGGTTCACCATACGTCCATGCTACGGGACTTGCTAACCTCAACACAAGTATTTCTCAATTTCACAATTACTCAACTAGCACGACTCTAATATCACCACCTTTATATCGCAAAACTATTGCAAGGAATCAAACATATCATATTCACTGATCTACAAGTTTTATGTAGGATTTTATGACTAACCATGTGAATGACCAATTCCTGTCATCTCTCTAAATAGATATAAGTGAAGCAAGAGAGTTTAATTCTTTCTACAAAAGATATGCCCACACTCTAACAAATATAAGTGAAGCAAAATAGCATTCTACAAATGGCGGTTGTCTATGTGAAGAGAAACAGACAATCCAAACTTCAAATGATATAAGTGAAGCACATGAAGCATTCTATAAAGCCATACTCAAAAGATTTAAGTGAAGTGCAATGGGCATTCTATAAAACCAAGGACTATCTCATACCAGAATGGTGCATAAAATAAAAAGTGAAAACTAAATTCAAAAGACGCTCCAAGACTTGCACATATCGCATGAACAAAACGAATACGAAAACATACCGATACTTGTTGAAGAAAGAGGGGATGCCTTCCAGGGCATCCCCAAGCTTAGACGCTTGAGTATCCTTGAATATTTACTTGGGGTGCCTCGGGCATCCCCAAGCTTGAGCTCTTGCCTCTCTTCCTTTTCCTCATATCGAGACTTCCTCGATTAGACACTTCATCCACACAAAACTTCAACAGAAAACTCGGTAAGATCCGTTAGTATAATAAAGCAAATCACCACTCTAAGTACTGTAGCAAACCAATTCATATCTTCTTTTTGAATTGTGTCTACTATAATGTAGATTTTTCATGGCTTAATCCACTGATATAAATTGATAGTTTCATCAAAACAAGTAAACTATGCATCAAAAACAGAACAGTCTGTAGCAATCTGAACATTCACCATACTTCTGGTACCCCAAAAATTCTACCAAAATTAGGAAAAATAAAAAAGTTGTATAGCAAGACATTTCAAGAGGAATCAGAACCGTTTGGCGTTCCATTAAGAAATGTAAAATCGTGCACTACAGCCAAAGTTTCTATCCTGCACCGTACAAACCAACAAGCATTGTAAACATCCTAAAGGCAAACCTTGGCACATTATTTTCATAATACAATGGAATTGTACAAGGGGATAATTATTTTTGATGACAAGTTTCTGTAATCAAGATTCACAAAGTTTCCGTGAGCATGAACAAAGTTCAAGGAGCTCCCCACTTCAACAATGCTTGTCTCTCTCACTTTCACTTTCCTTTTTGAAAAGTTTTGGGTTCCCCTCTTTATTTTTTTGTTTTTAAACTATATGAAAGTACACAACAGAAAAAAATGACTCTCTAAAACTTCTAGGTTGTCTCCCTGGCAGCGCTTTCTTTAAAGCCATTAAGCTAGGCATATAGTGCTCAAGTAATGAATCCACCCGGATCCCAAGGTATATCAAAGCCAATTTTAATTAATAATGATTTGTAATTTAGTAGTGAGAACAAAGTAACATATATCATGCAACAAAGAAGTCTAGCTCTCTTCCTATGCATTGGCATGTCATAAAAGAATAATTCACATAGTAAAGGTCAATGCATAGTATAAGCAGTTTCTTGCAATTTCATAGTATGGGAAACATAGAGAGGTGGAGAAATAGTTCCTCTCTCATAATAATTGCAAGTAGGAGCAGCAAGCACATGCATATTATATCTATCAAAATCATCATGTGTAGTAGTAAAATGCAACCCATCAATATAATCCTTAATAAGCACAAACTTCTCCGATATAGTGTAGTAGGGAGAATTCAAAAGGATAATAGGACTATCATGCGTGGGTGCAATAGCAACAATTTCATGTTTAACATAAGGAACTAAAGCAAGTTCATCTCCATAAGCATAATTCATATTGGCATCTTGGCCACAAGCATAGCAAGCATCATCAAAAAGGGATATTTCAAGAGAACCAATGAGATCATAACAATGATCCTTCGGTAAGAATGAAGGGGAATTAAACAATGTATGAGTTGAAGAGTTACTCTCATTAGAAGGTGGGCACGGGTGATCAATCCGCTCTTCCTCCTTTTGTTCTTCGCTCTCCTCATCATCTTTTTCATCCAATGAGCTCACAGTTTCATCAATTTCTTCTTCCATAGACTCCTGCAAAGTATTAGTCTCTTCTTGGACAGCGGACACTTTCTCAATAAATGCATCAATATTGTAGTTATATTCATAATTTTCATAGCAATATTTCAATATAGCATAATTTTTAGGCCTATAAACATCATCATCTAAAGCTTCATACTTTTCATACAAAGATTCAATTTCATAAGCACCCTTAAAAGCACGAATTCTTCTATTTGTTCAACACCATAGTAATCATATGTACCTATAGCATAAGAAGCTAAGGTTTCATTATCATTAAATTTGCATGAAAAGGGAAGGTGTGAAGCCTTCATCCTAGAGCAACAAGTAATATCATATCTCAAGCATAGATCCCGGGCATACCTACGCAACATATAAATTTGATCGCATAATAGTCTCCATTTTTGTGTCAAGCGATAATCCCTAAAGTATTCACGTTGATCCAACGTGTCTCCCATAACATAATTGAATGAGGTTTTCTCAGGTTTATCAAAGAAGTACATAATATTTTTCACATAATGATCATCAAGGGTTTTAGGAGGTTCCCCATCTCCATGAGCAGCAAGTACACCTAATTTTTTTGGTATTTCGTGTTCCATATCCATAACTAAAGATAGAGAATAACTTAGAACAACAAATAAAAATTACTTACTGATAAAGCAAACAAGCACACACGAGAATATTCACCCCACGCTATGACTCCCCGGCAACGGCGCCAGAAAAAGGTCTTGATAACCCACAAGTATACGGGATAGTTGTAGCCTCTTTCGATAAGTAAGAGTGTCGAACCCAACAATGAGCTAAAGGTAGAACAAATATTCTCTCAAGTCCTATCGGCCAGTGATACGACTCTACACACGCTTGACGTTCGCTTTACCTAGAACAAGTATGAAACTAGAGGTACTTTGTAGGTGTGATAGGATAGGTTTGCAAGATAATAAAGAACACGTAAATAAAAGTAGGGTATGTTTAGATAAAGATGCAATAAAGTAAATATAGCGAGTGTGGAAAATTGGTGGTAGGAGTTGTGAAATTGTCCCTAAGCAATTGACTACTTTACTAGACCGATAGCAAGTTTTATGTGGGAGAGGCATAAGCTAACATACTTTCTCTTCTTGGATCATATGCACTTATGATTGGAACTCTAGCAAGCATCCGCAACTACTAAAGATTCATTAAGGTAAAATCCAACCATAGCATTAAAGCATCAAGTCCCCTTTATCCCATACGCAACAATCCCCTTACTTGGGTTTATGCTTCTGTCACTCAAGCAACCCACCATAAAAGAATCATGAACATATTGCAACACCCTATAGCGGGAATCCCTCACGCTTGCGCGACACGGAGGGCACAATAGGACAGCAACATAACCACAAGCAAATTAAACCAATCATAGCAATTCATCAATCACAGGTAGGACAATGAAAATCTACTCGGACATCATAGGATAATAATATGAAGCATAAAGCACCATGTTCAAGTAGAGGGTACATCGGGTTGCGGGAGAGTGGACCACTGGATATAGATGGGGGAAGGTGATGAAGATGTTGGTGAAGATGGTGGAGGTGTTGGTGAAGATCGTGGTGATGATGATGGCCCCCGGCGCGTTCCGGCGCCACCGGAAGCAAGCGGGATAGAGCCCCCCTTCTTCTTCTTCTTCCTTGACCTTCTCCCTAGATGGGAGAAGGTTTTCCCCTCTGGTCCTCCGCTCCCATGGCGTGGGAGGGGCGAGAGACCCTCCGAGATTGGATCTATCTCTCTGTCTCTCTCTGTTTCTGCGTTCCCAGATCCTTCCCCTTCATCGTTTCTTTTATATCCGAAGATCGTAACTCCGATTGGGGTGAATCTTTCGCCCAGATTTTTCTTGTAAAATTAGCTTTCTTCCAGCAAAATAAGAGCGTCAACCGCCTTACGGGTGGACCAGGAGAGTGCCAGGCGTGCCCAAGGGGTGGGCGCGCCCCTATCTCCTGGCCACCTCAGGGACCGTTTCGCATTGATTCTTCCTCTGGAAAATCCCAAATATTCCAAAATAATTCTCCGTCCGTTTTTATCCCGTTTGGATTCCGTTTGATATTGGGTTTCTGCGAAACATAAAACATGCAAGAAACAAGAACTGGCACTGGACACTGGATCAATATGTTAGTCCCAAAAATAGTATAAAAATTTGCGAAAAGTATATGAAAGTTGAAGAATATTGGCATGGAACAATCAAAAATTATAGATATCACGGAGATGTACACCGCTCGTAGTGTAATTGTCTCGTTTATTGACTACGTTGACAATGGCGTGAGCCCCAGATGTCCAACCATTAGGAGGAACCATATTTTTGGGCTTGTAATATAGAGGCACTTAGTACGAGGGTTCACTAGTTCGAGCGCGGGTGCGTGTTGGGGCTGACGTCGACGGAGAATAACAGGACCTGTGGGGGAATAGAGGGAGGGACTGGACAACGTTGGAGGTTACGTACGGTAGGGCGGCGAAGGTGCAGCCAGCCATGGGAGGCGGGCAAGGGAGAATCTAGCTTGTAGCCTGTGGGTGTGAATGCCCCCACTTGTTTTCTCAGCCCACTTGTACTAGGCTCATAGTACAAAGTGTTGCCCCCGCTCAGCTTAATATATTTGCCCCCACTCAATCATTTTTCCTATTCTAAACTCGAAGGCCATGTACGAGAAATAATGGCTTAGAACACCAGCACAACCCATTAGATACAACCCAATACGAAGAGGCTGCCTACTCGAATCAATGGAAACGAATTAACACAACACGCACGTCACACATGGGGAGTGCGGGAGTTGCTGAGTCGGAGTTGATCAGATGCATTCGCCACCTGGCTCCCTGACGTGACAAGCCGCCGACGCCTTCGGCCCTGCGCCTGCACCTACATGGCATGCCTCTGTCAGTCGCCTCGATCCGTGGCTTGCAGGCCGGCTGGCCGTCCGTCAGATTAGCACAAGGAAGACCTTGCACCATTGATCGATCAAGGTAAGTCGTAAAACCTAGGATGAGTAGGTTCAGTTTCTTTCTTCTAATTTCCAATTATTGTTATATTCTGATTTTCATGTTAGAGAGGTAATCATATCAAATATCCATGTATTGAAATTTTAATATATGGATTGGTAATCGTATCATATATGGAACGCTGATTGAGTTAGCTTAGCTTAATAATTTTGTGTAAATAAGTACGTGGAATAGACTAAATCCATATGATGTTAAACTTTACTGTATGTCAAAATTTTGAATGCTCATATATTTGACATTAACAAGGAAGCTAATGAAGAGATTCTTTGGAAAATCAACAACCTGCAATATGCCTAAAGAAGTGACAATTAAATGCTTCCATGGGAAAAATCGTCGTGGTATGCAAGAGAAGGAGGTAATGTGCTCAAGCTTATTTATTTATCTATGAATTTTTACATTCTCTCTAGATTGAAACATGTTTCTATTTTCTTGCAGTTTGAAGACTACAAATTAATTCAAATCAATCAGGAACGACATATTGATATTTCTCAAGCTATTGCGCCTTAAATGGTTAGTTGATTTTTACTTTGGCAATGAACTTGACATAAGTATGTGTGTGCTGACATTACCTTATAAGGAAATATATGATTTTACTTCTTACAAATTGTATTTTTATGGGTCTTACACACTATGTATGCTTGTGTGTTTAGTTTTTTAAATGATCTAGACATCAGTGCGTACACATTTCTCTGAAGAAACAAACCATACACATCTTTGCCCCCTCTCGGTTTTCATCCTGGCTCCTCCCCTGGAGGCGGGAGCAGGCGGAGCCGATGGGGTGATTTGGTTTGGGCGGCTGGAGGAAGAAGAAGACAAGAGATAGAAGATACACGGCAGATGTTGGATGTCAATCCAACGGCTGGTAGGCAGAATCTTTTGTTGACTGGCTAGTAAGTCGACACCACCTTGGATAGGCCCACGGGTCCCAAATGTCAGAATCCAAATATGTCATGGTCATGGAGCCTTTCCTATGAAAATTTACAGCCCATTTGATGTGCTAGTTCGGAATAAGTTTGTGGGTGCTGGTGGGGGCTAATCACTTGGCTTCTGTAATGCATAGTGAGCTCAAGCAGCCGGCGAGAGTGATGTTATTTCGCTTGGTTGGGATTTGTTACAATATTTCACTCTAAATTAAATGAATGGCAAGCCATTTGCCTTGTTTCAAAGAATATATGACAACCACAGCTGAGTTGAAAAGGGCAAGAACATCTAACTCCAGCTTACAAACTATACAAAAGCACGAGGGTTAATTGTTCATCAAGTTTACAAAAAAACCAGGTTAAAAAGGGCAACAACATCTAACTCCAGCACTGTTTTCGACAGTCATAGTCAAATGGATCGGTTAGGTCCATAGAATGAACATCCTGGGTCGTAAAATCTACTAGATTATGACCACAATATGTTGTAAAATAGAAGCCCAGCATGTTCAGAAGCTCTTTTGCCCACCTGAAACTCCTTTTTTTGCTCTTCGACATACCCATCCGTCAAAAGCATGCTGCTAATAAACTTAAGCCTAATGGACAATAGTAACCTCACATTCAGCAGGAAGAATGTGACAAATCTAGTGTTTGCACGGTTGGCTACATATCGTTCTAGCGTTATTGTCTTCAATCAAATCTCATGAGAAGTGAGAAAATCCCGATGCTTAAGAATCCACCGATTGGTTATAACTTTCTTACCCTGTCCCGTTGCCTAAATATACATGAAGATTGAAAATAGTTAAGGTCTAAAAAAAGAGTGTCAAAAGAGCAACAACTGAATGGTTAATTCTAGTACACTATATGCGGGTTTCCAATGTGCGTGAAATTATCACCTTTATATAAAACTTCTCCAGACATGGAAAGCATTGCATCAAGCCAATAATCTTGTTCAGATCAAAACTATTCATTTGGATATATAAGATATTGACAGAATACAGCACCATTGATAGGCCATCCATGGAGAAACTCTTCATTGAGCATTGAACATAATATTAGTACAAAATGTGTACTCCAAGATGATATATAACTTATGCGCAAAAACTTAAAATGCAACTTATGGTTACAAGTGTAGATGATAATATAAAGTACCTGAAGAACTATGGAGCCAAACACCATATCGAAATGAGCACAGAGATCATGTATTACACCCAATGTCTCCAGTTTAGGCGAAGAGAGGACGGTTATTTGCAATGGTGAATAACTAGAATCAAGGATCAACCTTTGAAGTGAACGGGCATCTTGGATGATGAGCTGCCTTCCGTCAAAAGAAATTCCAATTCTTACAAGGTTAGGCGACTTTATTTGGAAACAACCGATTCTAACTGTGAAAACAAGCACCAAGCACTCCAATGAAGGGCAACTGGAGTGGATGATGCTATGCAATGAGGCCTCCGATATACGAACCCGCACAAGTGAAAGTTTCTTCAGAAATGGGAGTCGAAGGTTTAGTACCACATTGTATGGTAGGTAGCACAGTGCAAAGGTGGCGGTGTGGAGAGAGGAGGAAAACCGCGAGATGGACATCAGTGCTAAGAGCACAAGTACATGGCGTTCGGTATGTGGCATGTGATTTCCAGGGGAATAGTAGAACTCAAGCAATTGTAGTTCTATGAATTCAGGGGATTTCAGCCAGGCGTCCACCGTGCAGGGCATGGTATGCTTGCTCACGTAGCATGACGGGATGTAGAGGCTTTGAATAGAGCCCTGGTGGGAGGAGATGATGGCTCTAGGGATTTCAAAATCATTGAAGAGAGATAGCTGACGACAGTCGAGATTAAGGGGCATGGCACGCCATAGAGGGCGCCACCGAATTGAGAGGACTTGGGTGTGGCAGCAATCCTTGGTGGGGAGAAGCGAGATGATCTCCCCAAGGACAGCGTCTGGGAGATCGCTGATGCAGTCCACCCAAGATTCTACGGGTTCTTGGGATCCGGTGGGGGCAGGGTTGCCGCTTCTCCCCGTGCTGCTGGGTGCGGGATCTACAACAGGCGTCGCCGCTGGCGGGAGCCTCATCTTCTTGGCGCTAGGGTCAGCCGACTCCATTTTCCTCGAGGGCGTTGCGTCGCGCTCATGGATTTGAGCAAAGTAACGAATGACAAGCCTAGTTGTAGTGCGAGTGAAGAAGAAGGGGAGCTGGGGTTTTTCTGTAGTAGTGAGGAAGAAGGGGAGCCTGGGTTTTCTGTAGGAGTGAGGTGAGGAATTTGGGGTACGAGTGGAGCGAGCTGACGTGAGGTGGGTGGGAGTGAGGAGGAAGAAGTGCACCCGGGTTTTTTTGGGGGGCGGTGTGCTGGGTGTGGGTAGCGCCTCTCATTCAGTAAATATATGGGCTTTTGAATTGATTTTACTATTTACTAGGGTGGATGGGCTGTTTTGTCTTGGGTCCAGAGAAACAATTACTACTATTATAGTGGAGACACTCTACAACTACCTAGAAAAACAATTACTACTAGTAAAGTGGATACAATACCGGTTCTGGCTCCTCCTAGGTCATTGAAACGTCTCCCTCTACTGAATGCCATTATACTTATGTTGACCGACATGCGGGCCATGCATCGCGTGGGCCCAAATTCCATCCACCAAATTAGAAGGCAGTATGCAGGCGGAGAGTCACCCCGGTCGTAGCGCAGCAGTAACGAGCCGTCGTATCACAAAACCCCACCTCCCCGCAGTCTAAGTTTGACAGACGAAGCAACCATCATTTCACTCTTCGCTGAATCCCCTTCTCCCTCACCGTCTTCAAGAAAGGCAACACTCGCATCTGCCACTGTTCTTCTCTCCCAACGAAGGGAAGGTAAGTGGATCCGTGATGTTGGTATATTTTTGTTTAGAGAAAAAAAAAGAACTTTTGCAAAGCAGTAACCGATCCTCACTCTCTTTTTTGTTTCATTGTCATTGCGATTGTGTTTTCCTTTCAGTGGTCTCCTAGTATTCGTTAGTTTCATGATGGACCAAGGAGAACCAGGAAAAGATCTGCCGATATTGGAGCAGACGCGGGAGGATGATCCCCATGAGACAGAGGGGTCCAAGAAGATGGAGGCAGCCACCGACCCGACCCCAGATATGCTCACGGGCACTACTGAGATGGTTAACGCCCTGTTTGAGGTTACAGCCCCCGTGGCACCGCAGGAGAAGTTTTCCCCCTTCGAGGATGTGCCCCCCCGCTGAGCTGCCCAAGGTGATTTTCTTCTTTGCCGATCTCGATCGTGGTTTTTCATCTAAGTATGTGGTGGTGAATAGTGGTTTAAATAACTTGTGTTTCTTATACTGGAAAGTAATTCAGAATTTCTTTCTGTTTCAATTAGAGCCCTGATGCAGACAAGGATTGTGTAGTTGTACATATCACTCGCTATGAGGCAGATGACCTGAATATACGCACTGGGAAAACAGAGTTCTTAGGCTGTTGGATCCTGGAAGCCATTTGCGCTTATACCAATGAAGAGTTGTATTCCAGCCTCACTGTTGTCAGGCATGTTGTCTAGGGTGTACTGAAGCACAAGAAGTTCAAAGCTACTCCTTCGTTTGTGAGGCATACTGTTCTTGTCAAGCTAACGCAGGAAGATGACGTGGCATGCCTCCACAAACAAGTTTATCAGTGGCAAGGCCACAAGGTTGTCTTCATGAAGGTTCACAGGATTGAGCTGCTGCGGAACGTCCTCGATGATGTTCATGGCAAGGTCCGTCTTGTGTCCAGCCCAAATTAGATCGAGGCATGAAATAGTTGCCCCAACTAGTGTTTAATAGTAGATTGGATTGTGTCTAATTATCCGAACCTTGCCTGTTATTTAGCCCTCTCGGGCTATTACTCTGTTTGAATCCATCTATGGGAACTGCTGCTACTTTTGTGTTCCCGTGAGTCATGTGAGAACCATCGTAATTGTTGCCAAAACAGATGCATCCTCACTAGTTTTTTTATGAATATGGCCTGGTAAGACATAAGTTGTCATGATTTATCATACGAGCAGTGTGTGTTTTGATGAAATAGAGTACTCGTTCGAGAACTGTGCGCTGATGTATACATAAGTACTTTTAAACATTGTTGGTGCTACTCTACTTGTAAGCAGTTGTGCAAAACACTGCACATTGGCTCAGCTCGCTTCAACACTAGGCTATCGACCAGCTAACAATCAACAATCTGCTGTCTGACATATAAGCAACTATGTATCTTGTTACAGTGGTTCATGCAGTTAACTGAGGCCACAATGTAAATTCCAAACGTTCACACGCTAGTCCAGCGTTCATGTGGAACACTCACATTAAACCCGGCTTCATAAAAAACTTGAAAACATAAGTTAAGCAATTTTATACATCTCAATGATTCATAGAACATAATAAACATATACTAGTTCACAGCAAAAGACAAAGTTGTGAGAAGGTTTACAAATCAGGAAAAAACAATCAAGGCTTCTCTGAGCAAAGGGCCTCCCGGTAGGCTTAAATTTCCTGGAGTTCACTCTGGTTTTTTCTTGTTGCCACCATCCAGGGTTATGTTCTCTCCTTCCAGAATAACCAATTATAATTGTGGTCTTAGCTGGAATACTGAACTAAACCATGCAATGTACTGACCAGCTAAAATTCTTGTGCATTCCACTAAATTTAAGTACCACTATTTGCAGAAATAAGCAGACCACAACGCCTCTTGTCCGCGCACCTGTCCAAAAAACCATCATGCAGCCGTGCCAGCTAGTCCTCGGTCCATGGATGAATTGGTAGAAAGTGCATTCCGGACTAGGATGCAGTTGTTTTCGCTCGTCCCTACAATGCAATCAGGAAGTAAAATGTACGAATCAACTTCTTTTAGATTGCGTTGGTCATTCTACCTAGTAACTACCAATGTAGGAATACTTGGAAGACAGGTGGTTAGACGACGGCAGCGAGGGGTAGCCATCTCATTTTGCGCGGTTCTAGTAAAACTGAGGTGTGTGCTTTTGATTGCGCGGATAGAAACGATACAGAGATAGACATCCCGAAACGATATGGAGACAGAAATCCCTATTTGCGCAAATACGAAATACAGTTATTTATATAGTGACAGATATTTGCACTGGCGTATGATTAACATCAGCATCTATTGCGTTATAGTTGGCACTAGATTGACAATATGAAAGTGCCCTTAAGTAAGTAGCATCACATCACATCAACACTGCCAAACATTCAGAACAATAGCATTAGTATTACTGTCATGAGAGTAGCACATGGTCAGTAAATGTGCAATCAAATTTGTGCAGTTCCTCTGGGATGAAGCAATGTTAGCGGTGTGAGATTTAAGTGTAACTGCAAAAACACAATTCATGGGAAATAAAGCAAGACAGAAGCACTTCATAAAATGGTGGTGGCATTGCATCAATTTATCAACGACACTAGACCATTACTTATAGTGACATTAGGTGGCATTGATTAATGCTTCATGTGATTTTACATTAACGGTAGCGATATGGGCGTAGGGATAGCAGGGGCATAAAGTGGTGAGGCCGATGTGGTTGCCGAGAGCGGCACACACTCAGGTAGCATGTCTGCATTTGTCCCATTTTTTACCTCCTCGGTGACATTTTCCTATGTGAGCACAGGAAATCTAGACCTGCTCATTCTCATTTGCGTTGTCCCCCAACACCCGTCACTTTCTTTCCTTTTTTAACCAAGAGATAGGTCCACTTCCCCCACCCTTTGCCATCCACCATGCTTTCTTCGTCTTTTCAACCAAGAGACCGGTTGGGTAGCCAGTATCTACTAATTTCCCATGTTTCCTCATAGAACCAAGTCCTATATTCATGCTACAGCTTTCCCACTTTCTTCCCTGTTTGAACCAACTCTTAGAGTTGACTGTATGAACTAGCTTTACCTCTAATAATAGTAAAAGTCTAGGTGGCTTTGGTACAACGGACATAAGTAGAAAAAGATCACCACGAAGCCAAGTGGGGAGCTGGGGCAGTAGAGCAAGGTAGGTTTCAAAGGAATATATACGTGAGGGTCGTAGGCATGTGGCAAAGACGGCGTCGGGAGGCTGCATCTTGGCCGCAATACCGCAGGGAGGAAGAAGGCGTCGGAGGCCCTCCCAAGCTGGCACTCTCTCGGAGAGAATGTCACGGCCGTCGATCAAGACACGCGGGCAGCCGTTGGTCTCCTTCCTCGCCTCCGACGACAGCGTGAACGATGCACCTACACCCCTGCCCCGGTCGAGGTTGTCCGGCTGGATTTGTGACCAGCCGTGAGCTGAGAGAGAGTGTGTCAATCTATGTCTTGCTTAGATCTGGAGAGCATGAGAGAGTGAACGAGAGGAACCCTAGTAAAGCAAGAGCTAGGGCACTTGCTTATATATATAGTGGAGTGATTTTGTTGTACCAGCTTCAAAAAAAAT
This sequence comes from Triticum dicoccoides, assembly GCF_002162155.2. NCBI lineage: Eukaryota > Viridiplantae > Streptophyta > Magnoliopsida > Poales > Poaceae > Triticum > Triticum dicoccoides. The sequence goes on along the minus strand of NC_041389.1, from coordinate 418,797,093 downwards.
GCGCTCCTACGTGTACCCGCGAGTGGGTGTGAGAGAACTAGTGCGTGCGTGCACCGCTTCTCTTCGTGAGAGTACAATATACTATGCCGAAAGAACGTTCGCCACAAGAGTAATAGTATAAGTGTGTGACGTGTGAGCTAAAATAAAATGTGTGCGGCATCTTTTGTTTTTTAGAAGTTCTGAGGGTAGGGTGTGAAGAGAACATATGTGCATGACGTCTACCTACAGATAGACGGTGGGTGCGAGAGGACTCGGGAGAGTCGTGACTCGTGAGGGTGCGCGTGCGTGAGAGAGAGAGGAGCATGTATCAATGCAATGCATGTGTCCGTAAATTATTATCCGACAAACGTTCACCACAAGCCATTTCCTGACGAACACCATAAGAACCGTTAGATCGGCATCCGACAGTGTCAGTTTTTCCATGTCATTTAACAGAACAGCCACTCCTCCTACACATAAATCTTCCACGTGAGTGTTAGCAATCGCCGTATGCTCCCTCCGTTCCAAAATGCAGTGCATATAGCTTTATTCAAAATTCGAACCTCGCAAACTTTTACCAAGTTTTCGTGTACCAAATTGCACATGTAGAATACCCTGTATATATCATTTCATTCATTTTCGAGAGGTAACTATAAAGATAGGGGAGGAGTCTACAAAGAAAGACCATCCTATCACCTGCAGCAACTTCAACCATCCTTTGGTGTGGAGGAATATCATAGGAACTCTATGTGATATCATCTTTATAGGATTTTTACCTTTAGAGCCAATTGGTTCATAGGAATAGATTCATATACCCCACATTTCAAAGGAAATAAACATGATATCATCTGTATAGCTTTAGAGCCACTTGGTTCATATGAAGGGCCATTTGCATTTCTGCCCCTAACTCGAACCACCTACTCAGATTTGCCCCTAATTTCAAAGCATGCTCAAATTTGCCCCTCTGCCGTTAAGTCACTACTCAGAAATGCCCTTCCGTCCAGTAAAAGGCCTTTGACTGTCAAAGTCCCATGTGTACTATAGCAGACGGATAGTGCTACAATATTGGACGGAAAGTGCTATAGTACTATACGGAAGGGCATTTCTGAGTAGTGACTTAACAGCGAAGGGGCAAATTTGAGCATGCTTCAAAATTAGGGGCAAATATGAGTAGTGGGTTCGAGTTAGGGGCATAGATGTAAATGTCCCTCATATGAATGGATTCCTATACTCCCATAATTTCAAAGGAAAATAAACATTAGTGTATATTCAATTGAAAAGTTCCTATGATATGAACCAAATTACATCTCTTTTCTAATCCCTCCTCATAGGAATTGAGATACATGTCATCTCTAGATTCCATAGAAAAGTTCCTATGATGTGAACGAAATGACATTTCTTTTCCAATCCCTACTCATAGGAATTGAGATACTCCATGTCATCTCTTTCCCTACAACTTCCATGTATACGTCTTCTATTCCTAAATAGCTAGTACAACCTACTAGTAGCTTTTTAACAAGACATGCAACTATGGCACAAGAACTATATATTGTGCGAATAACTTTGAAAGATGGTCGCTGGATGAAGCTAATCCGACAGTGCAGAGATGGCAAATCTGAGCACTACTGGCCGTGGGATATCATCAACATTCCACCAGATCTGCCACATGTACAATTTAGAAGACTCCATGGTTGAACTTAAGCATAATGCACAAACCTCAAAACACAAGCACTTCTCCTTTGTTCTAGAATCTTCTGTATCATAATTGATTTTTTTCCTAAATGAATTAGCATTATTTGTTTTTTTACTTTATGCTTTACAATGCACAACCCCATGAATCTTAACATTTTTATGAAACTAATTGATTTTGAATGAGATGAACTACAAGAACTAAATGAACATCTACATCATGCATATATGACTCAAAGCTTTACATGCTATAGTGTGTATTTATTCATAATTTGGTTTCGAAATCTCATGCGTTCAATGCATGTGTACCTTACTAGTTTTGAGTAGAGTAGCGAATTTCACACAGCCCCGGGTATATCAAAATGCAGGGCCCATGCATCATTGCCTTTCGGTCGAACCTACGTCCACAATTTTTTGTACGTACTATATCTCCACTGGTCCCCGAACCCAAAATGCTGCCTCGTTCCCGTAAAACCAAGCAGCCCACACATATTTAAGGCATCGACTAGAACTCAATCCCTCTCCCGATTAGGTCGCTCCCAATGCATGGGTGCTTAAATGAGGTGCTAAGCACATTAAATAGCTTAGCAACTATACTTCCCAATGCATCGGTGCTTAGCTTATGGTTGCTAAGCTTGCTTTATATAATGATTTAGCAACTAAAGTTCTTCATGTATTAGTGGGATTCCTTCCCTTTAAATGTTTTGCCCAGGTTCACGCGCTTAGCATTGTTTCTTCATGGGGTCACCACACTCATCTCTGTCCTCTTAAATAACTTGACACATTAGATTTTTTGCCTACATGGAAGGCTTAGCACCTGTACAAGGTGGATAATTGGGAGGGGCCTTACTACGACGTGGCCCCACATGCCATAGTACTCCTACAAACCCTACCGCCGCACTCATCATCGGTTTTCTTCAAGAGGACGAGGGAGAAGCCGATTTGTAGTGGAGGCGCTTTAAAAAAAAAGATATGTAGTGGAGACCCCTACCCTAGGGTGCCCTAGGTAGCTGCCGCACGCATCATTGTTTTCTCTTTTATTTATGCTCTTGCGCCCTAGAGTGAAATGATGGTTGCTTCGTCCGTCTAGCTTAATGCGGGAAAGGCGGGGCTTTGTGATTTGACCCCTCATCGCTCATTTTCTACTACTGTGGCGTTACGACCGGGGTGCCTCCAATTCCAACCGCTGCTCCAAAATGTAATTTGGTGCATCCCGACTATATTGATCTAAAAAGATACGTACTGAACTACGCTCTCCGTCTTGTTTTTTAGGCGTATTGGTTTATAGGGCATGCATGTAGTTCTAGGTCATCCATTTGACTAACTAAATATGAGTTACTATGTCACAAAAAGTATATCATTGGATTCTTAAGCGGATGTAGTTTCTAAACATATACTAGTATTTAAATGTTGAGGGGGGGGCTTTTCCTGCGCGGTAGGTGGGGCAGTTCCACCTAGTCGGTTCGACAGAGACGCGAGAAGATGAGGGAGTAGGCTGTTGCAAACATAGGGTTGTGTGATTTGACAGTGAGTTACTGCTGGACAGGTGGGGCCCCGTGATTTGACTTGCCATCATCATTTTAACTGCGATGCTACGACCGACGTGAGTCTCCTGATTCCTGACCACCTCCATACAGGTGCCTCTCCCAATGCTCCACCATGTAGAGGCTAGCTCTTGCATGAGAGCCCACTTCTCCACTTTTTCCTTGCCTCTTTCCTCCACATATGCAAAAATGCCATGTAAAGTGCACTATTGTACTTACTTGCTCCTACAGGTGCTAAGCTTGCCACATAGGCATAAAGTCTGATGTGGCAAGTTAATTAAGAAGAGAGAGACTAGTTTGTTGACCCAAGGACGAAACGGTGCTAAGCGCATGTACCTAGGTGAAAATACAATTTTGAGTCTATAGCTAATTAAATGAAGCAAAATTAGCAACAAACAACTAAGCACCTATGCATTGGGGACTTGATTGCTATGCCATTTAATGCCCTTAGAACCTCAGCTAAGCACCATTTCATTGGAAGAGGTCACTCCCTGGCAAAGGCAATAAATACTACGAAGAAAGAGGTAGAGAGAAGTAAAAAAAACTTATTGCCAACCTTATAACCTTGTTGTAGTATGAGTGACTAAGTGATGACATGCCAACATCAGATAGCCTAATGCACCGTGTTACATCTCCAAGGGCGCGACCTTGCAAGCGACACGACGGTCGTGGTAGGCGCGACCATGATACGGGCTGCTGGCAGCCCTTGGATCTGAGATCGAACGGTCGCATGCTAAGTTGCTGAAAATTTGCAGAATAACCCTCCAGGATAGAATATTCACCCATAGGTCCAGAATCACGCCATGCAACCGTTCGATCTCAGATCCAAGGGCTCTCGGAAGCCCGTATCATGGGAGAATGGAAAGCCACTACCCTGCCGTTCGCACGCTGGCAATTCGCTCCTACTCGTCCCCGCATGTCCTTTAATATTACGGCGGTTCACTCCTAGTTGTCCCGTCCTTTCACATTACGACAGTTCCACTAATCCTAACACTCCTCCCAAATCCGTGGTGTCCCAAATCTCCATGACCAACGATGGGTACAAGGTTAGAACCTTCACCGGCGATGAGTTCGACGTCATCTACACCCGTTCTTCCACGACGGTGATAGGATGCCTTGCTCGCTTCAGAGGCATGTTCGAAAACTCACATGATGAGTGGGTCGCTGGGCTAGATGTTGAGTACACCATAGTCCTGGGACGAGAGAAGGATCTAAAGGAGGAAGAGAGGAAGAAGCCCGCCGTGATCTAGGTTTGCGTGCATGACTTATGCTTGGTCTACCACATATGCCATGCCGATGTTGAATGCCAGGATGTTAAGAACTTCCTCAAGAGCGACCTAGTCAATTTCATTACCATAGACTTTACGAAAGACAAAAGAGTCCTAGGTCAGATAGGCCTCGTTGTAGGCAACCCCTTCGACCTCCAGAAGAATCGGCTGCTGCCCTCCGGTGGTCAGCCTTCAATGCTGACCCTGGCAGGAGTCATGGTTCATCCTTCGTCGGGTAAACTGGAGAAACCTCATTACACGTTTCATCGTCATGCATGGCAGCGGAATGTACTAGATATAGACCACATCCACTACACTGCAATGGATGGCTACCTTTGTTTCAATATCTATAAGGGTTGGATGAAGAGCAAGAGCCAAGTGTGCGGTTCAAGCAAAGAAGTATCGGCCAAGAGGAAGAGGGACAAGGACGAAGTCGAGGACATGGACGAGGACTCCGAGTAAGGTGGCATTGTCGTTGCTCATGGTGGTTCTAATGCAGTGTCTACCGGATTAGTTGCATAGTTTAATTTCAGGTGTGCTTAGTTTAATTTGAGGGGTGTGTCGTGCTGAGCCCCCAACAGAACTATGTTATGTTTCTTCTCGTTACTTTAACTCTTCAGTACGTACATACTAGTATTTCTTTAATAGAATTTAGCACCACATTTAAGCACGTACTAGCTTTTTTAATAGTACTATATGCATAATTTGGCGACGAGCGCTCTCTATATGTACCACCTTTTTTTAATTTCAAGTTTTGCTCCATGGCGCAATCCATCGATGCTACTACTCTACAAAAGTATACATTTTTTAAAAGGCCAGAGTACTGTTCATCACATATATAGCTAGTTAAATTCTCAACCTAGAAGGACGTGCATGCCATGTAAACCGATATGGAGGAAGTATAGTAAAAATGAGGTGATTTTACCGATCGATCAGCAGGGGAGCATGGCCTGTCATGCGGTCCCACGTGTCCTGATGTACCAAGGCGATGCGCGTGTCCCTCTTGAGGAAGAAGCAATACTACATGGTTTGAGATGATGGCGAATCGAAGTGTGAAATAATGGTTGGTTCGTCCGTCTGGGAAGGTGCGGCATTGTGATTTGACGTCTCATTGCTCATTAGTCATTACTACTACTGGGGCGACTGGGGTGCATCCCCCCTGCTGTTCTGCACTATTATTTAGTGCTTGACACGTCGACCCGGTTGCTATATGTCCCACATGTCGGCGATAGGAAGTACATAATTCATGAAAGGGAGCGTCGACGGAGGAGTATAAGACACGGCTTGGGTTTTTGCTGCTTCATTTTTCCATTTGATAAGTCTCAATTCTACTACTAGTAGTAGTACCATCACATGTTGGATTTCGAGGTGCGTTAGATCACCTGATGTAAGCAGTGTCAAGAGAAAACTCACCAATGCATGTAGAAGTTCATGGAAATTTAGTGGTCATTCATGCACTCGTTCTAATTAATGCCTCGGTAAACATAACTTGAGAAAAACGAGTGTACTAATTACTTGTGCAAACTACGAAATTAATTCGACCACTCACCATCTACCTTGGTTGGGGAGATTTTGAAATTGAGCCATAAACTCGAAAGGAGGGAGTAGTAACTTTTGTCTCGATTACTATTTGTGGACTTGTATAGATGCAAAATGTATTTTTTTATAGTGGCCTTGTATAAGTAAATGGAGGGAGTACTAAAGGACATATATATTCCAAACCATATGATAATCTCTCTAACCAAGGTAGTAGGGACGAGGAGTAAACAGAGGGAGTAGTAAATTTTTCTCCTCGTCCTGCGAGCCACCGCGCGCGTGGGCGAGGGAGCGGGCGTAAGGCGTACAGTAGTACTACTACTAGTAAGCAAGCTTTACCTCATCCTGCGAGCCACCGCGCCCGTGGGAGGGGGAGACGGTGTACTAAGCAAGCTTCTCCTTGTTCTGTGAGTTGACGGGACACGTCAAAAGTACTCCAGTGTATAGAGCCTTGCCTCTAAGGTAGCCCCACATGGTTTGCCTCTTTTGTAACATATTAACGCGTCAAGTCACAATTTGTTTGTTCACCCGTGGTAGACGATCCTCCCTCCACCAAGTGGACAACCAGTACACGTGTCAAATTACCACGTGGGCTGCCTTTTAGTATAGAAATGAGCTCCATTGTGTACCTGCGTAGGTGTGGTTGGGAAAGAGACGGGAGTACGTGCGCCGTGCGTGCACCTCTTATCTTCATGCAAGTTCCCCACCTACGTGGGTGTGTGTGAGAGAGATAGAAACCTAGACATAATGCGCCGTCCATCCCCATGCCTCCGCCCAGTCCGATCACCAGTCACCACCACGCCCCACTCCTCACCTTATCTCTCATCTTTCTCCCTCCATTTTTATATACAAGGCCACTATCAAAATTACAATTTGCAGATATACAAGGCCACTAACAATAATCGACGCAATTTGCAGATATACAAGGCCACTAGCAAAGGAGGACATTAATTATCCCTTGCATGCATGCGGGAGTGTGAGCATTGGCTTGATGTGCATGAAAGAGAAGAATACACATTAATTTACACGGCAAACAAGGAAACAAGGCGGCTTGCAACATTGACTTGGAAGACATTAATTTTTGCCTTGGTACCTGTAATATGGGTTTGTGGCCTTGTATACAAAAATGGAGTCCGATAAAATTCTCGAGATACCATTTATCCGATAAAATTCTTGAGATATCATTAGTTTTTACAAAATGGGATTACTCCTGCATGGGTCAATCACAACATGTGTTTTGTAAAAAAAATGCATCTTGATGTTCCGTGCAATGCACGGGCATCTTGCTAGTCCATGAAAACAACACATGGCAAAATTCCAGGGAGAACGAGGGATTTGAATCTGTTGGGAGGGGTTGTTTGGACTTGCCCAGGGTAGCCAAAATATTGGCGACCCTTTTGTCCACCGGTGCCTTTGCCACCAATGAACGAGGAATGGCTCAGGTGCTCATGCATCATCCAGCGCGCACGTTGGAGATGAGATCGCACGAGCTGTGTGTTTTTTGTCCCACCACGCCACCTGAGCCGCCCGCAGACCGACTGGCGACCTGCAAATTACGCCATCCAACTGTAGCCGCACATATTATGATAGCAACTCAACCAACCGGATGAAATTCACGCAAACACAGTGATATTTCATATAAACAACGACGAAAATCATATAAAATACCGGATTTTCATACAAACATGACAGATTTCATTACATTCAAATGAACTACGCGGTGCTAGTTCTGGACAGCACAAGTATATAATACCTGGCCTAAATGGTCACCCGCCGATCGATTTGTGTTCCTCATGTCCGACAGCACGATCACCGGACTGCCGGGAGCCTCGGAGGTATATGTTTCAGCGCAAAGGACAACTCGCTTCTCCACTGCCCAACTGATATCATTGGCTGATGCCGAAGATGATGGTGGAAGGGGGCTTCCCCGCTTCCGTGGAGCCCATGCGGGGTCGACGAAGGTCCTTGCAACAAAAGGATTCGGTAAGACACCTGCTGTGTACACTGGTGTTGCCTCCGTGGTGGCCTTCATGGGACCCAAGCGGCGGTGGCCTCCAGTGTTCTACTTCTCCTCGATGATGGCGGCAGACATGGAGGCGCTGGCCACCGACTTGTCGCTCTCTGTGCACCCGGCTTTTGTCGCTGCTTGCATGGCGCGGCCGCCGGCATGTGAGTCTCGGCCACAGAAACGGGAGACGCGGTACGAGGTGGCAGCATGGACGGCAGCAACGACGCCCATGCGCCGGTCCTCACCGAGCTGGCCTGGAGCGGCGAGTTCCTGAACCGGGCGCCGGCTTGGGGCGACAACTGGCTCTGTCGGGCGAGGGGAGGGAGGTGGATCAGCGAGCTACATAGCTCGTATCCAGCGGGCTACCCAGCCGACTTGGATGCGGAATAACTACTCTTCGTAAGCCATTGTACGAGTGGACAAAATGGCGAAGGAGGAGATAGGGGAGCGGTGGGGGTGTGCGATTCTTGGCTGGAGTTTGGCCTCGTTTAAATAGGAGATTAAATAGACGGCGGATGGGAGGAGCTCGGCCGGGGTTGCGTTTAATGCCGGCCCGGTCATGAATGGACGTGTGTCCAGAGTGGGTTTATCGGCCTCAACATGGGCGTGTTTCCTGGAGGCGTTTGAATGCGGCAAGGAGGCGTGTTCAGCCGGGCGTGCAGCGAGTGGCGCCCTCGACTCTGATGTAGGACACCATGCCATTCTTCCACTGACGTGTGGGCTCTTTGGGTACATGGCCTACATGTCAGTGACCCAATGCAGGTAGCGCACAGCAGAGGAACCTTTGGTGGGCCAAGGCGGTCAGAAGCGGGCATTTCGTAATTGTTCATTTAGTGTGACTATCTTTTTCATGTAGACAAGCCTACTACTAGCCCGTTCAATACGCTGTGATTCATAAAGACCGCTGCAAACATCAATGTTCTGCTTATCACAAATAAGATTGATTAATACCCGTAACAATCCATGTCCTTAACAAAGGGTGCATGCACGTATAGGTTGAGCGTGTGTCTTGTGTCGTGTGCTGTGTGCATGCAGGTGTGCGAGTGTTGGTGCGTGCAAGGGTACGTTTCAGTGTTGCATGCATGGGTGCGTACGTGGGTGTGTTCGCGAGTGCATGTGTACGTGTCAGTGTTGCACGCCTGCATGCGTGCGTGTGTTCGTTATGTGTACGTGTCAGTGTTGCACGCTCTGCATGCGTGCATGTCTTGCGTGCATGCATATGTACGTGCGGGGTGAGGCTACACATCAGTCGACTGACTTTTTCATCTTTGGTCATTAGATTTTCCAGCCGTTGGATACGAAATCAAGGGCCTGCAGTTTATCATCAAACTCCACCCACCTGAGGCGCCAGCCACCACCGGCCGAATCGCCGGCCCGCGCCGCCACGCCGCCCTGCCCGCCCCGAAACCACTCCCCACTGCCGGTTCATCGCCGCACCGACCATCCCTCTAGGCCCCCCGCGCCGAGATTTTTCTCCGGCCATCCCCACCCCACCACCCAATCAACGCCCCTCCCTACCGGCGGCTGCAAACCAGAGGTCTCACGACTTCGAATACCCACCGACCACTAATTTATTACCATTTCTGTCTTTCATATAAACGCTGACGGGTGGGCCCTCTGGTAATGTGCGCTGCTGAATGTGGACCGTTTGACTGGTCAATTGATCGTGTCATCAACAAATTACGAAGCTGTATGGTGAGCTAGTGACCGTATGATCACCCTAAAATGTATTTTATTAACACAATACAGACTCAAACTACCATTTCTTTCTTTCATATATGGGCTGACAGGTGGGCCCCATGGTTACACGCCCCGATGGTGCAACACTAGTTGCGCCACGTGGAACGTTTGACTGGTCAATTGATTGTGTCATCAACAAAATACAGAGTTGTACGGGTTAGCCAGTGATCATATAATCATGACATGTAGTTTTTTTAACATGGTACAGACGCAAGGGCTCATATATACGTGCAAGCACTCATCACTATAAGTGCACACACGCAGACCTTACCCCTATGAGCACCTTCGAGAGAGTGAGCCAGCATACAATCTTGAGATTTTACGAAGTCACCATAGGTGCCTCGTAGTCGAGTGGAACATCTCCTCCCACTGAACGCACGTCGCCAAAAATACTGAAATTAACACAGGATAAATGCGAGCACCGGGACTTTGACCCTGGCGGGCTTGAGAAACCACTGTCCTCCTAACCATCCAACCACATGTTGGTTAGCACGACAAAATGTATGTGGTAACCGGGATGAGCTTATTCTGAAGTCCAGTGACCATATCGTGCTTTCGCTTCAAATACAATGACCGTAAGTGTCATCAACAAAATACAGAGCACGCACCAAATGCAAAGTCCGTCAGTGTCATCAAGAAAATACGGAGACGTATCGTGAGCTAGATACCGTATGATCACCACGAGAATGTATACGGTGATCGTAATGAGCATATTCTGAAGTCCAGTGACCGTATAGTGCTTTAGCTTGAAATACATTGACCTTCACGCGTGAATGTGTCATGGGCATGCATACTTTTAGAGGGCTGAGAGATAGTTTGTGTGCGTACGTGAAAGTGGTGTAGAAAGAGAGGGTGTCCGGTGGAGACAAGGAGAGATATGCCCTTCGTTTCTCTTTCCCGTGACTAATATTTTAGGAGAATATATAAACATTCACAATGCAGAACTATTTTTGGATGCACCATGCAATTAATTTTCATGTATAACATTGTACTATTGTAAATGCTTATTTTCTTAGTGGCTGATTGCGTGTGTGGTGTGGTGGGCACATCATTTCTAGTTGTGGTGGGTCAACATGAGGACTCATGGGTCGGTTCCATCCTGCGCCACATATAGGTTGGACCGAGACGCGTTATACGAAGACCAATGTGGAGGACTCGGCGTACAACACGAAGCTACCAGAGTCGCGGAGGACTCTATCCCACTGGTGATAAGCCGACTATATATGATTTGTAATCCTAGGCCCCCCAGTATGTTATAGAAGCTTGGGGGCTAGTTCATCGATAGTATACACACACGCACAATGCCTGGTATTCACGTGTACTTTGTACACACCCCTATCACTAATATATAGTACCAGGAGTAGGATTTTTCCTCAACTGCAAGGGTCCGAACCAGGGTAAAACTTTGCCTCGTATTACCATCCAGCCTAACAGTCAGGGATATCCTACCGAATGATATGGTGGAATCATATCTGCCAACTACTAAGAGAGAGGTGTGTCTGGGGGGGGGCAATGTGTGCGAGAGAGGCCTAAAGATAATGTGCATGTAGGAGACATGTAGGCACATATATGTGCGTATAGAGGGCCAGTAGAGACTGTGCATGTGTATATATGCATGTGAGAGAAATAGTGTTTTCGAACTGAGATTAGTGAAAAGAGTGGTACAAAGTAGTCAGAAAGAGAGAGAGAGAGATACAGAGAGAGCATGTGAGTGAGATACCCCGACACCCCGAGAGAGATTGTGAGCATGTGTGAAAGAGAAATGCCGATGCATATAAAGTGTGTTCACTTATGCGTTAGATAGAGAGATATATAGCAAGTTTGTGAGAATGGGCCGAGGCATAATGCATCTACGTGTAAAAGGCAGTTCTGCGCATTAAATTAAAATATAAATGGCATTATTATTTTTGGATGAGATCATGAATTTTGCAAATTGCGTTTGGACGAAAATCGGTCTATCAGACACCCATACTCTATTGAATTCTAGCATGTGCATGTGTTTATTTCATATTATAGATCCATAGAGTGAGAGAGGTTTGAAACACAGGCAATGGATGCTTTTGCAATTCATATATAAACATTAATTAGTGCACTCCATGTTGTTAGTGTGAAGCACTTTATACATTTGTCACTTGCATGGATACATTCCAAATTGCTAGCTACGAAATAGAATACATGTCGAATTCAACATAAAGGGGGTTTTGAAGATTCGAATTCATAGGAAGTGCATTCATCTATTTGAACCCGAGATAATGGCATTTGTAAATCAGATGTAAAAGGGGGCATCAATCTTTGTTGTGCATTTGAACATGCTATATATATTCATACGCATGTCTAACTTTTTTTTGCAACCAAGGAGATTATATCTTGAACCATGCATGAACTGAGGTAAGTTGCATATTTTTTAATATACTCGTGTACAATGTATATTCATATGTACCCCCTCCATTCCAAAATAATCGTAGCTTTAGGATTTTCAAGAGTAAAGATCTGTGAAGTTTGACAAATCTTGAAAGTTCAATTCAAGAGAACCGAAAATGTTAATGCTTCCGCTCCCAAATATTGAACGAAGTGCCAAATAGGCCTTTGGTCACCTGAAACCGCGCGAGACTAATGTTTGGTGGTAGGAAATTACTGTCCTGACTCTGGCCCGTGTAGTCTATCGGCCCGATGTCCAAAGGTCTAAACCGGGGTAGGTTTGTAACTTCACCAAGACGCCAGTCACAACCGCCTCCGAGAAGCATTCATACGCCGTGAGCGCCTAAACACCCATGTGCTCGGCCGAAATCTATCCCACCCACATTTGGACACCTGAGATTACTGTCCTACCCCCAACCCGCAATATGTCCGAAATTTTAGATGGGGGCAAACTTTGTAACTTTTCCCAAATTTCAAACAAGCGCGTCTCAAACCGAAACATTGTTCCCTCTTAGTTCCCCGCCTCGCTCCGTTTCCCCATTCATACTTCATGGGCGCCCAAACGCCCTCTCCACCAGCCACGAAACCCCAGCCTCCTCCGTCCTCCACCCCATAGCGCCCAATCCACCGCCGCCCTCCTCCATCACGCCAGAGCCGGTACTCCGACATTGTCGTCCAACACAACCGCAACCGCAATGCCCTCAAGGACATAGCAGTTGAAGTCGATGCAGAGCTGCCTCCACGACGCCGACGCCAATGTGCACCGTACTAGAACCACTCCGACAATGCCATCCTGCGCCTCACTGCTGCCGCTTCACTATCGCAATCGTCCACCGCATCGGAGCTGTTCCCGCTACGCTGTCGTTCACCGCCTCGGTTCTAGTACCCTACCGCGGCGCCGCTGACAGACGGCCACCGCACCACACTCAAAAACTTGGCCATGGGTTCGTCCAAGGCTCCACCGTCCTCCACAACTTCTCGTTTCCAGCGAACCACAAGAAGATCATTGGAAAAACAGAACGAGAACACAACACTGCCAGCAGAAAGAGGTACTCCTCTTCCCTTATTCGTGCAAATCTTACATCTTTGCTCACACCATATTCATCCCACGAAATAAACTAGTTGAGCGCTTCTTACTACATCTTCTTTGTGATACTAAATGCACAAGGTTTCCTCCCTTTACTATTTCACCTTTGCTAGAGGTCATTAGCCCGCCTGGATTTCAATTCAGGGTTAGTCGAACCACAATTAAAAGAAGTAGCACTCGCTTAGGCGCGCGGAGCACCTAGTCCGCCTGTTTGCCGGGGAAGCGGCACATCGGTGTCTATCATAGGGGTGTGGGATGCAGGAGCGGCTTGCGCCCGATCTAGAGGTCGGCGGGGCTTGAATGGATGGCCGGGGGCGGTGCCAAGCACGGGTGTGCGGTGAGGTCGAGGGGAGGGCGCAGGCAGGGGACTGGGTCGGTGGTCGCTGGCGTTTCGAGGAAGATCGTCAACACTGACTGGCTGGAGGTAGATGAAGGCGATCTGCCCGTTCTTTGTACATCAGACAGTGCAGAAAAATGGACTAACCTATTTGTTTTCAGTCGACTGTTATTTTCATAGAATCCTGTAGTAATTTAGTGTTCCATGCATGTTGTAGAGCTATCATATGTCTCCCATCATTTACTTCCCACCGACCTGCTATCTGCTACCTTTACACTGTACTAATTGTGCACACACTTCACCCATACTCACACTATTGTTTTTTATGCATGGGTATTTCAGACTCTGACGCAATGTTGATGAATGCAGAAAAGAAAAGACAAAAGTCGCTCCAGTGTAATTCGAAGATAAGCACTAAGCATTTCAGCGCTCTAAAGGGTGAAGTGTCAGCAGTTGGAGACAGTAAACGTAGTTCTGTAGTTGATGATCTCAATTGCCACACACAACCATCCCAGGTGCTTGCTTAAACTTCGCGTTGTCAAATGTGGTTGCATGTTGCAGATGGTGTCTAGCTTGTATTGCTTCCAATTTGGTTAAATTGCATCTGCTTACTTTACACATTATACCTTTGATAATGACATGCCTTCCTGTTTTTGATACATACTACATATGCCTATTAACCATGTTCGTACATCAAACTAATGCCCTTTTGTATGCCTCGTCAGTCACTTATGATGAGACAGTCACCCCAGTTGGTTACTGTGAGACGCCCTACTTGTTTAAAGAGTGGAGTGTCATCCTCCCCACATGATTCTCAAGAAACAACAAGGCTAAATGAAGATAGTCAACGTAGCTCTCTAGTTGATGACCGCAATTCCCCCACACCACCATTGCAGGTGCTTGCTCTTACTTGACAGTGTGATATGTGGTTGCATGTTGCGTATGATGTCTAGCTTGTATTGCTTCTAACTTTGTTGAATTGCATATGCTTACTTTACACATAATGCCTATGAATATGACATGTGTTCCTGTTTCTAGAACATACTATATCTGATCACACGATGTTCTTACATCAGACTGCTGTTCTTGCATATCCCGCATCAGTCACTTATGATAAGGCACCTTTAAGTCGCCACTGTGATATTGGTTGTGTCTTGCATATGATTTCTAGCATGTACATTTGTTGAAACACCATACAGTTTGAACTTGGCAGAGTGATATTGGTTGCATCTTTCATATGGTGTCTAGCTTGCAGTGCTTATAATTTGTTGAAATGCCTTCTACTTAGTTACCACATCATAGGTGTGAATATGTCATGCCATCCTGTTTTTCATACATATTCCATCCTCGCATCATGTGTTTGCCTTTCAACCGAGTAGTGTTTGTCAGTATCATGCATGAATGAGTTCTGAAAAGCGAATTTTATTCCTTTTTCTTATCGGTTTGACTTCACAATGCAAAATCATTACAACTGAAGGAAATTAGTCTGACAGTGGATGATGGTGGTCCTTCGGAGCAACTCAAACAGGGGGTCTCTACAGATTCTACTCCGCCATCCTCCCAACAAGATTCGCAAGACAACACAAGGCTGGACAGTCAACGTAGCTGTGTAGATGATGAGCACATCTCCCCTACTTCACCATCATAGGTGCTTGCTCTAACTTGGCACAATTATATGTGGTTGCATGTTGCGTATGATGTCCAGCTTGTATTGCTTCTAACTTTGTTGAATTGCATCTGCTTACTTTACACATAATGCCTGTGAATATGACATGTGTTCCTGTTTCTAGAACATACATGTACATGATGAGCACATCTCCCCTACTCCACCATCACAGGTGCTTGCTCTGACTTGGAACTGTTATACGTGGTTGCATTTTTTGTATGATGTCTAGTTTGTATTGCTTCTGATTATGTTGAATTGCATCTACGTAGCTTACAACTTATACCTGCAACGATCACTTACCCATAAGACATATTTAACTTGGGACTGTGATGTAGGTTGCATCTTGCATTGTCTTCTAGCTTGTACTGCTTCTAATTTCTTGAAATGGCACTTACGACGAGACACTTTTTACCTGATAGAGTGATATTGGTTGCATGTTCATATGGTGCCTAGCTTTCATTTCTTCTAATTTTGTTGAAATGCCTTCCGCTTACTTTTTTTCATACATATTCCATCCTCCTATTATACGTGTGAATATGAAACACTGTCTTTTTTTGTATATATTCCATCCTCCTATCCTGCGCTTGCCTTACATCAAAGTACTGTTCGTCTATATCATGCATCAACCAGTTATGAAGAGCTAATTTTATTCATCTTCTTGTGGTTTTGACTTCATAAGGCAATATCAGAAAATAGGAAGGAAAAGAGTAAGTTAGGGGATGTTGGTGGTCCTCCGCACCGACGCAAACAGAGATTCTCTAGATTTGCCACTTCTACTGCTAATGAAGTTGAAGTCCCAAGTCTACATGATGAGTTCATCTCCCATACTCCACCATTGCAGGTGCTTGCTCTAAGTTGACAGTGTGATCATTGGTTTCATGTTGCACATGTTGTCTAGCCTGTATTTCTTCTATTTTGATTAAATTGCACCTGCTGAGTTTATACGTTATACATGTGCATATGACATGGCTTTCTGTGGCTAGAATACGCTGCATCTATCTATCATACCATGTTCTTACATCAAAGTACTGCTGTTGTGTATCCCACATCAGTCACTCATGATTGGACGCTTTTAACATGACAGTTTGATAGTGGTTGCATCTTGCATTGATTTCTATGTTGTACTGCTTCTAATTTTTTGAATTCCACTTATGACAAGAGATTTTTAACTTGGCAGAGTAATATTGGTTGCATCTTTCATATGGTGTCTAGCTTGCATTACTTCTATTTTCTTGAAAATCCTTCTGCTTAGTTTACAAATCGTAGCTGTGAATATGTCATGCCATCCTGTTTTTCTTACATATTCCATCCTCGTACAGTTGTCTTACATCAAATTATTGCTTGTCTGTATCATGCATCAGTGAGTTCTGAAGAGCGATTTTATTCTTTTGTGTTGTGGGTATGGCTTGACATGGAAAAGTCAAAAAAGAGCAAGGAAAATAATATAGTAGGGAGTGGTGTTACTCACCGGGTGAAACGGAAAAGGATCTGCCATCAAGATTCTGCTGGTACTTATAGTGCAGTAGAAGTTCCAAACACAGTATCACCTGCTCCACCAGCTGCAGCATCCGCTTCAACTGTACCAGCATCTCAACTAGTTACTCGTTCGTTTGCTCCGAGACTGGCCAGTTCCCAAGTTTCCTTCACACCTAACACTACTTCCGAAGCACTGCTGACACAACAATTCTTGGCAAGATTAGATGAACCTCATGAGCATCAACACCAAGATGGTACCTGACCGAGTCAAGTTGCAGTTGCATGCTCCTTTATATATACTCTCACAATTTGATGTACACTAACACTTTCGATATTCATTGTTGAACTAGCACCACGGCGCAAGAGGAAACAGACATCAGGGATAATGCTTGACAGATTAACAAAATCTAAAGGAGGAAGAATGGAGATCCATTTTGAGGCAGGTTTAAAAAGGCCACATGATGCTACAGAGTCAGCCAAGTTAGTATTAGAGGCAGCCATTGCCGTTAGGTGTCATGCATGTATCCTCCCAACATGGATCTAGTACAGGAATGAGAAAGACAATACACAGTTTAACACCTTCCTTGACCATTTATCCGTAAGTAATGTTATTCATCGCAATTAGTAATATTGTCTTGCTCTGTACAATACTTTCTAGCTTCCTCCTAATAGGACTCACATTCTTTTTCCAACAGATGAGGTTCAAGTTGGATCCGAAAGATGATGCAACTAAACAAGCATGCACTCATGTTTTTAAGTATGCTCTGCGACAGTATCGGTACCACCTTAGAAAATCTCACTTTGAAGGCAAGGCTAACAATGAAGTCGCCCAAACATATCCAGTGGAATATATTACAGATGAAGACTGGACATCCCTCGTTGAACACTGGTCTGATCCAAAGTATCAGGTAGGCTATATATATTTGATCAGACAACATATTGAACTTGTATTTATGTATGTGCCTTACAAGTGTATCTTCTTCTAGGCTAACTATTTGAAGAACGAAACCAACCATTGTAAAGTGAAATTCCAAGAGATAACAGGATCTCGTAGCTATATTGCACACTGCAAGGCTCTTGTAAATAGCTGCTACTTCCTTCTTTTTTCTGTGCCATATTATCATATCTATATTGACTTGTTCCAAATACAGAGGAAAGCCCGTGCGGACCAAAAAGAACCAGACCGAATGCAGTGCAAATCTTCAAGGATTGCCACACCTGCAAGATGAAGGGCATGAGCACACCAGTTCAAGCCGCTGTTGTAAGTCCTTACTCCTCCTGCCTTTGAACTGATTAGTACTGTGATGTGTTCATTTAACTACTTGGTTTGCAGCCAATGTCAGTTACTCTTTTCACTTTTATACACAATTGTCTTAACGTATCATTTCACCTTACATGGTTTAAAAGAGATTAAGATATTCTTTTGGTCTTGATCTGTAATCTAGTTGTTATGTTCATGTGCACACACAATGATAAAATAGCCTGTTTGTTTTATATCTGTTTGCCCATAATAAGAATGATGTCATACTATGTTCATCCTTCTTTAAACCATGTCTCTTTATCCTTAGATGTCAACGAATGTGAGGAAATAGACAATACAGTAGGCATGCTACATGGACATATGTTCCGAAAGTGATTTTCTTATGTAGTTGGCTCTACAATACATGCTAATGTATTACAGTAGTTCACCAAAATAAGTTATGTATAAACGTGTAACCTACTTTGTTTGTTTTTGTCTCATTAGTAACTTATCTGGTACAGTAATCTACAAGTTCAAACTTTCAGGAAGCTATGGAACAAATGATTGAACAACCACAACCACCTGAAGGTGACGAGGCTACCACAGGCACAATGTCACCTCTTGCTGTAGTGCGTTAGTATCTCTCCACTAACAGTGCAAAAAGCACCTTCCTACGTAATTCTGGGTTGGTTGTCAAGGTAACCTCGTCCAAATCTCCTACTGAACAAAATCTTCCTGCTACACAGAGTGATATATCTGTGCTCCAGACACAAGTCCAATCCCTAATGGACGTCGTTTTGGAAACAAGAATAGTGGTTGACAAATGTCATCAAGATATGAATGGTTTTGAAACCAAACTATCAGACATTCACTTCGTTGTTCAAGAGCAATGGCGGAAAAAGGTGAAGATTGTGCTGCTCCATCAGATTCTACAGCCTGAAACATTAGCACTCAGGTCAAATGATCTGTGCTTCTATACATCTAATGGTGCTTTTATCTGCAAGGACTGTAAACTTTATGCCAACAGGCCTTTTGTTGTATGGTTGTAATTTATTTTGTTGTGATACAAAATTTATGATGCTGCCAAAGGCTGTAGTAATTACGGCGCTATTTTTGTATAGTGTAGGTTTATCTTAGTAATGTATTCGACCGAAAGCTTCGTAGGAGCCCAACATGCCAACATTCGTCGGGCCCATTCCAATTGGGCTAAAAACGATTATGGGACGAAATTTGCATGTAGCCGCCTAAAAATATCTGGGCCTAAATCAACATAAGCTTTCATATTTTTCTGGTAGGCCTGTGCCCATAGTGGGCCTTTAACAGGCCTAAACATAATTTGGGCCCTTAGTAACAATAGGCCGTTTACAGGTGTAAATATCTCAAGCCCATAAAAACATGGGCCTTTAATAGACCAAAAGTGAGATTGGGCCCTGATTGTGCCAAATAACCCACCGATCTTAGCAGGACGAAATGGTGGCCCATTTACGATGCAGACCTTTGACAGGCCGAAATTCAGATGGGCCTTAAATGTGTCTGATGTGATGTTGGGCCACATATGGCCCATGGTTTTCATCCGACGTTAACAGGCGGAAAACCACAACAGGCCGCAAGTGGCCCAAATCTATAGTGGGCCTCTAACAGGCCGAATGTCAGACATGGCTGAATATGACCCAAATACTTCATGGTCGTTTATGGGCCGAAAGTTTCAATGGCCTGTCAATGGGACCAAATGAAGCAGGACCTTTAACAGGCCGGAAATACACCGGGCCGTAATTCGGCCCAAATACTTAGCAGACTGTTAACGGGCTAGAAGTGACCATGTGCCGCGATGATGACAAGTTTAGCATAGGCCGTTGGCGGGCCGATTTGACAGTAGCCATACGGGCCTTAACAGAGAATGTTGAGCCTTTAGCTGGGCCGACCCATTATGGTCTGCAAAATCTTGTGGACCTTTAGCTGGGCGAGCCCATTGTGGACCGCTAAATCTTGTGGGCCTTTAGTTGGGCCGGCCCATAATGGTCTGCAAAATCTTGTGGGCCTTTAGCTGGGTCGGCCCATTATGGTCCGCTAAATCTTACCAGCCTTCAGTTGGGCCGGCCCATTTAAACTTTATGGGCCACTTTTGGGCCCGTCCACATGTCAACATATCATAGGCCCATCTCGACCGTTGGATGAATGACGCCTATGCCAACACGAAGCTAATGCGTGGTTCCGTCGGCCAATGAGAAATTTACACGTGGAAAATCGACATTGGTCGTGGCTGTTAGCGGGTTATCGGATCCAAAACCGGACCCGATAGCTTAACGGTGTTCTGTTACGGTGGATGCCATGTGTCGGTCACCCTTGACGAAAGCACTTCTGTGACGCGCGATTTATTGTCATGGAAGTGGACACTTCGGTGATGATAATTTTGGTAATGTCATGGAACACTTCTACGACAGCACATGCATGACTATCTTGATTCTGTCATAAAATCGTCATGGATGTACATGCATGACAAAAAACATGACCTACTGTGACAAACACGTATCATCACGGAAGTGTTTTTTTTTGTAGTGATGATGCCAGCGCGGGGCGAGAGGTGACCAGGCCTTGGCAATTGAGGCCTCCGCCTGGCTTCCCCCTTCCCCTGTACGCAAGCGCCAGGGATGAAGATGTGCACCATCGAACGACCCCCAACGACGGAAGACGGGCCGCCATTGCCTTGCCGACTGTGCCACGGACTCGCGTAAAGGGCAGCTCGCGAGAGTTCATGGTGTGGGTGGCGATGCCGCCCGACTCATGGATCTGGCTCCCGAGGTTCTTCGCCAGTGAGCTGCCTTCGAGGGGGCCGCTTGAGCTATGGCTGTAGCACGCCAGATGCTGAAGCTTGGCCACCGGAGCTGAGGTCGAGGTGGTGCCCCCCGGAGACGTCTTCATTACCTGTGGATGGGGTGAGGTTGCCCCAGCCTGCCGTGCCGTGGGAGCCCTTGCGATTCACTTCGAGTACGACGGTGCGCCCACCTTGTTCTTCAAGGTCTTCCACGAGGAGGGCCAATGGCTGGAGTGATGCCCCGGAGGAAGCAGCCCGCAGGGTGCAGCCGTGGGTGCTGGACCTGCTTCCGTCCCCTTCGGCACCTCTTCTAGCAGCAGCGACGACTCCTAGGAATCCAGTGACTCTCCTGAGTCCAGCGAGTCTCTGGAGTCTAGCAACGACAGCTAGGTGCCGCCGAGCTCCTACCGTGGCCAGAGCATAGTAGCGGCTACCGCCCGACATTGCCGGTGATGCTCGATGGCTCGCTAGCAGCCTTCCTTCTTTTGCTTTCCCTGTGCAGAATGTAAACCAACCCCCGTGGGGTTTGTAAGGACCAAAGTGTGTTTCATACCAACATTTCTTTCTTCATTCTATGGTGAAGTCGCGTATCCCAGTTCGGCTCGACTCCCCCCTTTTCTTTCCCCTAGACAGCTCGACGCTCTATGCCAATGGGACCCAGTCACCGGGCAGGCTTCAGTCGTCGCTAGTATGCCAGGTCACGATGCCGTGGTCAAGGCTAGGAGGTGAGCGGCCCGAGGTCCGGTAAGAGCTCATGAGACGTGATGCCCATGAGGTCCCCCTTGGCATGCAAGCAGCCGCCCAAGGAATCGAAAAGGGTAGTGAAGCCGCCGAAGTGGGACTGCGAGGTTGGGGCATGTGGGGAGCGAGACCGGTGTCACAACGAATATGACTTATATTTTGGTAGTCCTGTTGCGATCCGTCGGGATGAGGGTGCCTGCTCTTGCGTCTATGGTGGTATCATTAGGCACGGCCCACAACGACCACCCTCCCGCCTCGCTTTCCTAGGTGCTCTACATCCTTGGGTCCCGGCCCTTGAGCGGGCTCAGCCACCGTTGGTTTTCTAGGTCGCGGTGCCGTGGTCAAGGCCAGAGGGTGAGGGCTGGAGAGCTAGTAGGAGCTCCCGAGACGCGATGCTCGGGACCCCCCCTTTAACGTGCATGTGACTCGCGAGGTAAGGTGGCGGTCGTCCAAACCGGCCCGTGAATCATCCTCAGGTGAACCTACATGTTAGATTACAGGAGAGGTCGCGAACCCCTGCGGAGTGGGCTGTCCGCCCCAGGGCCCCTGGCAAAAGACGAAGGCACCAAGGACCTGGTGAGGTGGTGTGCGTGAGGCAGGTCACGAGCCAGAGCTCGGTCCTCGGGTTTGTCAGCGTTGCAGGGACGGACCCGAGCACAAGCGCCGTGCCGATGTGAGTAGCCATGCAGAAGGCGAGGGACAAGCCGGCAAACATAGGGAGACCGCGAGGCGGTTAAGACTCGAGAGCGCAGAGTGACGATCATAGGTAAACTTATAAAAGATGGTTAGACAATCCTAATGAACGCAAATGATACACGCCACAGGGACAGGCCCATACAGCTTGGGGATGATGCAGCCCGAGGGGCTCCCCCAAACTGAATGAACTAGAGAGATGTCACCTGGTGCCGTCGCTGAAGAGATGTCGGGGTAGCAGAATATGTGCGCTGCTGGAGTCGTGTCTCACGAGCCGCCCTGGCCCCGAACCTAGAGAGGCCCAGGGGGCCCGGGAGGCTCCTGAAGATGCGCCTCCATATCCGCCAGGGTCGCCTGGTGCCTGGCCTCGTGAGCCGCCAGAGCGTCCCTTGTGCAGCGCTGGAACGCCACAGCTGCGCCTGGCATGCCGAAAGGCATGCAGACATAACTGTGGGGTGGACCCTCGCATCGGACGACACGAGATGGCCAGAAGAGCTGCCGAGACGCGACCCTATTGAGCCCTGGGATGTCAATGCATACGTGGAACTCCTTACCACCTTCAGGGTAGTGAGCCGCGCCTCGCGGTAGGTGGAGATCGCCTTGTAGAACCCTTGCCTCTTGAATCTCCTTGATTGCCTTGCTGATGAACTCCTGAATGCCTGACGACTTCCTCCTGATGCCTTCACCTGGGAAGCGCATGCTGAAGTGCGCCTCCACATGGTGCCCGAGCGCCTCCCTCGTGACTCTGGCTAGGTCTGAGGCCCTCCCGAGGAGAGCCACTGAGCCCAACCTGAGAGGGGCGCCGGGCGCGCCTTCCTCTGTGATAGGTGAAGGTGCCCCTGTCGGTGTCAAAACCGGCGGATCTCGAGTAGGGGGTCCTGAACTGTGCGTCTAAGGCTGACGGTAACAGGAGGCGGGGGACACAATGTTTACCCAGGTTCAGGCCCTCTCGATGGAGGTAATACCCTACTTCCTGCTTGATTGATCTTGATGATATGAGTATTACAAGAGTTGATCTACCACGAGATCGCAGATGCTAGACCCTAGAAGCTAGCCTATGATTATGATTGTTGTTGTCCTACGGACTAAACTCTCCGGTTTATATAGACACCGGAGGGGCTAGGGTTACACAGAGTCAGTTACAGAGAAATGAATCTTCATATCCGAATCGCCAAGCTTCCCTTGCACGCAAAGGAGAGTCCCATCCGGACACGGGATGAAGTCTTCTATCTTGTATCTTCATAGCCCAACAGTCTGGCATATGTATATAGTCCGGCTGTCCAAGGACCCCTTAATCTAGGACTCCCTCAGTAGCCCCTGAACCAGGCTTCAATGACGATGAGTCCAACGCACAGATTTTCTTCGGCATTGCAAGGCAGGTTCCTTCTCCAAATACCCCAAAGTAGATCTTAAACATAAGAATCGTGTCCGGCCCTGCAAAACAAATTCCACATACCACTGTAGAGAGTATAATATCCCACGAGTCCAATCTGCTGACAACTCACAGCGTGAGATCATGCTATGGCCCGGTCTTTATTCGAACCGTTTTATCCCGCCCTCCATATTTCGAAGCACGGTTTCATATGCACGTCTTGTCAAAGCAGAGATCATGTCCCCTTATCACGGGATTCTCATCAAAACGGGTACGGGTAACCCAACCGTGCCATCCGCACGACGCTTGGGAAGTAAGTGAGCTTTAGGGCGAGTGGGGAGGCGCATGATTTTTACTGCCTTTATAAAGGGATAAGGATTCCTTCTTTCACCCATGCCTTCTTCTTCCTCTGCTCATTCATTCTCGAGATCCAGCGCCCAAGCACCCACCTCTTCCACCCCAAAAATCACTCCAACCATGTTTGGATACGGAGCGCAAGGCAAGTGGATGGCCTCCTCCGTCAAGGAGAAGGATATCAAGAAACTCCGGGAGGCCGAATACGTGGCCAAGAAGATCGCGTACCATCTCCCAGCGGCAGGACAGATAGTCCCTGCTCCGGAACCTCATGAGAGGGTTGTATTCCTCCCTCACTTCGTCCACGAGGGGGGTCTCTCAATGAAAGCACCAATGTTGGTGTCAAAACCGGCGGATCTCGGGTAGGGGGTCCTGAACTATGCGTCTAAGGCTAATGGTAACATGAGGTGGGAGACACAATGTTTACCCAGGTTCGGGCCCTCTCGATGGAGGTAATACCCTACTTCCTGCTTGATTGATCTTGATGATATGAGTATTACAAGAGTTGATCTACCACGAGATTGTAGAGGCTAAACCCTAGAATCTAGCCTATGATTATGATTGTTGTTGTCCTACGGACAAAACCCTCCGGTTTATATAGACACTGGAGGGGGCTAGGGTTACACAGAGTTGGTTGTAGAGAAAGGAATCTTCATATCCAAATCGCCAAGTTTGCCTACCACACAAAGGAGAGTCCCATATGGACACGGGACAAAATTCTCTATCTTGTATCTTCATAGCCCAACAGTCCGACATATGCATATAGTCCAGCTGTCCGAGGCCCCATTAATCTAGGACTCCCTCAGTAGCCCCCGAACCAGGTTTCAATGACGATGAGTCTGGCACGTAGATTGTATTCGGCAGTGCAAGGCGGGTTCCTTCTCCGAACTCTTCAAAGTACCTATTGTAAATGGTAGTGTCCGGCTTCCCATTTAATGTTACGCTCATCGGCTTCTGTACCTTAATAGTCTCAGCTTCCACGTGTCGAACGAATGCGAGAAGTCGGTGCATTTTTACACTTGCCACCCTAACCATGTAAATAAATTCTATATTAAAGAGACGGGGATCTTCAGATCCAATCCACACCATCTTCCCCCAAGCGAGGAATCATCAGAGTGTGCCTGAAAAAACCACTCCAACATGGCCGACGCTCATAGCACTTCCTCCCGCCATCGCAGCACCAAGCCGGGCGACTGGGAGAAGTGTACCATATCCCACGGCCAATTAGTGAAGTTGCAGACCCAAGCATTTCTACCTCCTGCATATCTAGTCCCCGTTCGAGCCGGATTGGCTTCCTTTGATGGCGGGGAGCAAGCGGAGAACTTTCCCAACCCATCCAGGGGGGAGCAAGTATGCCTTGTTTCCTACTTACTGAGGGGTGTTGGATTCCAATCCATCTGTTCCTCCGCGGGATTCTGGAGTACTATTGCCTCCAGCTGCACAACTTGACACCTGCCTCCATCCTGCACATCGCAGGTTACGATGCTCTTTGCGAGCTATTTCTGGGTTGAGAAGCCGACTTCGAGCTATGGAAGAAGCTGTTTTGCTCCGTCCCCCGTAATCAAGAGGGATCAATATTCCAAGTGGGCGGAGCCGAGATATGGCGCATCGCCGGGACCGGATACTTATCTGGCACACCAAAGAAGGCATCCGAAGAATGGCCTTTCGAGTGGTTTTATATTGAGGACGTTTCCCTTCCCGAGCCAATCCAAATGGGTCTTCCAGAGTTTACAAATGCTCCACTGAATAAACGCCTCAACTGGCGTCCCCGGAGCCTCAGAGAGGAAGATAGCAGGGAGGTCCTTCAATTGATGAGCAAGATAAGAACGCTCCCTCAGTCCGGACTATCAATAGTCGAGGTTATGGCGATATCCATAATGCGGGGGGTTAAACCACTCCTATACCGGGGGCGTCCCATGTGGCACTTCAGTGGAGAAGATGACGCCACCCGCTGCAGCCAGAAGGGTCCGGACTCCACCACTGCTCTGGTGAAAATACTGTCGAGTTTATACAAGGGGGAAAGACAGGAGTTCATCCGCATTAAGCCACGGGATGGATTTTCCATGTATAACCCTCCTAGCTGGGTGAGCTGCCATCCATTACTCTACTCTATTCATTCCCTGAGTCTCTTTTCATAAATATTCACTTCGTCCATTTATAAAAGGAATGGCAGAAAATAACCAGGGAGTTCCATAGCCCGACACCACAGCCAGAGGACCATAACCGGGCCCTCGACCCCGGATTCAAAGAGGGTCCAGATATATTCGTGGAGCTCGTGGAAGGGGTGTTTTACCAGGCGAGCTATGACAACACAGAAGTGGCCATCATTGCTGACTATCCCGGCCTCCTCCCTGCACCGCATGTAAGTAAACAGGAGACTTATCTTCCAAAAAGGATCTACTCCTTTCGTCTCATCCACCACACAATTCTTATGCTCTAAAGGGAAGACGATTGGCGCGCCATGCCGAACCCGAAGCGACTAGCCAACAAGGGGCGCCCATGCCGGGTAGGCCTTAAAAAAGAAAGGCGAACAGAAACATGGCTCAACCGTCATCAAGGAGGTATGGTCTTAAAGATGCTCTATGGTTGTCATCTTAATGTATGACACTATCCGTTGTGTTTTAGCAAAAAGAACATCCGCCGGACTATGTCCGGGGATCCTGCCAGCCGTGCCTCTACAAGCCGGATTCTGGACCCAGTCTTGAGGATGGAGGCTAACACGGAAGTGACACCGGACTATCCTCATACAAAGGATTCAGATAGAATGTCCATGACAAATTCTGAAGTGGAGAGCGCTATGAATCATCGGCGCCGGCGGGCCGCACTCCGCAACCCTGATTTTTCAGAAGAGGCTTTCAATGCCTTCAACTCAGGTGATGCGTACATCCGAGCTACTCAAGATGGGCTTGCTAGAGCCACAGACCAGTATTTGAAAGATATATGGGTAAGTATGAAAATCTGATAATTATGTATATCGGTAGCCCCTGAGACTTGAAATAGTTGGTACAACTGATTTAAGGATCATTGTATTAATAGGTGCTCTAAGAGAAGAACAACCTGTTGTCTCAAGAGCTGGAAAAGTGTCGAACCCAGCTAACGGCCGCTATGGCCGAGCTGTCAAGATCCGAAAAGGCATCCACTGGTATGTATTCCTGAATTGAGAAAAAACAATATTGTATGTAAAGACCAGTAATGCTAACCATATCTGGTGACAAAATCCTCAGATAATCTGGAACAGGATCCGGGAATCCCATGAAAGGGTGAACAAAGAGATCAAAGGAAATCGGCCGCTGGCTAGCGTGTACTTACACGGGTCATTGAGGAGAAAAACAAACTCCAAGATGCCAATACCCAACTGGGCGATGAATTGAAAGATGTTCGGGCCCAGCTGGCTGACTCCGTGAAGGAAAATAAGAGGCTTCAACGTGGCAAATTTAGTATGTTCTCAAACAAACATTTATATAGTTTGGCAAAGAAAGGAACTAACAGAGTTATGTCTATAGGTATGCTGACTGGCCGTCCTGAAGAGGAGATGCCCGGGTCCTCAGGCGATCTGCTACAAGAGCTTTCACAGCTGCACGAGGAAGTTTGGCAGGTCACGCGGAGTGTCGCCAAGGCCTTGTGGCCGTCCACCTCCCTACCAGGAAGTATGGGGGAGCTTGTACAACTATTCAAGGGAGCGCGGTGGCATTTCCGAGTATGGAAGATATCTGCCTGTCGAGAAGGTGCGAGGGAAGCTTGGGCCATGGTGAAAACACGGTATACCAAGCTCGATCCGAATCATATGGCCCGGGTCAGACCTTTAGGGTTAGATGGGAAAGAAATTCCAGTTAGTCTGGTATGTGACCAGGTAGAATTAGCCGCAAAATATTCCCAATAGGATTGTAGGCTAGACAACCTGTTGGATGGCATAGAGGAAGAAGCATTTGAGTCTAAGTGACTATGTACTTCAATTGATATATTTGTCCCTAGCCGTTTGTAAAACATTTGTCATGGTAGACCTTTTCACTTCAGCCTTCGGACCCTGACAGTCCGGAGTGTTTCTGAATACCCGCTCGGTAATATAAAGCGGGGTACGCGTGGAAACCAGGCGTAGGGGTCATAGTTGCTTGAACAGACAAGTACCCAACTAGCTATGTTATATTACATGGATAGTAAGAAACATCTTCCAGAGAGAATAGTTCAGTTAAGGGTTCCTTTCTCTGGGTACACATGCATTAACGTGCATGTCCGAATTACGATCAAAAAACGCAGTATATGTAACATCTAGGGTTTCATATTGTAATAGGTAAAAGACAAGTTTAGTCCACCGACCGAATATTCCCTTAAGAACACTAGCTTTTGGCTTACCCAGTCTGAGGTACACATCCGGAGTACCCGGAAGTAACAATCTCAGAGGTGCTCCCTTTATGCCCTAGCCGAACTAACGGGAATGTAGGGCATAAGCACAGGAGCCAGGCAACCCATCTTGGCCAAAACTTAAGTCACATCGATGCATATAATAGCAAAAAAAGGTACATATGGAAAAAAGGATGCATATGCAATGAGCTTGATGCCCGGAAGATAATAATATTAAGCTTCTGTATAAAAAGCCCCCAGGTATAATGAGCGCACATACTTGGAGATTAGTGCGTCACAAGTGTAGTCTAGCTACACTAAAAGCTTTAAGCTACAAAAGAAAAAGTGAGAAGAGAGCCAAAAAGTAAATAAAAAGGAACGGAGGGAAGGAGACGAACAAAGAGTCCGGCGCTAGGCGTAGAATCTTCGGAGTCTGGCCGCATTCCATGGGTTCGACTCGAGGTGATTATCTGATGCACCATGCAGGCGGTATGCTCCTCTGGTGAGAACTTTGTCAATGATGAAGGGACCCTCCCACTTGGGCTTGAGTTTGGCCTTTTTCTTCTCCGGTAGACGTAGAACGAGTTCACCAATATTATAAGTCTTGGCCCGTACTTCTCTGCTTTGATACCTACGAGCCTGTTGTTGATAAAACGCGGAACGGGCTTTTGCGGCATCGCGCTCCTCTTCTAGGGCATCTAAGCTGTCCTGCCAATCGAGCTTGGCCTCTCTCTGTTCATAAATGCGCACTTGAGGTGAGTCATGAATAATATCGCAGGGCAACACAACCTTTGCACCGTACACCATGAAGAAGGGTGTGTATCCGGTTGTGCGATTTGCAGCCCCCAGAGTATCGAGTGAAGCTCCTCAACCTAGTGCGTGTCTGATTCTTTTAAAGATCGCACAAGTCAGGATTTAATGCCGCTTATAAGAATACCATTGGCTCGTTCGACTTGACCGTTTGTTTGAGGGTGATAGACAGAGGCGTAATCGAGCTTAATGCCCATGTTGCTGCACCAAGTTTTCACCTCACCAGCTGTGAAACTAGAGCCGCTGTCGGTGATGATGCTATGGGGGACACCATAACGGTGAACAACACCCGATATTAATTCTATTACGGGTCCGGATTCGATCGTTTTGACTGGTTTGGCCTCTATCCATTTGGTAAATTTATCCACCATGACCAACAAGTATTTTTTCTTATGGCTTCCTCCTTTAAGGGGTACGATCATATCAAGCCCCCAGACCGCAAAAGGCCAAGTGATGGAGATTGTTTGTAGAGCGGTGGGTGGCATATGGCTTTGGTTGGCGAAAAGCTGGCATCCGACGCAATGTTGGACGAGGTCCTGTGCATCTTCTCGGGCTGTCAGCCAGTAGAAACCTGTACGACAGGCCTTGCTTACAAGGGCCCGAGCTGCGGCGTGGTGACCGTTGAGGCCTTCATGAATTTCAGCCAAGAGCTGCCGCCCTTCCTCCTCGGAGATACATCTTTGAAGTATTCGGTAGCGCTTTTCTTATAAAGCTCTCCCTCATGGGCTTTGTAGGCTTTAGAGCGCCGCACAATGCAGCGTGCCTCATTTTGATCCTTGGGGAGTTCTTTCCTATTAAGGTAGGCCAAGAAGGGTTTGGTCCATGGGGCGATAACAACCATGATGAGATGGGCCGAAGGTGTTATTTCGGTGGCAGAGCCCCCGATTATGTCAGAGTGTTCAGAATCTGGGGTTGTGGCCGGATCTGGACTGATGCTGCCGGTCTCCCCTTGCCACACCACAGATGGCTCGAAAAGCCTTCCTAGAAAGATGTTAGGTGGGATGGGGTCGCGCTTAGCACTGATGCGGGCGAGGACATCCGCCGCTTGATTGTTTTCTCGAACCACATGATGAAATTCGAGCCCCTCAAACCGAGCTGACATTTTAAGGATGGCATTATGATAGGCCACCATTTTCAGATCTTTGGCATCAAAGTCTCCATTTATTTGACATATTGCGAAGTTTGAATCCCCACGCACTTCCAGGTGCTGAATACCCATGGGACGGCCATCCGAAGACCATGCAACAGAGCCTCGTATTCGGCTGCATTATTGGAGTCTGTGTATAATATTTGGAGTACGTATTGGACTATATCTCCAGTGGGGGATGTTAGGACAACACCTGCTCCCAGACTTGCCAGCGTTTTAGAGCCATTGAAGTGCATGATCCAATTGGAGTATGTGTCGTACTCTTTAGGGAGTTCGGCCTCTGTCCATTCGGCGACGAAGTCTGCCAGTACTTGGGATTTAATTGCTCGCCGTGGTTTATATGTGATGTCGAATGGGAGGAGCTTGATGGCCCACTTGGAAATCCGGCCCATGGCATCGCGGTTGTTTATTATGTGATTGAGTGGTACTTCGGAGGCCACCGTGATTGAACACTCTTGAAAGTAGTGTCGTAGTTTCCGGGATGCCATGAAGACCACATATGCTATTTTTTGATAATGTGGGTACCAGGATATGCATGGTGTGAGGACAGTAGATACGTAGTATACCGGCTTCTGAAGCGGAAATTTGTGTCCGTCCTCCTCTCGTTCGAGGACGAGCATCGCACTCACAACTTGGTGTGTTGCAGCTATGTACAACAACATGGGTTCGCCAACGTTTGACATGGCTAGGATTAGGTTTCTTGCTAAAAGAGCCTTTATTTTCTCTAGTCTGGCCGTCACCATGTCCATCCACTCGAAGTATTCAGTTCGTCGAAGAAGGCGATAGAGTGGCAATGCCTTTTCTCCCAATATGGAGATAAAGCGGCTTAAAGCTGCCATGCATCCAGTTAGTTTCTGGATTTGTTTGAGATCCGTTGGGGTAGCCAACTATGACAAAGCTCGGATTTTAGCTGAGTTTGCTTCAATTCATCTATTGGAAACGATGAAGACCAGCAGCTTTGCGGCTGGAACACCGAAAACACATTTTTTGGATCGAGGTTAATGTCATATGTTTGGAGGTTATTGAATGTGAGCCTTAGATCGTCTATTAAAGATTCGACATGTCTGGTCTTGATGACCACGTCGTCGACATATGCTTCAACTGTTTTGCTGATTTGTTTCTCTAGGCATGTTTGAATCATGCGTTGGTAGGTGGCACCAACATTTTGGAGCCCGAAAGGCATAGTGTTGAAGTAGAAAGGCCCGTATGGGGTGATAAATGCTGTTGCGGCTTGATCGGACTCTGTCATCTTGATTTGATGGTATCCAGAATATGCGTCGAGGAAACACAATGAGTCATGTCCCGCGGTAGCATCGATAATCTGATATATGTGCGGGAGAGGGAAGGGATCCTTAGGGCAAGCCTTTTTGATGTCTTTGAAATCGACACATAGGCGCCAGGATTTATCCTTCTTTGTTACCATCACCAGGTTTGCTAGCCAATCTGGGTGTTTTTCTCTGATGAATCCGTCCTCAAGTAACTTGGCTAGTTCCTCTCCCATAGCTTGTCGTTTGGGTTCTGAAAAGCGCTGTAGTGTTTGCTTAACCGGCTTGTATCCCTTCAGTATGTTAAGGTTGTGTTCGGCCAGCCCGCGTGGGATCCCCGGCATATTAGAAGGGTGCCAGGCAAAGATATCCCAGTTCTCGCGTAGGAACACCCGCAATGCGGCATCGATTGTGGGGTCCAGCTGTGCCCCGATGGATGCTATTATCGTGGCGACAGTCCTTGACCTTGTCATTGACAAGGAGGAATCTGGCCCAAAAGTGATGTACCATCTCTTGGGACTATTGTCTAACGTGGGGAAGATCGCTTGTATCTGGGTGGGTGGGTGGATTTAAGTCCGAACCCTGATCCATCTGTGACCTAGAGCTTGAGGAGTTTCCGAGCTTAATTGTTCGTGTTTCGGGATGTCAAACAATTTTTCTGGCCCACAATCCGATTCTAAGTTCGGAGTTCGGGGCACGTCGTCCCGTGGCAGGTATCCGGCTTGATGAGCTCGGAAATCCGGACATATTTCGTCCTTAATATAGGGGAAGAGTTGTTGCATTGCTCCTCCACCACCGCTATCTGATGGGTGATCGGCGGAGATTCAATCTCTCTCTGATCGGGTTTAAGCCCAATCCGATCGTAGTCCATAGCAACTCCCAAAGCGGCGATGCGATCCAGGAGCCTGTTTAAAGACGATAACTCCATCGGATCCATCTGGTCGACATATTCCGAGCTCACGTGGAGGCGATTTTCGATGACCCGAGAAGTCATTGTCGGCCCGACGGCCGAACGGGCGATCATGACGAAGCCGCCTAGCCGGAGGGTTTGTCCTGAGGCTAAGGCTCCCCCGGAGGTGATGTTGTCCTTGATAAAAAGGCGAGCCATCAATCCTATCTTTTACGTCACAGTGGAACTCTCAATGAAAGCACCAATGCCGGTGTCAAAACCGGCGGATCTCGGGTAGGGGGTGCCGAACTGTGCGTCTAAGGCTAATGGTAACAAGAGGCGGGGGACACAATGTTTACCCAGGTTCAGGCCCTCTTGATGGAGGTAATACCCTACTGAGAGAGTCCTAGATTAGGGGGTCCTCGGACAGCCGGACTATACTTTGGCCGGACTGTTGGACTATGAAGATACAAGATTAAAGACTTCGTCCCGTGTTCGGGTGGGACTCTCCTTTGCGTGGAAGGCAAGCTTGGCAATCCGGATATGTAGATCTCCTTCTCTGTAACCGACTCTGTGTAACGCTAGCCCCCTCCGGTGTCTATATAAACCGGAGGGTTTAGTCCATATGACAACAACAATCAATCCATATGCTAGCTTCTAGGGTTTAGCCTCTACAATGTCGTGGTAGATGAACTCTTGTAATACTCATATCACCAAGATCAATCAAGCAGGAATTAGGGTATTACCTCCATCGAGAGGGCCCGAACCTAGGTAAACATTGTGTCCCCCGCCTCCTGTTACCATTAGCCTTAGACGCACAGTTCGGGACCCCCTACTCGAGATCCGCCGGTTTTGTCACCGACATTGGTGCTTTCATTGAGAGTTCCACTATGCTGTCGCGGTAAGCCTTGATGGCTCGCCTTGTTGTCAAGAACAACATCACCTCTGGGGGAGCCCTGGCTGTAGGCCAAACTCTCCGACTAGGCGGCTTCGTCATGACTGCCCGTTCAGCCGCTGCGCCGAGGATGACTTCTCAGGTCATCAAAAACAGCCTCCATGTCAGCTCGGAATTCACCGAGAAGATGGATCCAATGGAGCTCTCCTCCCTGAACGATCTCTTGGATCGCATCGCCACCCTGGGAGTCGCTACGGACTATGATCGGATCGGGCTTAAACCTGACCAAAGGGAGATTAACTCTCCGCCGGTCACCCATCAAATAGCGGTGGTGGAGGAACGATGCAACGATTCTTCCTCTATTTTGAGGACGAATTATTTCCGGATTCCCGAGCTCTCTGAGCTGGATACCCGTCTATGGGAGGACATGGCCCAAGCTCCAAACCTACAATCGAACAGTGGGCCAGAAAAATTGGGCAACATCCCAGATCCCAAACTGCCTAGCTCGGAAGCTTCTCTGCCCCTGGGTCTCAGATCGGGTCAGGGTTTGGACTTAAATCTACCCACCCACCCAGATACAAGTGATCTTTCCCACATTAGACAAGAGCCCCAAGAGACGTTACATCACTTCTGGGCCAGATTCCTCCTTGTAATGAGCAAGGTCAAGGACTGTCGCGAGGAAGACACAATTTCCTTCTTTTGCAAAAATTGCACGGACAAGGGAATCCTCACCGCCATAAGTCGCCGTGACATAGCACACTTCACTGACTTTGCGGCCATAGTACAGAAGTATTGTGCGATGGAAAGCGCCTGGAAAACCCAAACAAAATTCTAGGATCCTCCGGCTCTCACTAAGCCCCTCGTCCAAACTAAAAGGGTGCACTCTCGCAAGTCACCCGATCTAATTACAAAGAAGCCAAATCCCACTACGGGGCGCGTAACCGTATTGGAGGGATGGCTCAATGGGCCATGCAAAATTCATAGCACACCGGATACCATACCAACACACAACCTTAGAACATGTTGGATACTCCGGCAGGTGGCCAAGTGCGCTCGAGGATCTCCTCATCAACAATACCACAGAGCATCATCCCGCAAAAAATAACAATACAGTATTGACAGTCTTCAATACTTTCGCCTCAAATAATAGGCGCAAGCGAGCACTCCGTAGCCTCGCCGAAGTCTGCCACGTTGCAGCAATAAATCCATGGAACGACACGGCCATAACCTTCAATGCTAGTGATGAACCTCAATTACGAATAGTCCGAGCACCAGCCAACTTGGTCCTTAGTTCAATTGTGGATGGCTTCCGGCTTACTAAAGTGCTCATGGACGGTGGCAGTGGATTAAACCTCATCTACGAGGAAACTCTTAACAAAATGGAAATAGACAAGAGCCGCATTGAGCAAAGCAGCACGGACTTCAGAGGAATCATCCCTAGTCGGGAGGCACGATGTGCGGGAAAATTCACACTAGATGTGGTATTCGGCACGCCGAAGAATTATTGGTCCGAAGAAATCACATTCCAAGTGGCCACGTTCAGTAGCAGATACCATGCTCTTTTAGGGCAGGATGCATTCACGAGCTTCCAAGCTATACCCCATTATGGGTACATGAAGCTCAAGATGCCCGGGCCCAATGGAATCATCACTCTAGCTAGTGATCCGGACGTGGCACTCCGCGCCAAAAATAAAACCGTCGCACTAGCCCTTGAGGCATTATCCGAAGACCTCGCAGCCGAAGAACTAACTACGCTGCGCTCCACAGTGGACAGGGACGACGTAATACTCGACAAATGACCCAAGTCCACCTCTTTCAAACTAGCGGACGAAATAGTCAAATTCTAGGTCCACCCAACGGACCCTACAAAAATATCATCCATCGGGGCACAACTGAACCCCACAATAGACGCTGGACTGCGAGAGTTCTTGCGTGAGAATTGGGACATCTTCACCTGGCATCCTTCAGACATGCCAGGTATCCCACTCAGGCTGGCTGAACATAGCCTAAACATATTGAAGGGATACAAGCAGGTCAAGCAGACTCTTCGTCGCTTTTCAGAACCTAAGCGACAAGCCATGGGAGAAGAGCTAGCCAAGTTACTCGAGGCCGGATTCATCAAAGAAATAAAACATCCGGACTGGCTAGCAAACCTGGTGATGGTACCAAAGAAGGACAAATCCTGGCGCCTATGTGTCGATTTCAAGGACCTCAATAAGGCTTGCCCCAAGGATCCCTTCCCCCTCCCATGCATTGATCAAATCATCGACGCTACCGCAGGACACGACTCATTGTGCTTCCTCGATGCATACTCCGGATACCAACAAATCAAGATGGCGGAGTCCGACCAAGCCGCAACGACATTCGTCACACCATACGGCCCCTTCTATTTTAACACCATGCCTTTCGGGATCAAAAATGCCGGTGCAACCTATCAACGCATGATTCAAACATGCCTGGAAAAACAAATTGGCAAAACAATGGAGGCATACGTCGACGACGTGGTCATCAAAACCAGACACGTCGAATCTTTAATAGACGACTTGAGGCTACGTTCAACAATCTCCGAACATATGACATCAAGCTCAATCTGGAAAAATGCATTTTCGGCGTGCCTGCCGGAAAGCTGCTGGGCTTCATTGTTTCCAATAGAGGAATTGAAGCAAACCCGGCTAAAATCCGAGCTGTGTCACAGTTGGCTACCCCAATAGACCTCAAGCAAATCTAGAAATTAACTGGATGCATGGCTGCCCTAAGCTGCTTTATCTCCCGATTGGAGAAAAGGCGCTACCTCTTTATCGCCTTCTTCGATGCACTGAACACTTCGAGTGGACGGATACGGCCACGGCCGGACTGGAAGAAATAAAGACCCTCTTGGCCAGCAATCCAATCCTGGCCGTGCCAAATATCGGCAAACCCATGTTGTTATATATATCTGCAACACACCAGGTTGTAAGCGCAGTGCTCGTCGTCGAACGAGAGACGGACGAACATAAGTTCTCGCTTCAAAAGCCGGTATACTACGTATCCACTGTCCGCACTCCATTCAAGTCACGGTACCCACATTATCAAAAGATAGCATACACGGTCCTCATGGCATCCCGGAAACTACAACACTACTTTCAAGAGTGTTCAATCACGGTGGCCTATGAAGTACCACTCAACGATATAATAAATAACCATGATGCCACATGCCGGATTGCTAAATGGGCTATCGAGCTCCTCCCGTTCAACATAATATACAAACCACGACGAGCCATTAAGTCGCAAGTACTGGCTGACTTCATCACTGAATGGACCAAAGCCGAACTCCCTAAAGAGTACGGTGCGTACTCCAATTGGATCATGCACTTTGACGGCTCTTAGATGCTGGCTGGTCTTGGGACATGCATTGTCCCGACATCCCCCACCGGAGATACGCCAAATATTATACACAGACTCCAACGATGCAGCCGAATATGAGGCTCTGTTGCACGGTCTTCAGATGGCAGTCTCCATGGGCATTCAATGCCTAGAAGTGCATGGGGATTTGAACCTTGTAATATATCAAATAAATGGAGACTTTGACGCCAAGGACCCAAAAATGGTGGCTTACCGTAATACCATCCTCAAAATGTCAGCCCGGTTCGAGGGGCTCGAATTCCACCATGTGGTCCGAGAAAACAATCAAGCGGCGGATATCCTCGTCCGCATTGGCGCTAAGCGCGACCCAGTCCCACCTAATATCTTCTTGAGAAGGCTGTTCAAGCCATCCTGGTGTGGGAAGGGGAGACCGGCAATACCAGTCCGGATCCGAACACAACCCCAGATCCCGAACACTCTGACGTAGTCGGAGGCTCTGCCACTAAAATAACACCTTCGGCCCACGTGATTATGTCTATCATCGCCCCGTGGACAGAACCCTTCTTAGCCTACCTAAATAGGCAAGAACTCCCTGAGGACCAAAATGAGGCATGTTGCATTGTGCGGCGCTCTAAAGCCTACAAGGTCCACGAGGGAGAGCTTTATAATAAAAGCGCGACCGGAGTGCTCCAAAAATGCATCTCCGAAGAGGAAGGGCGGTAGCTTTTGGCCGAAATTCATACCGGACTCGGCGGCCACCACGCCGCAGCTCGGTCCCTTGTAAGCAAGGCCTTCCTTACAGGTTTCTACTGGCCGACAGCCCGAGCAGACGCACAGGACCTCGTCCAACATTGCATCAGTTGCCAGCTTTTTGCACATCAAAGCCATATGCCACCTACCACCTCTCCAAACAATTCCCATAACTTGGCCCTTTGAGGTCCGGGGGCTCGATATGGTTAGACCCCTTAAAGGAGGAAGCCATAAGAAAAAATACTTGTTGGTCATGGTGGATAAATTCACCAAATGGATAGAAGCCAAACCAGTTAAAACGGACGAATCGGGACCAGTGATCGACTTCATATCAGGGGTTGTACACCATTACGGTATCCCCAACAACATCATCATAGATAACGACTCCAACTTCACAGCCGACGAGGTGAAACCTTGGTGCGGCAACATGGGCATTATGCTCGATTACGCCTTCGTCTATCACCCCCGAACGAATGGTCAAGTCGTACGAGCGAACGATCTTATTATGAGCGGCATCAAACCCAGACTAGTGCGATCCCTAAAGGAATCAGACACGCACTGGGTCGAGGAGCTCGACTCCGTACTATGCGGGCTGCGGACCACGCCGAATCGCACTACCGGATATACACCATTTTTATGATGTACGGCGCAGAGGCAGTATTGCCCTGCGATATCATTCATGACTCACCTCGAGTGCGAATGTATGAAGAGAAAGAAGCCGAGCTTGATTGGCAGGACAATTTATATGCCCTGGAGGAGGAGCGCGATGTTGTGAAAGCCCGTTCCTCATTCTATCGGCAACAGGCTCGCATGTATCAAAGCAGAGAAGTACGGGCCAAAACTTATAATGTTGGCGAACTCGTTCTACGCCTACCGAAGAAGAAAAAGGACAAGCTCAAGCCCAAGTGGGAGGGTCCCTTCATCATTGATAAAGTTCTCACCGGAGGGGCGTACTGTCTGCGTGATGCATCTGATAGTCGACTCGAGCCAAACCCATGGAACGCGGCCAGACTCCGAAGATTCTACACCTAGTGCCGAACTAAATGTTTGTCTCCTTACCTCCACCTTTCTTCTTTCATGTTATATCCTCTTTTACTTTTTATTTCTTTTTATGGCCTCAAAGGCTTCAAGTGTGTCTTGACTACACGATCTTGACGCGCTATGCACGCTCATTATACCTGGGGGCTTCTTATACAGAAGCTTAATATAATTATTTTCCAGGCTTTATGTCCACCACATATGTGTGACTCTTCCATATGTACCTTTTTTGCCATTATATGCATCGATATAACTTAAGGTTTGGCCAAGCTGGGTTGCCTGGCTCCTATTTTTATGCCGTACGTTCCCGTTAGTTCGGCTAGGGCATAAGGGGAGCACCTCTGTGATTGTTACTGCCGGGTCAGCCGGATGTGTACCTCAGACTGGGTGAAGCCGAAAGCTAGCATTCTTAAGGGAATATTCGGTCGGTGAACAAAAGATGTTTCTTAACTACTTACAATATAAACCGCCAGATTTTTATATCCTGCGTCTCTGTTCATAGTTCGGACATGCACATTAATGCATGCGTACCCAGGGAAAGGAACCCCTAACGGAACTATTCTCCCTGGAAGATGTTTCTTACTGTCCATGTAATATAACATAGCTAGTTGGGTACTTGTCTGTTCAAGCACTTATGACCCCTACGCCAGGTTTCCACGCGTACCCCAGTTTACATAACTGAGCGGGTATTCGGATACACTCCGGACTATCGGGTCTGGAGGCTGAAGCGGAAAGGTCCGCCATGACAAATGATTTATAATCCGGCTAGGGACAAAATATGTCATCTTAAGTACACAATCACTTAGACTGACTAAAAATTCTTCTTCTATACCATCCAACAGGCTGTCTAGCCTACAATCCTGTTGGGAATACTTTGTGGCTAATCCTACCTGGTCATATACCAGACTAACGGGAATCTCTTTCCCATCTGGCCCTACAGGTCCGACCTCGGTTATGTGATTCGGGTCAACCTTGGTGTACCGCGTCTTCACCATGGCCCAGGCTTCCCTTGCACCTTGTCGGCAGGCTGATATCTTCCATAATCGGAAGCGCCGCCGCGCTCCCTTGAGCATCTCTACAACCTCCCCCATGCCTCCGGGCAGGGAGGCGGAGGGCCACAAGGCCTGGGCAATACCCTGCATCACCTGCCGAACTTGTTCGTGCAGTTGCGAGAGCTCTGGCAGTAGATCACCTACGGACCCGGGCATCTCCTCTGCGGGGTGACCTGTCAGCATACCTACATACATAACTCTGTTAGCCCACTTCTTTGCTGAACTGTATAAAGGTTCGTTCGAGCACTTACTAAAAATGCCGCGTCGAAGCCTCTTATTCTCCTTCACGGAGTCTGCAAGCTGGGCCCGAACATTTCCCAGTTCAACGCCTAGCCGGGTATGGGCATCCTGGAGATAATTTTTCTCTCGAATAACCCGTGTAAGCACGCGCTTGCCAGCCTCTAGCTGTCGTTTAGCATATTGCTCATCCTCTTGTACGATCTCCGGATTCACTCCGCGATTTTCTGCATAATCTATTGTTAGATTTGCAAGCATGCCGAATACTTACTGGTATATTTAATTACATTTTCGAGACAAGTATTACCAGATGAGGCCTTCTTGGATTTATCTATTTCGGCAACTACGGCCCTTAGCTAGGCTTTGCACTCCTCCAGCTCTTGAGACAAATGGGTGTTCTTCGCTATAAGAACCTATTCATATAATGATCCTTAAATCAGTTGTTCCAACTGTTTCAAGTCTGAGGGGCTACTAATATACATAATTATCTGATTTTTTCTTACCTGTATATGCTTCAAATACTAGTCTGTGGCTCTACTAAGCCCACCTTGCGCAGCTCGGATGTACGCGCCTCCTGAGTTGAAAGCGTTGAACGCCTCTTCAGAGAAATTAGGGTCGCGGAGTACGGCCCGTCGACGCCTGTGATTCATGGCGCTCTCCACTTCAAAATTCGTAGCGGACACTCTATCTTTATCCTCTGTAGGAGGACCGTCCGGCATTGTCCCTGCGTTAGCCTCCGCCCCTGAGTCCGGTTCCGGAAGCCGGCTGGTGGAGGCTTGGCCGGCAGGCTCTCCAGACACTGTTCGGCGAGAGTTTTTTCTGCCAGGGACCACAGACATTGTTATATTTTAAAGATGATAATCACGGAGCAGGTTTTTAATCATACCTCTACGACGGCGTCTCGGTCCTGACCGCCTTCCTTTTGAGCCTACCCGGCTTCGTGGCCCTTGTTGGCGAGCCACCGCGGGTTCGGCACGGCGCCCCGATGGCCTTCCCTGTAAAACACAATACATGTGCGGTGGGTAAAGCGCAAAGAAGGGATCCTTCTCAGAAGTTGGGACTCTGGTTTTACTTACATGTGATGCAGGGAGTAGGCCAGGATAATCAGCTATGATGGCCACCAAGGCATCGTCACGGCTTAACTTATAGAACATCCTGTTGACGAGCTCCACAAACACGTCCGGATCTTCTTCGAGTTCGGGGTCGAGGGCCCGGTCAGGGTCCTCTGGCTGTGGAGACGGGCTATGGACCTCCCTCAGAGCTTTTCGCATTTCCTGCTATGAATTGGCAAGGTAAATATTTGTGATGAATAATGCGGGAATGAATGGAGTTGAGTAAAAGATGGCAGCTCACCCATCTTGGGGGGGTTGTACATGCAAAATCCATCCCGTGGCTTAATGCGGAGGAACTCCTCTTCTTCTCCTTTGTGAAAATCGGACAGTATTTTCGCCAGGGCGGTGGCGGAGTCCGGACCTTTACGACCACAGCGGGTAGCATCGTCTTCTCCATTGAAGTGCCACATGGGTTTCCCCCGACATTGAAGTCGCTGCACCCCCCGCATTATACATATTGACATAACCTCGATTATTTTCAGTCCTGATTTGGCCAGCGTTTTTACCCTGCTCATCAGGTAAAGGACCTCTCTGTTATCTTCCTCCTGGGGGCTCCGGGGGCGTCAGC
This sequence comes from Triticum dicoccoides, assembly GCF_002162155.2. Classification (NCBI taxonomy): domain Eukaryota; kingdom Viridiplantae; phylum Streptophyta; class Magnoliopsida; order Poales; family Poaceae; genus Triticum; species Triticum dicoccoides. Next base: position 418,755,690 of record NC_041389.1, on the reverse strand, counting down.
TGTGGTGTTTCTTTAGCGGGGCATTAGCAAACTGAGGAAAGCCCATTCGAATAGGGTCCGGAAGGGGGACGTCCTCCATATAAGACCACTCCGAAGGCCAGTCTTCGGATGTCTTCTTCGGGGTGCCAGATAGGTATCCAGCTCCGGCGATGCGCCATACTTCGGCTCCGCCAACTTCATATATTGATCCCTCCTGATTGCGAGGGATGAGGTAGAATAGCCTCTTCCATAGCTCGAAATGAGCTTCGTAGCCCAGAAATAGCTCGCAAAGGGTGACATAACCTGTGATGTGCAGTATGGAAGCAGGTGTGAAGTTATGCAGTTGGAGGCCGTAATGCTCCAGGAGCCCGCGGAGGAACGGATGGATTGGAAATCTGAGGCCCCTCAGCAAGAAAGGGACAAGGCATACTCGCTCCACTGGATAGGTTGGGAAAACTCTCCGCTTTCTCCCTGCCATTGTACTCCGGCTCGGACGGGGACCATATATGCAGGCGGGAGAAACCCTTGGATCTGCGACTCCACCAATCGACTGTGGGGGATAGGACACCTCTTCCAATCGTGTGGCTTAGCACTGTGGGAGCGAGAGGAGGAGCTTCGGTGGTCAGCCATGATGGGATGGCTTTCTTCGGGCGCGCTCTGATGGATACTCGCTGGAGAAGATGGTGTGATGTGGATCAAAGGATCCCCGTCTCTTTAATAGATGATTTACTAACATGGTCAGGGTGTCAGATGTAAAAATGCCCCGACTTCTCGTATTCGCTCGACACATGGAGACTGCCATTATTAGGGTACAGAAGCCGAGGAGTGCAACAATAATGGGAAGCTGGACACTGCTCGTTACAACAGGTACTCAGGGATTTTGGAGAAGAACCCGCCTTGCAATGCCGAAGACAATCTGCGCACTAGACTCATTGTCATTGAAGCCTGGTTCAGGGGCTATTGAGGGAGTCCTGGATTAAGGGGTTCTCAGACAGCCGGACTATACTTTGGCCGGACTGTTGGACTATGAAGATACAAGATTGAAGACTTCGTCCCGTGTTCGGGTGGGACTCTCCTTTGCATGGAAGGAAAGCTTGGCAATCCTGATATGTAGATATCCTTCTCTGTAACCGACTCTGTGTAACCCTAGCCCCCTCCGGTGTCTATATAAACCGAAGGGTTTAGTCCGTAAGACAACAACAGTCAATCCGTAGGCTAGCTTCTAGGGTTTAGCCTGTACGATCTCGTGGTAGATCAACTCTTGTAATACTCATATCAATCAAGCAGGAAGTAGGGTATTACCTCCATCGAGAGGGCCCGAACCTGGGTAAACATTGTGTCCCCCGCCTCCTGTTACTATTAGCCTTAGATGCACAGTTCGGGACCCCCCTACCCGAGATCCGCCGGTTTTGACACCGACACCTACTTCCTGCTTGATTGATCTTGATGATATGAGTATTACAAGAGTTGATCTACCACGAGATCATAGAGGCTAATCCCTAGAAGCTAGCCTATGATTATGATCGTTGTTGTCCTACAGACTAAACCCTCCGGTTTATATAGACACTGGAGGGGGCTAGGGTTACATAGAGTCAGTTATAGAGAAAGGAATCTTCATATCCGAATCACCAAGCTTGCCTTCCACGCAAAGGAGAGTCCCATCCGGACATGGGACGAAGTCTTCTATCTTGTATCTTCATAGCCCAACAGTCCGGCATATGCATATAGTCCGGCTCTCCGAGGACCCCTTAATCCAGGACTCCCTCACTGGGGTTTCCCCTCCACCCATTTGTTTGTGGCCTTATGTATTACTACATGATAGATTTCCATGACCTATCCCCCAATTTCTTCCTCAACATCTTGACATTCATTGTCGTGTGCGAGGCCTTCCTCCGCATCCCTCCACACTTCGAACTGTGGGTAAAGATCTTCAACGTGAAGCCAAATGTGGTAGGCGGCGGACACGCCGAGTGCGGAGGCGCCATGGTGAGTAAGATGACCAACGTCAAATGGCCGTCAGGTACATTCAACGAGTCCGTCAAAGGTTGGCAACAACAGTGGTTCTATGTCACCGAGCCACGTGCCACCAAATGGGTCGCAGCCCCCGAATTTCGATCCGGAGCCCCACTGCGGCTCATGTCCTGGCCCGAAAAGGGCCTAGACTGGTCTTCGTCAGACGAGCTGACGACGCTCCAAGCGTGTATCAAGAGTGAGGGAGTCCTGGATTAGGGGGTATCCGGACAGCCGGACTATATACATCGTCCGGACTATTGGAGCATGAAGATGCAAGACTCAAGATTCCGTCCCGTGTCCGGATGGGACTCTCCTTGGCGTGGAAGACAAGCTTGGCGATCCGGATATTATATTTCCTTCCTTGTAACCGAATCCATGTAAACCCTAGCCCTCTCCGGTGTCTATATAAACCGAAGAGGTTGCTCCTTTGAAGACCGATCACAATTACAATCATAGTCATCATAGGCTAGCTTCTAGGGTTTAGCCTCTACGATCTCATGGTAGATCTACTCTTGTAATACTAATATCATCAATATTAATCAAGCAGGAAGTAGGGTTTTACCTCCATCGAGAGGGCCCGAACCTGGGTAAACATTGTGTCCCTTGCTTCATGTTACCATAACCCTAAGACGCACAGATCTGGACCCCCTACCCGAGATCCGCCGGTTTTGACACCGACAAAGAGCATGGAGGACAAGAATATCAAACTTGTCAATGTGGTCTAGGTGATGCTAGTTCGCCGGATCCTTCCATGTCAACGCCGGACTTGCAATCTATGGGAGTTTGATCCGGCCAAGCACCAAACCTTGCTGGAGTTCTTCAGCACGACCCACGAAGACATCTAGAAGGTGCTATTCAAGCCCGACAAGTCGTGGCCGGACACCACCGAGGATCGCAGGCACAAATTTTCCCACCCCACAAGTTTGGTATGTCTTTATAAGTTTTTAGGTTGTATCCTTTTTTATATACTTTGGGGAAAACACTTAATATTTCCTTAAATATTCTCCCATGGATGGATGAAGAAGGTAGAGCGGATCTACTGTCCGGCCCCGCTGCCTGAAGAACAAGCCAGCCCGCTTCTGATGAAGATGATGGTCTCTTCGCCTTATAAGGCACCGAAGAAGAAGGCCAAGGAGACCAAGGGCGGGCTCCGCCGCTTGGGTACTTTGGACGTGGTGTCCGAAGACACCGAGGCCCACTCCTCCGTCGAAGAAGATGAGGAAGAGGAGGAGGAAGAAGAACAAAGCAAGTCCCCCCTGTGAGGGGGACAAAGATGAGGATGGCCTCCACACGTTTGGAGCCCAAAACGTCTAAGAAGGAGAAAGCTTCCCTTCAAGATGAATCCACCACAGCCACCGATAGCAGCCCGGAGTGGGAACCCAGGGTCAAGCCCCTGGCCAAGTCGTGAGGACAAAGAAACCCGGACACATTAATATATCCAGTTCCACTTTTGCATAGCTATAATGTATTAAGTCATGCATTCTGCAGTCCGGCAAGGTCCAATATTGAGCGATCTTCATCAGAAGATTCACCGGACCCGGATGCAATGGACATCGAGACCCTCTCGACGGCCTCCTCCCCCAAAGGCGTGGACAACACCGAGGTGTCGTCCCAAAGGGGCCCAGGCCAGGGCGGAGCTCAGGAGACCGTCGAGGCCGCGCCGGAGGGTCAAACCTTGGTGGTCGGACACATGGGGGAGCAGACCCCCATGGATGCTGACGTCGGGGGCTGTCCTGAGTTTGACCTTCCGCCAGAAATAATTCCGAATACCAATATGGCTCCAGAGTTAGGCCAGCAACCGCCTTCAACAGAAGGTGGTGCGCCTATTCCACCGGTGACCTCTGTCCACCCAGAGGCACCGAATACCTTATCGGCGGTGCTTCAAAGCGCTTCCATTGTTGAAGAGCACCGTACCCTTATGGGTGCGGTGATTGAGAAGATTCGGTCCGCTAAAAGTGGACTAACCGAAGCCTGCACCAGCCTTCTAACAGTCTTTGAGGTAAGCAGTGAAGTTAAAAGAATGTCACAATATAGATAGTAGCGCCTGATACACTATTCGGTTTTCGAAAAGAAAAGCCGGACAGAGGATCAAATAAATTTTGCAGGAGACTAATTTATGATTTACCTTTGTGAATAAGCAAGCATCATTATTGACTGCAACCTCTCATACTGCAGAGTTCTCCGGACTGAAGCAGAGTCTGGAGCGGGCCAAAAAAGAGCTTGGCCTAGTAACAAAGCAATTGAAAGATAACCAAGGTATGTGATAACTTTGTTTGTATCAAATACAAATGAATAAATTATTTTAACTAAAAAAATGTCATGATATGTATTAGGAGCGGCGACCGAAGTTGAGGCTCTTAAAAAGGCGGTAGCCGAGGCCGAAAAGAAGGCGGCCAAGGAGCGGGCCGCTCGTGAAAATCATGAGGCTCGGGTTATTGAGATTCAACTAGAGCTCCAAGAAGCCATAAAGAAGTGCGAGACCTTGGAGCAGAGTATACCGGATAAGGAGTCCGAACTCACCAAGGCTCGTCAGTCCGCACACCATGCCCTGGCTGAAGCCTAAGGCGCCTTCCAGGAAATCCAGGAGGCTAGAAAGATCGCGGCGGGTAAGGCCTTTATTATGCAGAGCAAATATGTGAAGGAAAGATTTCTTTTACTCACCCGAATTCAGAGTTCTCCAGGGGTGTTTGCGGATCTACCGCACAATGTGTCTGATGCCGCACAATTCTACCGAGCCGAAGAGGGGAGCTCTATGGAGAAGCTATTCTGGTCGCAATATCTTGCGCCAGAATATCCAATACCCTTTACCGATCAGCTGAAGCAGCTGGTCGAGCTGCATAGGGCGGCCAAACAAGCCATGAAGGATTTAATTATCCGGCTATGGCCTGCCGAAGCGATTCCCAACAACTACTTCGGACTCGTGAAGCGGCTGATTAGTGCCTGCCCTCAGCTTGATGCCATCAAGCGGTCGGTCTACATCGAAGGTGCGTGAATGGCCTTTGCCCGCGCCAAGGTGCACTGGGTGAAGATGGATGCCGTGAAGCTAATGACTGATGGACCGCCCGAAGGGAAAGAGCACCGCAACCCCGAGTTGTATTATAACAGTGTCCTGGAGGGATCCTGCCTTGTGGCGGAGCAATGTGCCAAGGATATTGTATTCCCATGAATATATTCATGTTATCCTGTGCTGGAATATGAAACAAGATCGTCATGTAAGATAATGCTTGTTATTTGAATTTTTACCTCGTGTGCGGCCACTTTTAAATTAATTCTGAGAGTTGGCCAGTCGTCGGCTTCAGCCTCCATGTAGGAAGTACGGGGGTGTTCGGGATAAATCTAAACACTCTTTACTCCAGATTTTTGGTCCATAAAGGAGGTGTTTAGCGCAACGAACGAGGCAATCGGACTATAAGACTTTATCACCCTCACTTAGCCATAGGAGTTTGACAAAAGAAATGTAGGCGCAGCCCCTAGTGTTCGGAAGACCGAACTTGGGGTATTGTAAAACACCTGATCAGATAAAAACCGATCAGTCGCATGATGCATTAGTTATCACATAATGCGGAAGAAATCGCTAAAGATTTTGTGACCTCTCGAATAGCTGACTAGCTCTCGCCGCATCATGACAGTCAACTTTCGGCTATCTCTACAGAGGTGCTCATCCGGAAGAACCGGGACACAATCGCAGTAGTTCTCCCTTTACTACCCTAGGCGATATAGCGGAACGTAAGGTAGTAAGCTCAGGAGCCGGGCAACCCAACTATTGACCAAAGACATGATTCGGAGCCGATGCATCTAATGCTATAAGTTCGGGGTGTCAAACTGTACTGTAAAAGTGTTCAGACTTTCTTGCCGTGTTATGCGGTACAATGAAGCCCTGGCGAATTAAGGCGTACCAGAATGTACGGGTGCAATTGATAATAAATAAATAGACAAGGAAAAAATTAAGTAATAAGCTGACGCTGCAAATTATTTTTCATTGTAATTTGATTAATATGTCAAGGCGTATGTGTACAAGTAGTGCAATAAGCAAATAAGGCTATTTAACATGCCACGACCAAGAGCGAGCTGTGTGCGGGGATTTAAAACAGGTATGACGATCATTAGCAGAGACCACCTGGGTATTTCCTTGTACGTCCAAGCCCCTAGCTTTCTTGGTGTATCCGCCCCGCGATGGGTCCGATGATTAGGTTTATCAAAAAAAGCCTCGAGAGGAGAAACAACCTGAAAGAAAGAGAAAATGTGAAGGTACCACGGATCCAGGAGCGGTTTAGCCGCATTGTGGACCGCGCTCTAGCTATGCCTCAGTCCATGCCCATGGTATTTTAAGTGCGTAGTTATGTACGCGCGGCACGAATTTCACTGCTTGATTGGGGCTGGGACAAAGGCCGGATTATTAGCTGAGCTCTGGACGAGCCGGACGGCCCTGCTGCAGAGTAGCTCGGACTCGCTTGACGGTGTCCGGGGGCTTTATTGCTGAATTGAGGTTCTACCTAAGAAGGTTACTCTATACTTTTGCTGCAAGGGCCGCGGTGTGCTCCTCAGTACGGAGGGAGCGCTCCGTATTTCCATTGACTGTTATAACACCGTGAGGCCCGTGCATCTTGAGCTTAAGGTAGTCATAGTGAGGCACCACGTTGAAACAAGCAAATGTGGTTTGTCTGAGCAGTGCATGAGAACCACTGCGGAAGGGGACGATATCGAAGATTAACTCTATGCTTCGGAAATTATCTGGGGATCCGAAGACCACTACCAGTGTGATTGAGCCCGTACAACAGGCCTCTACACCTGGTATGACACCTTTAAAGGTGGTTTTGGTGGGCTTGATCCTTGAGGGATCAATACCCATTTTGTGCACTGTATCCTGATAGAGCATGTTCAGGCTGCTACCACCGTCCATGAGGACGCGTGTGAGGTCGAATCCATCAATGATAGGGTCGAGCACCAGTGCGGATGAACCGCCATGACGAATACTGGTCGGATGGTCCCTTCGATCAAAAGTGATTGAACAGGAGGACCACGGGTTGTATTTTGGGGCGACTGGCTCCATCGCGTAGACGTCCCTTAGTGTGCCCTTCTGCTCCCTTTTGGGGATATGGGAAGCATATATCATGTTCACCATTATAACTTGGGGAGGAAACTTCTTCTATCCCCTTGTGTTCGGTGGCCGGGGTTCCTCGTCGTCATCGCTTTGCGATCCCTTTTCCTTGTTTTCGGCATTTAACTTGCCGGCCTGTTTAAAGACCCAACATTCTCTATTGGTATGATTGGCTGTTTTATCTGGGTTGCCGTGGATTTGACATGGATGATCGAGTATGCGGTCCAGACTCGACGGGCCTGAATTGTTTCTATTAAATGGCTTTTTCCGCTGATCGGGCTTGGAGCCACTGAATCCGGCATTGACGGCCGTGTCTTCGGAGTTATCGCCATTATTTCAACGCTTGTGTCTGTTGCATCGGGGCTTGCCATTGCTATCTCTGGCTTCAGAAGTACCAGGTTTACTTGAGGTGCTGTTGCTACGAGCTAGCCAGCTATCCTCGCCCGCACAAAAACGGGTCATGAGCGTCATAAGGGCTGCCATGGACTTCGACATCTCTTGGCCGAGGTGTCGGGAAAGCCACTCATCACGGATGTTATGCTTAAAGTCCGCTAGTGCTTTGGCATCCGGACAGTCGACGATCTGGTTCTTTTTAGTTAAGGACCGAGTCCAGAATTTCCTAGCTGACTCTCCGGGCTGTTGGATTATATGACTTAAGTCATCAGCATCCAGAGGTCGGACATAAGTGCCTTGGAAGTTGTCAAGGAATGCATCTTCCAGGTTCTCCCAACTGCCAATGGAGTTTTCGGGCAGACTGTTCAACTAGTGCCGAGCTGGTCCCATGAGTTTTAGCGGGAGATACTTGATGGCATGGAGATCATCGAATTGAGGTAGCAATTTGCGCTTCGGGTAACATTTGAGAAGGAAGTCCTCGATACATACCGCGGGATCTGTTGTTCCATCATATGATTCAATGTTTACCGCTTTAAACCCTTACGGGAATTCATGTTCCATTACTTCATCAGTGAAGTATAGGGGGTGTGCGGTGCCTCTATGTCAGGCTACATCGAGACGCAGCTCGGATGGAGCCGGTCTGCGGTATTCGGCCCGGACAAGTGTGTATTTGTTATATCAGGCGTGGTGGCCGTCGTTGCGCATTGGGGCACACCTCCACGATCCATAGATCGATCTGGTCTGGCCTGCACTGTTCTCCATGTCATATTGCAGGTCATGCATGTATCCCCGAGCTGTTGTATTTCCATTTGTTCGGCGAGGCAGTGAGGGCTGAGTTGCCGTTTTATCTCGGCCATGCGGTGGTCGGTCAGCCGCATTCTGCGCTGGTAGTGCTGGCTCTAGTGCCTCGTCATCAAATTGAGGTAGCAATTTGCGCTTCGGGTAACATTTGATTGGGCGTTCGACTCCATATTCCTCGGCTGCCAGGACCTCAGTCCATCTATCAATGAGCAGATCTTGATCAGCTTGAAGCTGCTGTTGCTTCTTCTTCAGGCTCTTTGCCATGGCTATAAGCTAGCGCTTAAAGTGCTCATGCTTAATGGGATCCTCAGGCATGATAAATTCTTCGTCACTGAGGCTCACCTCACCCTCGGAGAGAGGCATGTAATTACTGTCCTCTAAGTCTTCATTAATGGCCTGTTTATCAGGGCTGGCTCGCCCGTCTTCCCGTTCGGCCTGTTCGAAGCTTGGCTTGGCGGGGTCTTCGTTGTCTTCGGCATCGTCCGGAGTACTATTTTCTCCTGTGCCGGTATCGCTATTTTTACCATGGCATGGTTTAGAGCGGCGCCGCTAACGTTGGCGCTTTGCCTGCTTCTCCGGAGGTTTATCCTCAAATGGATCCTTTTCGTCATCGCCATTGTCTTCTTTGGGTGTATCCACCATGTATATGTCGTATGAGGAGGTGGCTGTCCAACGCCCTGTGGGCGGTGGTTTCTGTTCTTATCCGGCATTTGTTGTCCATATCCTTGATGTCTTCAAAGTCAAAATCAAGCATGTCGGTCAAATCGTCGACAGTGCCTATCAGGTGGGTGGTGGGTGGGCAACAAAGTTTTTCGTCGTCCGCTTCCCACTCAAGCCGGACATAGTTCGGACAAGAATCTCCTGACAAGGAGAGAGACTTTAATGAGTTTACCACATCGCCTAGGGGTGAGTGTTGGAAGATGTCTGTGGAGCTGAACTCTAAGCTCGGCACCCGGTCAGATTCGATGGATGCGGATACACGCGGTTTGGAGCCTATGGCCGGAGATGAGTCCGAGGTTTCGATGACACAAGCCTCATTGGAGGTCAGATCTGTGTTCGGCTCTAGCGCCACTGAGTCTACGGCTTCCGTGGCGAGGTTGAGCTTCCCGTCCTTGGATGGTGTGCTCTGTTCTGGATCTAGGGCCAGAGTGATTACAAGCGCTATCTCCTGAGGACAGTCTGATGACAGATTTAGGTCATGTTCATCGTGGTGGCAGGGTGCGACTGTCGTGGGTTCGAATCCGTCGAAGATCAAATCTCCGCGGACGTCGCCGGTGTAGTTCAAGCTTCCAAACCTCACCTGATGGCCAGGGGCGTACCTGTCAATTTGCTCCAGATGGCCAAACGAGTTGGCCCGCATGGCGAAGCTGCCAAATACGAAGATCTGTCTGGGGAGGAAGACCCCACCCTGGACTCCATTGTTATAGATGATTGAAGGAGCTATCAAGCCTTACGGTGACGCCACAGTGGAACTCTTAATGAAAGCACAAATTTCGGTGTCAAAACCGGCGGATCTTGGGTAGGGGGTCCCGAACTATGCGTCTAAGGCTAATGGTAATAGGAGGCGGGGAACACAATGTTTACCCTGGTTCGGGCCCTCTCAATGGAGGTAATACCCTACTTCCTGCTTGATTGATCTTGATGATATGAGTATTACAAGAGTTGATCTACCATGAGATCGTAGAGGCTAAACCCAATAAGCTAGCCTATGATTCTGATAGTTGTTGTCTTACGGACTAAACCCTCCGATTTATATAGACACCGGAGGGGGCTAAGGTTACACAGAGTCGGTTATAGAGAAAGGAATCTTCATATCCAAATCGCCAAGTTTGCCTTCCACGCAAAGGAGAGTCCCATCCAGACACATGGATGAAGTCTTCTATCTTGTATCTTCGTAGCCCAACAGTCCGGCATATGCATATAGTCCGGCTGTCTGAGGACCCCTTAATCCAGGACTCCCTCACCCCCTCCCGGGGACGCAAGGCTCAATGCGGTGTCCACGGGCAATGCCTCCTCGCGAGATCCCTGACCCAGCTGCAGCTTCTTTGTCTTGGGGGCGACCTCAGGAGGGTGGACGCCACCCTCATCTTCAGGGTTCTCGACTGCTGCAGCCTAGTAGGCGCGCTCGAGGAAGCACACCGCGTCCTTTTCCTGGCATGTGACTGTGTTGAAGCCGCTGCTTCCTAGCATCTTGAGGACGTTGTAGCCGTGGTACGTCACTGCCATGAACTTGGCCAGTGTCGGGTACCCTAGGATGGCGTTGTACGGCATGCGTATATCGGTGACGTCGAAGTCGATGAGCTCGGTGTGGTAGTTGTTGTGTTTGCCAAAGGTGACAGGAGGGCGGACCTACCCTATCGGGTGTGTGGAACAGTCGGTCACTCCTGAGAATGTCTTGGTTGGCTGAAGCTGGTAGTACGGCACTTGGAGCCTGTCGAACGTTTGAATAGATAGGACATTGAGCCCCGCTCCACCATCAATGAGAGATTTGGTGATGACCACGTTGCTGATGACGGGTGAGTAGAGCATGCGGAGCGCGCCAGCAGTGGCCGCGCACTTGAGCTGGTCTAAGGAGCCGAAGGTGATGGCGCATTTGGACCACCTATGTGGGTGAGTTCCTTCGGGCTTGGGGAGTGCCGCATTCACCTCATGCGCGAACTGCTTGAAGATGTGGTGAGAAGCTGGGGCTTGCGAGCCGCCCTGGATTCAGGCAATGGCTCGAGGCTCCTGCCGCGCATCTCCTCCCAGGAAGAGACCGATCCCATGGGGAGATTCAAGAGCCAAGAATGCGCGCCATCCATGAGGGCCATGGGGAATCAGTTCGCCATGATCTTCTCGTCGCCGCTGGCCGCCTCAATGCTCATCTCATAGAGTTGTAGGAACTCGGCAGGGTCGGCGGTGCCATCCTAGCGTGGTGGCAGGTCAGGCTTGAACTTGCTTGGCCAGACAACGTCGCAAAGCTCCGAGGTGAACACGCGACATCCTGCCATGGCCATGGGGGCCCGTCGAGGAGGTGGAACTCGTTCCTGGGGCACGTGCGCCGCCACCTCTTGTGGCGGCACGCAGACCTGACGTGGGGGTGCAGGGAGCATGCGTGCTTCCCCTTGAGACCGCTGCACCACCTAGCAGCTCACTTATTCCCGTGCAGGTGCCTGGCGCGGCGGGTGACATCGTGGTGCCACACACCTTGGCTCGACGAGGACGCCCTGGGCCGGAGGTGGTGGAGGAGCCCCGTGAGCCACATCGCCCGCGACAGGCGGCTGTTGAGGCAGTGAGCAGGCTGGTGCAGCGGAGCCCCCAGCTGCACTAACGAGTGTCGGTGTCAAAACTAGCGGATCTCGTGTAGGGGGTCCCGAACTGTGCATCTAAGGCTAATGGTAACAGGAGGCGGGGGACACAATGTTTACCCAGGTTCGGGCCCTCTCGATGGAGGTTATACCCTACTTCCTGCTTGATTGTTCTTGATGATGTGAGTATTACAAGAGTTGATCTACCACGAGATCGTAGAGGCTAAATGCTAGGAGCTAGCCTATGATTATGATTGTCCTTGTCCTACGGACTAAACCCTCCAGTTTTGGGGCTAGGGATACACAGAGTCGGTTATAGAGAAAGGAATCTTCATATCCGAATCGCCAAGCTTGCCTTCCATGCAAAGGAGAGTCCCATCCGGACACGGGACGAAGTCTTCTATCTTGTATCTTCATAGTCCAACAGTCCGACATATGCATATAGTCTGACTGTCCGTGGACCCCTCAATCCAGGACTCCCTCAGTAGTCCCTGAACCAGGCTTCAATGACGATGAGTCCGGCGTGCAGATTGTCTTCGGCATTTTAAGGCGGGTTCCTTCTCCAAATACTCCAAAGTAGACGTTGAACATAAGAATTGTGTCCGGCTCTGCAAAACAAAATCTACATACCACTGTAGAGAGTATAATATCCCACGAGTCCAATCTACTGACAATCTCACAGCATGACATCACGCCACGACCCGGTCTTTATTTGAACCGTTTTTATCCTGCTCCTCCGTATTTCGAGGTGCGGTTTCACTAGCACGTCTTGTCAAAGCAGAGATCGTGTACCCTTATCACAGGATTCTCATCAATGCGGGTACGGGTAACCCAACCTTTCCATCCGCATGACGCCTGGGAAATAACCGAGCTTTAGGGCGAGTGGGGAGGCACATGATTTTTACTGCCTTTATAAAGGGATATGGATTCCTTCTTTCACCCACGCCTTCTTCTTCCTCTGCTCATTCATCCTTGTGCTCCAGCGCCCAACCACCCACCTCTTTCGCCCAAAAAGCACTCCAACCATGTCCGGATCCGGAGCTCAAGGCAAGTGGATGGCCTCCTCCGTCAAGGAGAAGGATATCAAGAAACTCCGGGAGGCCGGATACCTGGCCAAGAAGATCGTGCACCATCTCCTATCGGCGGGACAGATCGTCCCTACTCCGAAACCCCACGGGAGGGTTGTATTCCTCCCTCACTTTGTCGGTGGGCTGGGGTTTCCCCTCCACACATTTGTTCGCGGCCTTATGTATTACTATGGGATAGATTTCAATGATCTATCCCCCAGTTCCTTCCTCAACATCTCGACATTCATCGTCGTGTGTGAGGCCTTCCTCTGCATCCCTCCACACTTCGGACTGTGGCTAAAGATCTTCAACGTGAAGCCAAAGGTGGTAGGCAGCGAACACGCCGAGTGCGGAGGCGCCATGGTGAGCAAGATGTCCAATGTCAAATGGCCATCAGGCACATTCAATGAGTCTGTCAAAGGTTGGCAACAACAGTGGTTCTATGTCACCGAGCCACGCGACACCAAATGGGCAGTAGCCCCCAAATTTCGATCCGGAGCCCCACTACGGCTCATGTCCTGGCCCGAAAAGGGCCTATAATGGTCTTTGTTAGACGAGCTAACGACGCTCCAATCGCGTATCAAGAGGATGGAGGACAAGAATATCAAACTTGTGGATGTGGTCCAGGTAATGCTAGTTTGGCGGATCCTTCCATGTCAACGCCGGACTTGCAATCTATGGGAGTTTGATCCGGCCAAGCACCAAACCTTGCTGGAGTTCTTCGGCACGACGCACGAAGACATCCAGAAGGTGCTATTCAAGCCCGACAACTCGTGGCCAGACATCGCCGAGGATTGCGGGCACAAATTGTCTGGCCCCACAAGTTCGGTAAGTCCTTATATGTTTTCGAGGTGTATCCTTTTTTATATACTTTGGGTAAAACACTTAATATTTCCCTAACAATTCTCCCAGGGCTGGATGAAGAAGGTAAAGCGGATCTACTGTCCGACCCCGCTGCCTGAAGAACAAGCCAGCCCACTTCTGATGAAGATGCTGGTCCCGGCACCTTATAAGGCACCGAAGAAGAAGGCCAAGGAGAGCAGGGGCGGGCTCCGCCGCAAGGGTACTTCAGACGTGGTGTCCGAAGACACCGAGGCCCACTCCTCCGCCGAAGAAGATGAGGAAGAGGAGGAGGAAGAAGAGGAAAGTTAGTCCCCCCCCCCCGCGAGAGGGAGAAAGAAGAGGACGGCCTCCACATGTTTGGAGGCTGAAACGCCTAAGAAGGGGAAAGCTTCCCTTCCAGACGAACCCACCACAGCCACCGACAACAGCCCGGAGTGGGAACCCAGGGTCAAGCCCTTGGCCAAATCGTGAGTACAAAGAAACCCGGACACATTCATATATCTAGTCTCACTTTTGCATAGCTTTAATGTATTGAGTCACGCATTCTACAGTCCGGCCATAAGATTCACTGGACATGGATGCAGTGGACAACGAGACCCTCCCGACAGCCTCCTCCCGCAAAGGCGTGGACAACACCGAGGTGTCGTCCCAAAGGGGCCCAAGCTAGGGCGGAGCTCAGGATACCGTCGAGGCGGCACCGGAGGGTCAAACCTCGGTGGCCGTACACATGGGGGAGCAGACCCCCATGGATGCTGACGGCGGGTGCCGTCTTGAGTTTGGCCTTCCGCCAGGAACAATTCCGGAGACCAATACGGCTCTAGGGTCAGGCCAGCAACCGCCTTCAACAGAAGGTGGTGCGCCTATTCCACCGGTGACCTCTGTCAACCCAGAGGCGCCAGATACCTTATCGGCGGTGCTTCAAAGCACTTCCATCATTGAAGAGCACCGTACCCTTATGGGTGCGGTGATCAAGAAGATTCGGTCCGCCGAAAGCGGATTGACCGAAGCCTGCACCAGCCTTCTAATAGGCTTTGAGGTAAGTAGTGATGTTAAAGGAATGTCACAATATAGATAGTAGCCCCTAATACACTGTTCGGTGTTTGAAAAGAAAAGTTGGATAGACGATCGAATATATTTTGCAGGAGACTAATTTATGATGTACCTTTGTGAATAAGCAGGCGTGGTTATTGACTGCAACCTCTCATACCGCGGAGGTCTCTAGACTAAAGCAGAGTCTGGAGCGGGCCGAAAAAGAGCTTGGCCAAGTAACAAAGCAATTGGAAGATAACCAAGGTATGGGATAACTTTGTTTGTATTCAAATACAACTGAATAAATTATTTCAACTAAAAAATGTCATGATATGTATTAGGAGCGGCGACCGAAGTCGAGGCTCTTAAAAAGGCGACAGCCGAGGCTGAAAAGAAGACGACCAAGGAGCAGGCCTATCGTGAAAATCATGAGGCTCGGGTTATTGAGATTCAACTAGAGCTCCAAGAAGCCATAAAGAAGTGCGAGACCTTGGAGCAGAGTATACCGGATAAGGAGTCCGAACTCACCAAGGCTCGTCAGTCCGCACACCATGCCCGGGCTCAAGCCCAAGGCGCCTTGCAGGAAATCCAGGAGGCCAGAAAGATCGCGGCGGGTAAGGCCCTTATTATGCAGAGCAAATATGTGAAGGAAAGATTTCTTTTACTAACCCGAATTCGGAGTTCTCCAGGGTTGTTTGCGGATCTGTCGTGCAGCGTGAATGGAGCCGCACAATTCTCCCGAGCCGAAGAGGGGAGCTCTACGGAGAAGCTGTTTTGGTCACAATATCTTGCGCCAGAATATCCAGTACCCTTTACCGATCAACTGAAGCAGCTGGTCGAGCTGCATAGGGCGGCCGAACTAGCCATGAAGGATTTAATTATCCGGCTATGGCCTGCCGAAGCGATTCCCAACAGCTACTTCAGACTCATGAAGCGGCTGATTAGTGCCTGCCCTCGGCTTGATGCCATCAAGCGGTCGGTCTGCATCGAAGGTGCGTGAATGGCCTTTTCCCGCGCCAAGGTGCACTGGGTGAAGATGGCTGCCGTGAAGCTAATGACCGAAGGACCGCCCGAAGGGAAAGAACACCGCAAGCCCGAGTTGTATTATAACAGTGTCCTGGAGGGATCCCGCCTTGTGTCGGAGAAATTTGCCAAGGATATTGTATTCCGATGAATATATTCATGTTATCCTGTGCTGGAATATGAAACACGGTCGTTATGTAAGATAATGCTTGTTATTTGAATTTTTACCTCCTGCGCGGCCGTTTTTAAATTAATTCTGAGAGTTGGTCAGTCGTCGGCTTCTGCCCCATGTAGGAAGTACGGGGGTGTTCGGGATAAATCTAAACACTCTTTACTCCAGATTTTTGGTCCTTAAAGGAGGTGTTTAGCGCAACGAACCAAGCAATCGGACTATAAGGCTTTATCACCCTCACTTAGCGATAGGAGTTTGACAAAGGAAATGTAGGCGCAGCCCCTTGTTCGAAAGACCGAACTTGGGGTATTGTAAAACACCTGATCGGATAAAATCGATCCGTCGCATGATGCATTACTTATCGCATAATGCGGAAGAAATCGCTAAAGATTTTTTGACCTCTCGGACAGCTGACCAGCTCTCGCCACATCATGATAGTCAGTTTTTGGCTTTGTCTACTGAGGTGCTCGTCCGTTAGAACCGGGACACAATCGCAGTAGTTCTCCCTTTACTACCCTAGCAGATATAGCGAAACGTAAGGTAGCAAGCACAGGAGTCGAGCAACCCAACTATTGTCCAAAGATATGATTCGGAGCTGATGCATATAATGCTATAAGTTCGGGGTGCCGAACTGTACTGTAAAAGTGTTCGAACTTTCTTGCCATGTTATGGGGTACAATGAAGCCCCTGGCGAATTAAGGCATACCAGAATGTACGGCTGCAATTGATAATAAATAAATATACAAGGAAAAAATTAAGTAATAAGCTGACGCAGCAAATTATTTTTCATTGTAATTTAATTAATACGTCAAGGGGTATGTGTACAAGTAGTGCAATAAGCGAATAAGGCTATTTAACATGCCACAGCCAATAGCGAGCTACATGCGGGTATTTAAAACATGTATGACAATCATTAGCAGAGACCAGCTGGGTATTCTCTTGTACGTCCAAGCCCGTACCTTTCTTGGTGTATCCGTCCCGCGATGTGTCCATTGATCAAGTTTATCAGAAAAAGCCTCGAGAGGAGAAAAAACCTGAAAAAGAGAAAAAGTGAAGGTATGCGGATCCAGGAGCGGTTGAGCCGCATTGTGGACCACGGTCTAACTGTGCCTCCGTCCATGCCCATGGTATTTTAAGTGCGTAGTTGTGTTTGTGTGGCACAAATTTCACTGCTTGATTGGGGATGAGACAAAGGCCGGATTGCTAGCTGAGCTCTGGATGAGCCGGACGGTCCTGCTGCAGAGTAGCTCGGACTTGCTTGACGGTGTCTGGGGGCTCTATTGCCTAATTGAGGTTTTGCCTAAGAAGGCTACTATGTACTTCTGCTACGAGGGCCGCGGTGTGCTCCTCAGTACGGAGGGAGTGCTTTGTATATCCATTGGCCGTTATAACAACACGAGGTCTGGGCATCTTGAGCTTAAGGTAGGCATAGAGCGGCACCGCGTTGAAACAAGCAAATGCGGTTCATCCGAGCAGTGCGTGATAACCACTGCGGAAGGGGACAATATCAAAGATTAACTCTTCGCTTAGGAAATTATACGGGGATCCGAAGACCACTTCCAGTGTGATTGAGCCTGTACAACATGCCTCTACACCTGGTATGACACCTTTAAAGGTGGTTTCGGTGGGCTTGATCCTTGATGGATCAATACCCATTTTGCACATTGTATCCTGATAGAGTAGGTTCAGGCTGCTACCACCGTCCATGAGGACGCGTGTGAGGTGGAATCCGTCAATGATAGGGTCGAGCACCAGTGCGGCTGAACCGCCATGACAGATACTGGTCGGATGGTCCCTTTGATCAAAAGTGATCGAACAGGAGGACCATGGGTTGTATTTTGGGGCGACTAGCTCCATCGCGTAGACGTCCCTTAGTGCGCGCCCCCGCTCCCTCTTGGGGATATGGGTGGCGTATATCATATTCACCGTTTTGACTTGTGGGGGAAACTTCTTTTGTCCTCCTGTCTTCGGTGGCCGGGGCTCCTCGTCATCGTCATCGCTTTGTGACCCCTTCTCCTTGCGTTCGGTGTTTGACTTGCCGACCTGTTTGAAGACCCAATATTCCCTGTTGGTATGATTGGCTGGTTTATCAGGGGTTCCCTGGATTTCACATGGACGATCGAGTATGCAGTCCAGACTAGACGAGCCCGTATTGTTTCTCTTAAATGGCTTGTTCCGCTGATCGGACTTGGTGCCACTAAATCCGGTGTTGATAACCGTGTCTTTGGCGTTATCTCCATTGTTTCGACACTTCTGTCTACTACGTCGGGGCTTGCCTTTACTATCTCTGGCTTCAGAAGTTCCAGGTTTTCTTGAGGTGCTGTTGCCACGAGCTAGCTAGCTATCTTCGCCCGTACAAAAGCGAGTCATAAGCGTCATGATGGCTGCCATAGACTTTGGCTTCTCTTGGCCGAGGTGTCGGGCGAGCCACTCATCAGGGATGTTATGCTTAAAGCCCGCTAGGGCTTTTGCATCCGGACAGTTGATGATCTGGTTCTTTTTAGTTAAGAACCGAGTCCAGAATTTCCTGGCTAACTCTCCGGGCTGTTGGATTATATGACTCAAGTCATCGGCATCCGGAGGTCGGACATAAGTTCCTTGGAAGTTGTCAAGGAATGCATCTTCCAGGTTCTCCCAACTACCAATGGAGTTTTCGGGCAGACTGTTCAACCAGTGACGAGCTGGTCCCTTGAGTTTTAGCGGGAGATACTCGATGGCATGGAGATCATCACCGCGGACCATATGTATATGGAGAAGGAAGTCCGCGATCCATACCGCGGGATCTATTTTTCCATCATATGGTTCAATGTTTATGGGTTTAACCCCTTCTGGGAATTCATGTTCCATTACTTCATCAGTGAAGCATAGGGGGTGTGCGGCGCCTCTATGTTAGGCTACGTCGGGACACAACTCGGATGGTGCCGGTCTGCGGTCTTCGGCCCGGACAGGTGTATATTTGTTATATCAGGCATGGTGGCCATCATTGTGCATTGGGGAGCACCACCCTGATCCATAGATCGATCTGGTCTGGCCTGCTCTGTTCTCCAAGTCATATCGCAGGTCTTGCATGTTTCCTAGAGCTGTTGTGTTTCTATTTGTTCTGGGATGTGGTGTCGACTGGTGTTCGGGATGAATTTCTGCTTTATCTCGGCCACGCGGTGGTCGGTTAGCCGCATTATGCGCTGGTAGTGCTAGCTCCAGTGCCTCGTTATCGAATTGAGGTAGCAATTCACACTTTGGGTAACTTTTGGTTGGGCGTTCGAGTCCATATTCCTCGGCTGCCAGGACCTCAGTCCATCTATCAGTGATCAAATATTGGTCAGCTTGGAGCTGCTTCTTCTTCTTCATCAGGCTCTTTGCCGTGGCTATAAGCCGGCGCTTAAAGCGCTCCTGCTCAATTGGATCCTCAGGCATAATAAATTCTTCGTCAGTGAGGCTCACCTCATCCTCGGAGAGAGGCATGTAATTACTGTCCTCCGAGTCTTCATTAATGGACAATTTATCAGGGCTGGCTCACCCGTCTTCCCATTTGGCCTGTTCGAAGCTTGGCTTGGTGGGGTCTTCGTTTTCTTCGGCATCATCCAGAGTACTATTTTCTCCTATGCCGGTATCGCTATTTTTACCATGGCATGGTTTAGAGCGGCGCCGCTGATGTTGGTGCTTTGGCAGCTTCTCATGAGGTTTATCCTCAACTAGATCCTTTTCGTCATCGCCATTGTCTTCTTTGGGTATATCCACCATGTATATGTCGTATGAGGAGGTGGCTGTCCAGCGCCCTGTGGGCAGTGGTTCATGTTCTTCTCTGACATCGTTGTCCATACCGTCGATGTTTTCAGAGTCGAAATCAAGCATGTGAGTCAAATCATCGATAGTGGCTATCAAGTGGGTGGTGGGTGGGTAACGAAGTTCTTCGTCATCCGCTTCCCACTCAAGCCGGACATAGTTCGGCCAAGAATCTCCTGACAAGGAGAGGGACTTTAATGAGTTTAACACATCACCTAGGGGTGAGTGTTGGAAGATGTCCTCGGAGCTAAACTCTAAAATCGGCACCCGGTCAGATTCGATGGGTGCGGATACACGTGGTTTGGATCCTATGGTCGGAGACGAGTCCGAGGTTCTAATGACACAGGCCTTGTTGGAGGTTAGATCTGTGTTCGGCTCTAGCGCCGCTGAGTTTGCGGCTTCCGTGGCGAGGTTGAGCTTCCCGTCCTCGGATGGCGCGCTCTGCTCTGGATCTAGGGCCAGAGCGGTTACAGGCGCTATCTCCTGAGCAGAGTCCAATGACAGATTTAGGTCATGTTTATCGTGGCAGCAGGGTGCGGCTGTCATGGGTTCGAATCCGTCGAAGCTCAAATCTCCGCGGACGTCGGCGGTGTAGTTCAAGCTTCCAAACCTGACCTGATGGCCAGGGGCATAGCTGTCGATCTGCTCCAGATGGCCAAAGGAGTTGGCCCAAAGTGTGAAACCGCCGAATACGAAGATCTGTCCGGGGAGGAAGAGCCCACCCTGGACTGCATTGTTATAGATGATTGAAGGAGCTATCAAGCCTTACGGTGACGACACAGTGGAACTCTCAATGAAAGCACCAATGTCGGTGTCAAAACCGGCGGATCTCTGGTAGGGGGTCCCGAACTGTGCGTCTAAGGCTAATGGTAACAGGAGGCGGGGGACACAATGTTTACCCAGGTTCGGGCCCTCTCGATGGAGGTAATACCCTACTTTCTGCTTGATTGATCTTGATGATGTGAGTATTACAAGAGTTGATCTACCACGAGATCGTAGATGCTAAACCCTAGGAGCTAGCCTATGATTATGGTTGTGCTTGTCCTACGGACTAAACCCTCCGGTTTATATAGACACCGGAGGGGGCTAGGGTTACATAGAGTCAGTTACAGAGAAAGGAATCTTCATATATGAATCGCCAAGCTTTCCTTCCACACAAAGGAGAGTCCCATCCGGACATGGGATGAAGTCTTCTATCTTGTATCTTCATAGCCCAACAGTCCGGCATATGCATATAGTCCGGCTGTCCGAGGACCCCTTAATCTAGGACTCTCCCAACGAGCTCAGCGATCCGCTCGAGCCATTCCTCGTAGAAGTCATCGACCGGGCGGTAGCGAAGGAGCTCCCGCGCCATGAGCAGAGCGGCCTGTGCATTCACCGGGCTGTGACGCGCGTGGGAGGATGAAGCTGCCGGGGTCAGCGACAGAGTGGCGGTGTGCCCGTCGTGGCGCACCGAAGGGTGCAACAAAGAAGTTTGCTGCTTGTGGCCGGTAGGGCCCATGGCGGCATTGGCCAACGGAGACGGAGCACAACGAGCACAACCATCGCCCGCTGGAGCCGTCTGAGCAACGCGAGCGGCGACTGCGGCCCGGCGCTTGGCGCGAGCTCGGGGTGCGTCAGCCATGGAGGTGTCAGAGAAGCGGTGGATCTGTCGATGGAAGAGAAGATCCGGCACACCCCTATTTGGCATGCCAAATGTCGGATTACGGGTTCCGCAAACCCTTGAAAGGTTCGAACTCTGGGGTGCGTGTGGAGATCTCAACCTACCCAGCCTGCTTACTCACGATCCTCCTAAGCGTAGCGCGACGAGCTCGAAGAGACAAAGGGACACCATAGTTTATCCTGGTTCGGGCCACTTTGCGGTGTAATACCCTACTCCAGCATTTTGGTGGATTGCCTCGAAGGGCTGAGGATGAACTAGTATAGTGGGTGAACAAGCCTCAGGAGGTGAGGTGTTCTTGAGCTCAAGAGAGCTGGTGAGGTGGTCGGGTGAGAGTGGATCTCTTCCTGTTGCCCTAAAACTGGATCCTCCTCTATGATCGTGGCTAAGTCCTATTTATAGTGGCCTTGGTCCTCTTCCCAAATGTTGGTGGGAAGGTATCCCACAACGGCCAAACTTGAAAGGGGACAAGCAGTACAACTTATCCTGACTAAAGTGGTCTTCACCTGCAAAAAGCCCCTGGCCGTGACGCTGCCGTGGGCTCGGTGATGACCTCCGTCCTACCGTCCTGATGGTCTTGGTATTGTTGCACCAGAATTGCAACCTTTGACTAATTCCTCGAGACTCCGCGCCTGTGGCTTGCCTCCCTTGCACCAAAGAGGAAACTGGCGCTCTGTGCCCGTTGGCACCCTCCTGGCCTTAGTCGTCATGGCTCACGTCAGCTGAGCCTCGTGAGGTGCACCTTGCATAGAACTCTAAGCCCCTCGGGATCCAGCCTGAAGAGGCCGATCCCCTCGGGGGTCTTGGTGTCGTCTGCCTAGCGAGGATTGGCCCCTCACGATGATCTTGAGTCGTTGATGTTGAAGCTGGGCCATACCAAGCCATCGATGGAGCCACGTGGTGGGCCGCAGGCAGGCAAGTGTGGATACCCCCATATCTAGAACGCTGACAGTAGCCCCCGGGCCCAAGGCGCGCTCGGACTTGGCTTCCAGGCTAAGCCAAGGGGCAAGTGCGGAGCGCCACGGGCCCTAACTGCCTGCAGTCTTGATGACGCGTGGCGATTGATGGGACGTGGGCTTCTCCACTTCCCCACGCTAACTCAGCAAATGTTCGACTTGAGGGGACGATGCGGTATGTAGAAGATCATCAAGGCACGAGGTCGTGGAGGCCGGCGGTTGGCCTTCCTTGTCTATAAATGTGGGGGAGGGGCAGAGCCCCCTCGCTCATCTCTCCTTCGTGTTCTTATCACCTGCTTCTTCTCCTTCTTCGGCTTTCTTCCATGGAGACGATCAAGAGGTTTTCGGTGGCCAAAAAGGGGAAGGCCCCTAGGGAGGAGCCTGATCCTCTCCCACCGAAGAAGCGACTCCACCTCCCTCATGATGCCAGCGCGGGGCGAGAGGTGAACAGGCCTTGGCAATCGAGGACTCCGCCTGGCTTCCCCCTTCCCATGTACGCCCGCGCCAGGGATGAAGATGTGCGCCATCGAATGGCCCCCAGCGATGGAAGATGGGCCGCCATTGCCTTGCCGACCGTGCCATGGACTCACGC
Source organism: Triticum dicoccoides (assembly GCF_002162155.2). Classification (NCBI taxonomy): domain Eukaryota; kingdom Viridiplantae; phylum Streptophyta; class Magnoliopsida; order Poales; family Poaceae; genus Triticum; species Triticum dicoccoides. The sequence goes on along the minus strand of NC_041389.1, from coordinate 418,732,994 downwards.
CGAGGGCAGCTCGCGAGAGTTTGTGGTGTGGGTGGCGATGCCGCCCGACTTATGGATCCGGCTCCCGAGGTTCTTCGCCAGCGATCTGCCTCCGAGGGGGCCGCTTGAGCTGTGGCTGCAGCACACCGGGTGCTGCAGCTTGGCCACTGGAGCAGAGGTCGAGGTGGTGCCCCCCGGAGACGTCTTCATGACCCGCGGATGGGGTGAGGTTGCCCGAGCCTGCCGCGCCATGGGAGCCCTTGCGATTCACTTCGAGTACGATGGCGCGCCCACCTTGTTCTTCAAGGTCTTCCACGAGGAGGGCTAATGGCTGGAGTGCTGCCCTGGAGGAAGCAGCCCGCAGGGTGTAGCCGTGGGCGCTGGACCTGCTTCCGTCCCCTTCGGCGCCTCTTCTAGCAGCAGCGACGACTCCTGGGAATTGCAGTAACGCCGGAGTGGGACTGCGATGTTGGGGCGTGTGGAGAGCGAGACCGGTGTCACCGCGCATGCGACTTATCTTTTGGTAGTCCTGTTGCGATCCATCTGTAGGAGGGTGCTTGCTCTTGCATCTGTGGTGGTATCATTAGGCGCGGCCCGCAATGACCACATCTCACCTCGCTTGCCTAGGTGCTTTACGTCCTCGGTCCCCGGCCCTCGAGCGGGCTCAGCCGCCGCTGGTATGCCAGGTCGCGGTGCCGTGGTCAAGGCTGGGGGGTGAGCGCTGGAGAGCCAGTAGGAGTTCCCGAGACGTGATGCTCAGGACCCCCCCTTTAACGTGTAAGCGACTCGCGAGGTAAGGTGGCAGTCGTCCAAATCAGCCCGTGAATCATCATCAGGTGAACCTGCATGTTAGATGGCAGGAGAAGTCGTGAACCCCTGCGGAGCGGGCTGTCCACCCTAGGGCCCCTCGCGAAAGACGAAGGCACCGAGGACCTGGTGAGGTGGCGTGCGTGAGGTGCCGTCGATCTAGGGATCTGCGGCTAGAATGAAGGAAATATTCCCTAGAGGCAATAATAAACTTATTATTTATTTCCTTATATCATGATAAATGTTTATTATTCATGCTAGGATTGTATTAACCGGAAACTTAGTACATGTGTGAATACATAGACAAAACATAGTGTCCCTAGTATGCCTCTACTAGACTAGCACGTTAATCAAAGATGGTTATGTTTCCTAACCATAGACATGTGTTGTCATTTGATGAACGAGATCACATCATTAGGAGAATGATGTGATGGACAAGACCCATCCTTTAGCTTAGCATTATGATTGTTATAGTTTCATTGCTACTTCTTTCTTCATGACTTATATATGTTCCTCGTACTATGAGATTATGCAACTCCCGAATACCGGAGGAACACCTTATGTGCTATCAAACGTCACAACGTAAATGGGTGATTATAAATATGCTCTACAGATGTCTCCGAAGGTGTTTGTTGGGTTGGCATAGATCAGTATTAGGATTTGTTACTCCGTGTTTCGGAGAGGTATCTCTAGGCCCTCTCGTTAATGTGTCTCACTATAAGCCTTGCAAGCAATGTGACTAATGAGTTAGTTGTGGTATGAAGCATTACAGAACAAGTAAAGAGACTTGCCGGTAACGATATTGAACTAGGTATGCTGATACCAACGATCGAATCTCGGGCAAGTAACATACCAATGACAAAGGGAACAAAGTATGTTGTTATGCGGTTTGACTGATAAAGATCTTCGTAGAATATGTAGGAGCCAATATGAGCATCTAGGTTGTAATATTGCTTATTGATCGGAGATGTGTCTCGGTCATGTCTACATAGTTCTCGAACCCGTAGGGTCCGCACGCTTAACGTTCGATGACGATTTGTATTATGAGTTATGTGTTTTGATGACCGAAGTTTGTTAAGAGTCCCGGATGAGATCACGGACGTGATGAGGTGTCTTGAAATGGTAAAGACATAAGATTGATATATTAGAAGGCTATATTCGGACATCGGAATGGTTCCAAAGAAGTTTGGGTATTTCCCAGACTATAGGGAGGTTAACGGAACCCCTCGGGGAGTTGATCGGCCTTAGTGGGCCTTAGTGGGAAGGAGAGGCAGTGTCCAGGAGGTGGTGCCCCCCCAAGCCCAGTCCGAATTGTACAGGTGGTTGGGGACGCGACCCCCTCTCCCTTTCTTCCCACTTCTCCTTTAGGTGGAATCCTTCTAGGACTTGGAGTCCTAGTTGGACTCCCCTCTCCCGGTGCGCCTAGCAAGGGCCGGCCAGCCTCCCCCTCCCTCCTTTACATACGGGGGAAAGGGGGCACCCTAGACCACACCAAGTTTTTCCTTAGCCATGTGCGGTGCTACCCTCCACAGTTACACACCTCGATCATATCGCCGTAGTGCTTAGGCGAAGCCCTGCGTCGGTAACATCATCATCACCGTCGCCACACCGTCATGCTGATGGAACTCACACTCGTCCTCAACTGGATCAAGAGCATGGGGGACGCCATCGAGCTGAACGTGTGCTGAACGCGGAGGTTCCATACGTTTGGTACTTGGATCGGTTGGATCACGAAGACATTTTACTACATCAACACGTTATTAAACGCTTGCGCTTTCGGTCTACGAGGGTACGTGGAAACACTCTCCCCTCTCGTTGCTATGCATCTCCTAGATAGATCTTGCGTGATCATAGGACAATTTTGAAATTACTACTTTACCCAATATAGAAATCCTCAGTGTGAATTTTACTGGAGGTATAAAATATTTGGGACTAGGGTTATTTCTGGAGACCCCGTTTTCTTCCTCGATCCCTCCACTTCCCTTTTCCACCCCATCGTTCCAGAGCACTTGAGGCCATGGCGAGGGACTCCATGGTGAACGTAGGGAAGGCGAAGAAGGTCAAGAAGGCCGCATCCTCGAGCTTTGGCGCTCTGGCTGATGGCGCATCGGGGGATTGGATCTGCTCGAGCGTCTCGGCCAAGTGGCTGGAGGACCTTGCCGCCGAGGGGCTCATTACGCTAGATGGATGGAGGTTCCCGAAGGCAGGACAGGTTGAACCGGCGCCACAGGAGGACTAGCATGTCCTCCTGGTGACTTACATCACGCGAGGTTTTTCGATGCCTTCCCATCCTCTCTTCTAGGCCTTTTTGGACTATTTCGGGGCGCAGATCCACCATCTCCCTCCAAAAGCTGTTGTCTACCTCTCGACTTTCATTTCTATTTGTGAAAACTTCCTTGGTTGCCACCTGGCAACATTGGGGTCTCTTCAAACACATCTTCACATGTCTGTCGATGACCATGAAGAAGGATTCGTTGACCGGTGAAAAGACTCATGTCACCCAGTTGTGCGGAGGCTTGGGGGTCCAGCTCCGGGGCGGTAGCGCCTTCCCTAAGATGAGTTTCCTTAACCCTGGCAAGGGGTGGCAAGGAACTTGATTTTACTACAGGGATGTCCCAGGGCCAGCAACCGGTCGGGTCTTCCTCTCTACTCAGCACAGAGGTTGAGGGATCGCGAGGCCCTCACTATGACGAAGGAGGAGAAGACGGAGGTCGACATCTTGGCCAGTGACCTGGTCGGGGGTCGTGAACACTGGCGTCAACAGGATGGATCTGCTGGAGACATTCCTCATTCGACGAATCGAGCCGGTTTTGGTCAGGGCGCATGCCATGTGGATGTTTGAGGGCCTGAGCGACCCCACTTGGGTGCACCCTGAGGAGCTCGCCGAGAAGGATGTGTGCGCCAAGATTAGAGCCATTACTTGCGCTTGGGTCAACCCACGGGGGGCCAGGAGGGTGCCCACGTATGCCAAGGACTTGCAGCCAGTCGAGGTAATATTTTTTCTAACTAGTCGGACCGTCCATAGGTTATTTATCGCGCATCTGACTTTCGTGTTCTGGTATCTTTATTTCCCTAGAGTTTCCAGCATCTGATCTCTGACATACCGCTGGTCTACTGGTCACCGGAGAACGTGAACGAATGGGCCATCTTATGAGATGAAGGTCAGCGTTGTCCTCGATCTTCCTTATTGCCGACTCGGTGGTCAGCCGAATGATCAAAGACCAATGTGTTGTTGTCCTCAATCTTCTTAATTGCCGACTCGGTGGTAGCCGAATGAACAAAGACTAGTGTGTTGTTGTCCTTGATCTTCTTCATTGCTGACTCAATGGTCAGCCGAGTGATCTCAGACTTAGTGGGTTTGATCTTGATCTTGTTCATTTCTTTCGACTAGAGAAGCACAAAAGTGCCCGACTGTATAAGGACAAGAAGTGTCAGGACCGAGAGTATATCAACTAGAGCGGGGCGGGGGGTGAATGGGAGATTCAAAAATTATTTCTAATGTTTTGGACTGATCCCAAACACAGCAGCGGAGAAAAGGTTCGGTAAAATAGAATTAAACAAGCAATCTATTGTGGAACAAATTCATCAAGATATGAAGTAATAATGGTTCGACCATAGGATATCACAGGCTTGACAATGAAGGTGGTGATGCAATATGCTAACAGATGAAGTAACATGACATAGATGAGAACAGAGATACAAAGAGAGAGCACGATATAGAATTAGAACACTATGAATGAGAGTGATAAAGAACGAATAGAAAGTATATGAATGGAATGAGAACACAAAATGAAGAGAGTGCAACTAGATGAGTAACAAACAATAACTGAAGGGAATGACAGAGATGATAGATACGAATGATATGCAACAAATAGATAATGATCAGATAGCCTAGCAACACAGAGCACGAAGTTAAACTGCTGAATGTAATGCAATATAGTAGATTGAACCAGTGGTGCTCGATGGCGACAGAGAGATTTTGTAGACCAGTTCGCCCTTCTGCCAAAGGACTACGTCTGGTTGGAGGGGTTGTGATTTAACACAGAAGATGAACTCTCTTCGCCCTATTATCCTTCAACTCAGAGCTGATCGGACTCGATATGATTTCACTCATGGTAGATACTTTTCAGCGATCTCCAAACCTTTGGTCGATCTTCGTGAACTGCAATCACTCTTGGTTGCTGAAGATCGGTCTCGGTGAATACAACAACTCTTTAACACTCGAGTCGAAACCTATCCGTCTAGAGAGTGCGCAGCTCTCAAGAGTAATAGGTATAAGAACTCTAACTCAGAACTATTGTCATGCTCTACCACTGTCTATGTTTTGGCTCTGATTTTTTCTCTCGGTGGATATTAAACTAAAATCACTCGGAGAGGGGATGCTCAGACAATCTTCTCAGAAATCTTAAGCAGAGCAGCCAATGGTGTTGGAGTGGGGTGCGTATTTATAGCCGCAGTCTTCCCTGAAGGGAAATGATCAAATTGGACACATGTAGAGCAGCTAATGGCCGAACGACACAAGTCCAACAATCGGATTTTGAGCACAACAGTAACATTACTTGCGGAGCAAATAATGCTAACTCCTCAGTTTGAAAGATATCTCCTGCAGCACGAAGAACAACATCTACTGCTATCGGGTAGTCATTCAGAGCATAAAGAGATTTCTCTCACATCTTTCATAGGTTTGGGCTAAGCATCACAGCGGATCTAAGCTTGGAGAACCTATACCCCTCTCAATTGTACAGAGGTCCTATGACTCAAATAACTGAAAGAAGAACAACTGAATGAATACTACGTCTTCACTTTGTCTTCGACTTGCATTTGCTACAGTCATTTTCCTTCGGACAGAAGCTCCGAACCAATTGCTTCATGTCAGCAATAAATCTTCGAGAGGTTAACTCCTTTACATCAATCTTCTCTCCTACATCTCCTCAATAAATGTAGCTCATACTTCTCGGCAACACATATATTCCTCGGTGAAGTTCCTCGAACTTGACACCTTCGAAAGCATTCTCTTCGGTTCTGCATGAACCATTTATCTATGTATGCACTAGCAAACAAATCAGTCCATTCCTGTTTCTGTCAACAATCTCCAAAACACAAGAGGGCAAATATTGCACCAACAATCTCCCCCTTTTTGGACGATTGTTGACAAAACAGAACACATCAAAGGATAGATAAAAGAATGACATGTAATGCGAAGGATAATACAAGACGAGAGATAATTACGAAGATGAAACACGCTCCCCCTAAAGATATTCATCCATTGTACAGAAGATAAAATGGAGGGCAGCGAGATGAATCTTTGTATTAGTGATATGGACCTAAGATCTCATTCGTGGTCTCTTTCAATACACTCGACAGTGTCTGAGGTGTTTCCTGTCACACACAATCTTTGAGAAAGAATTGTTAAAAGTGAGTACTTTGAAATGATTTGTGACGAAGGATAATCCATTAAGCCTTTACTCAGAACATGGTATGGATCCACATGTGATATATGTTCCCCTGTAAGTTAGATATTCAAGGGAAAACAGAGCAAAGGAGTTATAGATATATTGCTCGTAGTAGATATGCTTTAGATGAAGTTTTCCTGCAACAAAGATGTTACTAGAAATATTTACGAGGGAAAACATCTTATGAAACATATATGGTGATTTAACTTTCAAGCATTAATTCAATCTGAAGCCAAATTTCTTCTCCTCCAAGGTTAGATAGTGATAGATAATCAATGCAGAACATCTAACCATAAGACACAAAGATTCAAGGAGTAAAATATCTCTTCTCAGAGACTCAAGATTATGAATCCTCCTTGAAACACTTCCAATTTTCCATGCACGATAGATAAGTATCGAAGTTGATTTTTGCAAGGAAAGTAATCTTTCGATAGCACCTGCAAACAAATAGCATTGCAGGGGGGTTATTAACAGTACATGACGGTCGAGTTTTCAACACCACGGGCGGTGCTATAAGTTCCACAAGCAAAAAGTTCGATGAAACCAAATAGTTTGGAGAAAAGCAACTGGCAAATAAAAACACCCTGCAAATAGCCTGCTGATCTATCAATCGATGTACTACTCCCCCTTTTGTCAACAAGTGTCAAAAAGGAAACAGAATGCATATGAGGAACTACTCGTCCGAAGAACCCTCAGAACCAGAACTCGAATTGTTTGGAGATGTAGAACAAGGAATGGTCGAGGCCGATGCAGGAGCTGGCGATGCAGCTTGGGCTTTGGGACTTGCTTCGAGAGTAGCAGCACGAGGTGCTTTTGGCTTGCAGATGAAGGTCCCTACCGTTTCTTCAAGAATATCATCAGGTTTAACAAACAACAAGTCAGTTGAAGCAGAACGCTGAGGGATCACTAGTGTTTGCCTTCGAATCAGAGGCACTTCAAACTATTTCGGATAATCATATTCCTTTTCGATGCCCTTGGGTGAAAGTTGCTTGCGAGTGTAATGCTTGCGAAGAAGTTTCCAGGAGCACTTCTTCTATTCTTTCTCATACAAGAGATCTTGCCGAGCATAATTATGGAGTAGATTGACCTCTGTCATCATCTCCAGCTTTACTTTTCTATAGAGCTTGATGTGGCTTTCCAATGCTTGCTTAGTGCAAAGGCAGATCTCATATAATGAAGGATTTTCTTCACTAGGAATTTCAACTCTAGCCTTCTTGATATTCGGAACTCTAGAAAAAGCATGTACAGAAGCAGAAGTAGTGGCGTCCATTTGCATTTTTCCTTTGCAAATATCTTTCACAGTTCTGAGTGTATCATGAACTGGTGGCATAAAAACTTGTGGGACATAAGGACAGTAGAACTTTCTTCAAGGAGCAGCTGGATGGCATACATGACCCATGGTGCATATGGCTTCAAAGCTTGAGGGCTATGAGCAGCACAAGCCAAGTTTCAAATGAAAAGATCTGGGACATCGAAACGAATGCCCTGAGACATGGTAAGCAATACATTTCCTACAATGCCATTGATGGATTCTGGCATGTTGGTTGGAGTGAGATAATTGAGGATATAGAATAGTACTTTATTCTCATAGGCCAATTTGTTCGGATTCACTTCAACACATCCATCACCTACAAGTTTTGGGTCCTTCAGCATATGTAGTTTGGTTTGGAAACTTCCAAGTAATGCAGCCTGTGTTCTTGATCAGCATCGAATTCACGTCGAGGAAGATTTAGTAGCGCTAAGAATTGATCTGTCGAGCATTTGATCTTTCTTTCTCCGGTCATCCATTCGAGAATCCATGTAGAGGTATCTCCAAGTTCTCTTGAGATATACAGAGTGGCATAAAATTGATGGATTATTTCTCGATTCCATCCATGATTGAATCAAAGAAAACCCTTCAGGAAAGCATGTTCAATTTGCTCGATGGTGTGATGGAAGCAGGGCAATATTTCATGTAGAGATATCTCTAATTAGCCATGTCAACTTGCAGATTGGCACTACTACATGATGCTGCTAACGCGACACTATGATCAGATACCCTTCGATGAAACTGTGTGCGATGCATTAATCGCAAATGGTGATGTAAAATAACTGTCAAAAAAGGTGCAAAATGTTTGCGTTGGCGGGTACATCAAACACGGTTCAGATTTTACTTGTGTGTGCAATGATGGCAATACGGTTGATCCAGATCAACTGTTTGCGATTAGACAGAACAACAGAAATGGGCAACCATATCAATGTGTGCGTGCGATATATGACATAAAGTTTGCTCCAATGAACTGTTTGCTATTAGGGAAAGCAACAGAAACAGTCAGCCAAATCAAGGTGTGAGTGATATAAGACATATAGTTCACTCGAATGATTTGTTTGGAATAGGTATGAGAACATCAATGGTTCAACTTAACAAGAGGTGTGTGATACGTGACAAACAAGACCAGAGGTTAATTTGAGAACAAGTACACAGAGGTTAATTTGACATACATGACTCATAAGTTTCACAGATATCATATCACTTTTTTTGGAAAACATTTAATTGCGTTGATGTATATAGTGCTCCATCCTATTAGTTGAATTAAACTCGAGGTCCATGTTTTGGAAACATGTCATAAAGTAACGGGATAGACCATCATTCAAGCCAATCAACATGTGTTCAGAAAAAAAAATTATGAAAAAGTGACGAGATAGACCTTCTTCAAGCCAATCAACATGTGTTAAAAAATGTCAAAAATTACAAAACAAAGACCTCGATATTAACTAGATGGATGGGTCACTTCAAAGGTAAACCTTTGAAGTGACCCATCCATCTAGTTAATATCATGTCCACTTCCCATCCAGTCACCCATCTCATGACTACTCCAGCCTCAGCATAGTTAACTTGGGAATTCTGTAAGATGAGCTATCGGTAGGGAAGCTGGTCCTTGCTGCTGTGGGATCCCTCTTAGCATCCTTTATTGCGCAACACAATGGAAACAGTTCAACTGAACAAGATGTGTGTGATACGTGGCAAAGAGGTCCGTGATCAGAAATGTGTGCGAATACCAATAATAACACAGACGATTGCTGCTAATAAGCCGTGTGATTTGCTCTGTCAACAGAAGAATAACATGTGTGTGCATGTATTCACACACATCTTGTTCAGTTGATAACCTGGAGAAATGCTCGCAAGGCCTTGTGGCCAGGTGGTAGTGGTAGACGAGGACATCATGTCGCATGCACAACTGGGCAACGACAACCTTTTTATCGTGCCCGGTATGATCGATGGTGTACTCGATGTCGAAGCCGACCACTTGGTACTTGTCCTCGGCAAGGAACTACTCCATTTAATGGATGGAGCTCTCCATAGACACCAGATCATTCGTGTATACCACCGAGAGGGTCTTTCCCCTCACGTGGGTGTCCACTACCTGATGCGTAGAGAACTGCCTCCCGTTGTTGTCGTCGGCCGCTGGGAGCACCATTGGAGCCACGTGGATCGCTGAAAGTGCAACTATCCCTTGGTGGTTTTGGTAATTCCTAACAACATATAGCTCATTGAGCTAATGCTATTTCAAGATAAATATTTCAGGAAAGCTCAATCATTGGCATGGCATGGATGAGAAAAGTGGATCCCTCAAAATGCTAAGGACACAAGGATTGGCTCAAGCTCAAAGCACAAGACTCTACATTTTCTATTTTAGTGATCCAAGATCACATTGAGTCTATAGGAAAAGCCAATACTATCAATAGTATCAAGGAGGGATGAGGTGTTGCTTAATGAGGTTCTTGCTCAAAATGCTTAGTGAGATGCTCCAAAGCCCTCAACTACTTTCTCACATCCACATATGACCCAAACCAAAAGTCCAACTCGGCCCCACCGATTCTTTCTATCCGGCGCCACCGAGTTCAGATGTCATAGCCACTGCCACAAACCCTAGTCTTTTCGGTCTCACCCATAGGGATATCGGTCTCACCGAGATGGGATTGTAATCTCTCTGTTTCCCTTCGAAATGTTTCGGTCCAACCGAGATGAGCGATCGGTCCCACCGAGATTGCAATGCAAACTGTCTGTTTCCCCTTCGTAATGTTTTAGTCCAACCGAGATGAGCAAATCGGTCCCACCGAGTTTGCCTGACCAACTCTCTGGTTAGCTTATTACCAAAATTGGTCCCACCGAATTTGTGTAATCGGTCTCACCGAGATTACGTTATGCCCTAACCCTAACCACATCGGTCCCACCGAGTTGACATGTCAATCCCACCGAAAATACTAACGGTCACATTATTTGCTAAATTGGTCCGACCGAGTTTGATGATTCGGTCCCATCGAGATTGGTAAGTTGTGTGTAATGATTAGATTTTGTGTGGAGGCTATATATGCCCCTCCACCCACTCTTCATTCGTGGAGACAAACATCAGAACATGCCTACACTTCCAACATACATTTTCTTAGGGGATAATTAGATTTATGCCCCTAGTTGGGTCCCACTCGTCTGTTTTACCCCTAATTCCCACAAGTCACCGGTTCTGTCCAAGTCACTTTGCTCCTCTTATGTTTTTGCCCTTTGACCGTTTGACCATCAGTTTGAAAACTTCATAACTAATTCATAATAAATCAGAAAAATGCAAATAAGATACCAAAATGTTCAGAAAAACGTCACCTATATGTAAGTGTCATTTCCATTCATGAAAAAAGTGTTGGAAAGTGCACATCCGAGTTTTAGCTCTTTTGATACCACCATGAATAGTAAACTCTAAAAAAATTCAAAAAAATAAAAAAAATATGGTGGCAAAGAATGACAAATGTTCTAAGTGCTTGCCAAGTTTCATTAGGGAACGACATTCATGGAAGTTGTGGCAAAAAAACAATCTATTTTGGAGTGTTGATTGTTTTTTTTTGCCGCGACACCCACGAAAGTTATTCCCTGATGAAACTTGGCAGGCAATTCAAACATTTGTCATTCTTTGCCAACAATATATTTTTTAATTTTTTTGAATGTTTTTAGAGTTTACTATTCATGGTGGTAGCATAAGAGATAAAACTCGGATGGGCACTTTCCAACACTTTTTTCATGAATGCAAATGACACTGACATATAGGTGATGTTTTTCTGAACATTTTGGTATCTTATTTGCATTTTTATGATTTAGTATGAATTAGTTATGAAGTTTTAAAACTGATGGTCAAACGGTTAAAGGGAAAAAGCATAAGAGGAGCAAAGTGACTTGGACGGAACCTGTGACTTTTGGGAATTAGGGGTAAAACAGATGAGTGGGACCCAACTAGGGGCATAAATCTAATTATCCCTTTTCTTAGAGAGAACCACCTACACTTGTGTTGAGGTCAAGATATTCCATTCCTACCATATGAATCTTGATCTCTAGCCTTCCCAAGTTTCTTTCCACTCAAATCTTGTTTCCACCAAATCCAAATCCTGCGAGAGAGAGTTGAGTTTTGGGGAGACTATCGTTTGAAGCACAAGAGCAAGGAGTTCATCATCAACACACAATTTGTTACTGCTTGGAGAGTGGTGTCTCCTAGATTGGCTAGGTGTCACTTGGGAGCCTCCGACAAGATTGTGGAGTTGAACCAAGGAGTTTGTAAGGGTAAGGTGATCGCCTACTTCATGAAGATCTACCCTAGTGAGGCAAGTCCTTCGTGGGCGACGACCATGGTGGGATAGACAAGGTTGCTTCTTCCTTGGACCCTTCGTGGGTGAAGCCCTCCATGGACTCGCGCAGTCATTACCCTTCGTGGGTTGAAGTCTCCATCAACATGGAAGTACGATAGCACCACCTATCGGAACCACGACAAAAACATCTGTGTCTCCAATTGCGTTTGCCTTCTCAAACTCCTCCCCTTTACCTTCATATGCAATTGTTTTACATTCCGCTGTTATACTCTTAGAATTGCATGTGTAGGTTGATTGCTTGACTTGTGCTAAGTTGCTAAAATCTGCCAAAAACTAAAATAGTGTAAAGGCAAGTTTTTTATTTGGTCAAGTAGTCTAATCACCCCCCTCTAGACATACTTTCGATCCTACAAGTGGTATCAGATCCAGGTTTCCATTTGCTTTGATTTCCATAGCTTTTGGTAGTCATAGCCTTGGTTTCACAACTTAGGAGAGTATGGCATCTAGCGAGGGAAATTACCACCGTAGAGGTCCGTACTTTGATGGTACTAATTTTGCTAGTTGGAAGCATAAGATGAAAATGCATATTCTTGGACATAACCCCGCCGTTTGGGCTATTGTGTGTATTGGCTTGCAAGGCGAATTCTTTGATGGGAGAGAACCGAACCGTGAAGCTACCACAGAAGAGTTGAAGATGCTGCAATACAATACTCAAGCTTGTGATATCCTCTTCAACGGATTGTGCCCTGAAGAATTCAACAAAATCAGCCGTCTTGAGAATGCAAAGGAAATTTGGGATACTTTGATTGACATGCACGAGGGTACCGACTCCGTCAAGGAATCCAAATTGGATGTGCCTCAAAGTCAACTTGACAAGTTCAAAATAAATGATGGTGAAAGTGTCACTGAAATGTACTCTAGGCTTGCTCTCATCAGAAATGAGATTGCCGGCTTAGGAAGTGCAGACATGACCAACAAATTCATCATCAAGAAGATCCTAAGAGCCTTGGATGGAAAATATGATACCGTGTGCACATTGATCCAAATGATGCCCAATTACAAAGATCTTAAGCCAACGGAAGTGATTGGAAGAATTGTTGCTCATGAGATGTCACTCAAGGATAAGGAGGAGCTCCACAACAAGTCAAGTGGTGCCTACAAAGCCTCATGTGAAGCTCCCACATCATCAAGTGAGAAATAAACCTTCAATGAAGAATTGAGTCTAATGGTGAAGAACTTCAACAAGTTCTACAAGAGTAGAAGCAAAGAAAGAAGTTCCAAGTCAAGATCCTACAATGACAAAAGATCTTCTAGTCGTGAGCGTAATTGCTACAATTGTGGAAGACCCGGACACTATTCCAATGAGTTTACGGCTCCCTACAAAACAAGAGAAGATTCTCCAAAAAGAAGAAGTAGAATAGAAGAATCACCATCTAGAGAAAGAAGGAATAGAGATGATCGCTATGAATGAAGAACATCCCGGAGAAGGAAGGATTTAGAAAGGAAGGACAAGTCATCAAAGGGCTACACAAAACGAAGACATCAAGCTCATGTTGGTGAATGGGTATCCGGCTCCGACTCCGACATTCACTCCGAGAGAAGCTATCACTCCGAATCCGAATATACTCAAGATGAAGGTGTTGCCGGTCTAGCACTTGTGTCAACCAACTCCTATGACATATTTGACTCACCAAATGAAGGACTTGGAAGATGCTTCATGGATAAAGGCCCAAAGGTATCACACCCCGAGTATGTTGATTTCAATAGTGATGAAGATGACTTGTTAGATGATGATGATTTACTTGTTGACAACTCTAGTGATGAATACTATGATGAAACATCAAATAATCATGCTAATCAAGATAAAATGAATGACAATGATAAGAAGAAAATTGAGCTCCTAACGAAAGAACTAAACACTCTTAAGTTAGCTCATGAAACTATCTTAGGAGATCATCGAGAACTGTAAGGACTCATGAGAAGTTACGCTTTAAAAAGCTCAACCTTGAGCAAGAACATGAGTTTTTAAAGGCAATCAATTATGATCTTCTCTAGAAAAGTTCTTCTTACATTGCCAAGCGTTTACTCTTATCTACTTACATGCCTCAAGTCAAGTCCAGTAACAAGAACAAGAAAAATTCTTCCTCTAGTAGTAACAATAATGACGATAAATCCAATGTTGTTGCTTCTAGTAGTTCTCTTGATTGCACTAATGATTCTCTTAGCCAAGTTACACTTGAGCAATAAAATAGCCTTTTGAAGGGAATTATAGAGAAAGGTGTTTACAAGAGCCATGCCGGGAGTAAGCAATTCGAGGAAATTGTATGCAAGCAAGGAAGGCACCGGAAGAACCAAGGTGTTGGTTTTGAACGAAAGTTCAATGCCAATGGAGTTGAGTGGGAAGAAGATCAATACCCCAAGACAAAGTTTGTTCCTCAACAAGAGAAGTATGATCCTTCTTCTTTCAATGGGACACAATCTCAAGATGATCTTCCACCACAAGACCACAAGCAAAAAGGCAAGGACAAGCTTCAAGAGGAGATTGATGCATTTGAAGAAGCTCCTAAGGCATTGGTCAAGTGGGTTCCCAAGACTACATCAAGTTCTACTTCATCAAGTACGACTACAACTCCAAGGATTCTCATCAAGATGATGTGCATCCCTAAGAAGAAGAACTACTGACTTCTTGAGGGTGACTCCGCCAAGATACTTCACTCTTATCATTTTGGTGAGGACAAGTGCAATCAACTTCCACATCATGCACTAGTTCATGGAGTCACAAACCCTGTTGTTGGTAAGACAAGGGACAAGGTAACCTAATGCTTTCATAGACATCATCTTGTGTGTGTGCATCACTCTATGTCTATGGATATCCTTGTTTGTTTCTTGTGGGACTAACCCGTGTAGGTATTGAAAGTGCAACTCACTCCAATGGATTGCTCCAGATGATCTACATCAACATTGAGCATCCACATCTTCAACACCTACATGAAGTCATCATCGACAAAACCCAAGGTTAGTTCAACCCTCTTAGGGGGGATCTCACATCTAGGGGGAGCTTTACTCTATGAATTGAGCTAAAGCAACTCTAATGTTGTGAACACAACAATGCTTTATGTAAAATGGTAACCGCACTTGTGCTTAAACGATGAGTATGACCTATGATCAAATGTTCTCATTTGACTCCTAAATCAATATACTCATATATAGATGACCTAATCATCGCCAATTGCTTGATAGATGCTTGAATTGTGTGTGCATGCTTTGACACATATTTCATTTACCATTTTATTGTGTGAGCATGTTGGTTGCATATTTTACTCATTTGAGGACAGCCACTTGTAGTTTTGATTGTTTGGTTTCTTGTCTCTTGCCAAGTGGATGGAAAAGAATGCTTAAGAACCTTCTCTAGCTATCTATGCTTTTCTTGTCTCAAACTCTATTCGTGCCATATCACAAAGTTTGATCAAGTCAGATTCGAAGCACTCTATGTGAGGAGCACTCAGAGTCCCCGATTCGTCATAGACTTAAACTTCCAAATCCTCTTTGTGCGTTTGGTCTGACCGATTCATCCATTTCGGTCATACCGAGATCACTAAGTTGATCTAGGTTTTCAATCTCGGTGCAACTGATTAGAACTTTTCGGTCACACCGAGTTGCAGTAACTGCTTGCAGTTTTGCATCTTGGTGCCACTGAGTTGTTCCAATCGGTCACACCGACAGGGTCAGGCTATATATACTCACATGTCAAATTTTGGAAAATCTTCCAAAACCCTTCGCCCGCGCACAGCCTGCTCTGCCTCTTCGGGTCTCCGGATCGTCCTCCTTGTCGCCAGCGACCTCCCGCCGCTGGTCTCCACCGCCATCAATGGGATTCTACTCCGCCGTTGCCGCCGTAGCAAGTCCATCGCCGCATTAGGGTATGGATTTGAATCTTTCTACTATTCTTGACTCCGATTCCTAGCACATTGGATTGCCATGAATCTTGCCACGCTTGAAATCTTCCTATCCAGCAAAACTACTCCGTAGATTAGTCTTGGATTGAAAATTTAGGGTTAGGTTTCCACCGAATTCATCTCGGTCCGACCGAGTTGTAGAAATCGATCTCACCGATTTGGCTTAGGCCATTGCACATGTGATTCTCGGCCCGACCGAGAATTACAAATCGCTGTGACCGAGATCGATTCTCTATGAAACCCTAGTAGTCTCGGTGCCACCAAACTATGACTCGGTCTTACCGAGTTCACTAGTTTAGGTTCCAAAAGCTGCTTCGGTATCACCGAGTTTACAAATCGGTAGCTCCGAAATGCTTTCTGTGGAAAACTAAAACTAAGTTTTGACTCATTTTTCTTGCAAAAACCTCTGCGCTTTGTGATGCTCATCTACTCTACCTCATCTACATCTATTCACAGGATCTGTTGTCAGAGTTTGCATCATGTCAAATCAGAGTGACAGTGAGAACAAGTCTGAGGAGAAAGTTTAGATGAGTGAGGGCACTAGTCCCTCCAGTACCTCAGATGAGGGTAGCAGGAGCACACCCAGCAATTTTCCAAAAGCAGCCACCAGGACAAGGAAGAAGAGAATCTCAGATTCTGAAGATGAGGACTATGTGGCTATTGATGATGAGGCCACTTCTAAGAAGAAGGTGCTGAAAAAGGAGTATGGCACATCTGCTGCCACAAAGCCAGGAATGAACAGAAAATATCTAGCCAAGAGAGTTCCTATGCTAAAAGTCAGAGCATCCACTCAAGATACTTTGGGATCTGAACCCAAAGAGGCTGCTGTTGAAGGGAAGAAAAGGAAAGAAAGGGTCAAGAAGACCATGGCCAGAGTAGTTGGGAAGCACTCAATGATGGAAGAAGAGGAAGAGGATGCTGCACCAGCTCCTAAAGCTCAGAAGCTAATGGGAGATGCAATCAAGTTAGGGGCTGCTCCATCTAAGCCCAAAGCTGCTCCCAAGGCTGCTGCACAAGCACCCAAGTCTAAACCTAAGAGGAACACTAGAAACATACCTGCATCTGAAAAGAACAAGGCCCTAGTGCCTGAAACTATCGAAGAAGATGAAGATTCTCTTGTGTTGAGAAAGTTGAAGCCCAAGATTCCTGATCACAATGATGCTCATCCAGTGGCTGAAGACATCCATATCAGAAAGGATGCTGGACTGAGATTGTGGATACAATCAGATCCTTATGCTATGAGGAGAAGGACAGTAGTTGACTACAGATTTCACACAAAGGAGCAACATGACTTTTATGAAACTATTTTGCTTGACAAGAAGCCCATTGTATGTGACATGAGATGGATTGACTGAGATTACATCAAGGAGAATGAAGAGCACTTCCCAGGAGTTTATGACAGCTTCGAGGCTTGTGGAGTTGATGAGTTTGTTGCCCAGAAGCTCACCAAGTGGAATTATGAGCTCATCATGCAGTTTTACTCCACAGCTCACTTCTACCCAGATGGGAAGATTGTATGGTTGTCTGAAGGTACAAGGTACCAATCCACAGTTGAAGAATGGGCTAAGTTGATCAATGCTCCAAAGGAGAGTGAAGATGACTTGGATGTCTATGCCAAGAAGAAGAAAGACCACAACACTATGGCTCACATATAAAGAGAGATCCCAGATATAGCTTTGGAAACTCACAAGCTTGGATCTGTACACTACCTATTGTCTAGTCTGCCTACAATCAACTGGATTCTAAGGCACACATTGCTGCCAAAATCAGGTGATCACAAGATGATCAGAGGACATGCTATCAACTTGCTGCATTTGTTTGATGTGCCTCCAAAATTCAAAGTCATGAGTCTGATTTGGAAACGATCAAAAGGACTATTGCTGATCAGAAGAGGAGTTGTGGGTATGCTCCACACATTCAGGAGCTCATCAACTCAAAAATGGGCACATGCACATATCTTTTGGATAAGTAGCATCTACCCCTATACCCTGAATTTGAAGATAACACTATTGAGATGAATGAGGAGGATCCATCATCTGTGCAAGCACATGAGAAGAGGGAGAAAGCAAGGGCTAAGAAAGCTGCTAAGATGCCAACTACTGAAGAGGCATCTCAAGTGTTTCTGAAGATCAAGCAAGATCAGCTTGGCTACTTGATTGCCTCCACCTTGAGGATTGAGAAGGGCTTGGCCACCCTGACTCAAAACCAGGAGGGCTTGGAGAGAATCATAGAGCAAAAATTCTATGATCTTGATGTCAAGGTCAATGAGATCCAGTCAGTTGTTGAGCAACTTCAGGAGGAAGTGGAGGAGAAGAAGGGAAAGTCTACTACAGAAGCATTTGCTAGAGTGCCCAAAGGACAGAGATCTGCTGCTGTGCCTGTTCCAGACACCAGAGCTACATCATCTGCACCAGCTACAGCTTCAGCGCCACCAGCTCTAGCAGCCACTCCACCAGCTCTAGCTACATCAACTGATGCTTTCGTCCTTGGAGTCATCTCTACACCACCTCATGAAGACCAAGCTTGAGAGTCGTTTAGCACTATGCATTTTTTGTGAACTTTTTGGTAACTTGTTACCAAAGGGGGAGAAAAATGTATAGATCATAGGCTTCAAGAGAGAGTGTTGCTTTTGATCTCTCTTGTTTTTGGTGGTTGAACTTCATTATTTGTGTGTTTGCTTGATACATTATGCCTTTTGTGAGATACTTGGATGATCATGTGTTTGATCATATGCTATGCTACATTAATGCTTGTGGGATGATATTATCTCTTATATTCTCATATGATCATTCACTTTGCTTGGCGATGAGTGCATGTGTTTAATTATTATCATTTTGAGCGCTCCACCAAGATGTATGCGACCTGGAAGAGTGACCCATGATCCTAACTCATTGTGCATTTGCAATCCAAAGCAAATTTTAAATAATGCACAAATTTAGGGGGAGCTCTTGCTTTTCACATACTTCTCAAAGCGACAATGTTTTTCAATATTATTATCATTTGTCGAAGCTTTGATCTATATGTTGTCATCAATTACCAAAAAGGGGGAGATTGAAAGTGCAACTATCCCTGGGTGGTTTTGGTAATTCCTAACAACATATAGCTCATTGAGCTAATGCTATTTCAAGATAAATATTTCAGGAAAGCTCAATGATTGGCATGGCATGGATGAGAAAAGTGGATCCCTCAAAATGCTAAGGACACAAGGATTGGCTCAAGCTCAAAGCACAAGACTCTACATTTTCTATTTTAGTGATCCAATATCACATTGAGTCTATAGGAAAAGCCAATACTATCAAGGAGGGATGAGGTGTTGCTTAATGAGGTTCTTGCTCAAAATGCTTAGTGAGATGCTCCAAAGCCCTCAACTACTTTCTCACATCCACATATGACCCAAACCAAAAGTCCAACTCGGCCCCACCGATTCTTTCTACCCGGCGCAACCGAGTTCAGATGCCATAGCCACTGCCACAAACCCTAGTCTTTTCGGTCTCACCAATAGGGATCTTGGTCTCACCGAGATGGGATTGTAATCTCTCTATTTCCCTTTGTAACGTTTCGGTCCAACCGAGATGAGCGATCGGTCCCACCAAGATTGCAGTGCAAACTCTCTGTTTCCCATTCCTAACGTTTCAGTCCAACCGAGATGAGCGAATCGGTCCCACCAAGTTTGCCTGAACAACCCTCTGGTTACCTTATTACCAAAATCGGTCCCACCGAGTTTGTGTAATCGGTCTCACCAAGATTACGTTATGCCCTAACCCTAACCACATCGGTCCCACCGAGTTGACATGTCGGTCCCACCGAAAATCTAACAGTCACATTATTTGCTAAACCGGTCCGACCGAGTTTCATGATTCGGTCCCACCGAGATTGGTAAGTTGTGTGTAACGGTTAGATTTTGTGTGGAGGCTATATATACCCCTCCACCCACTCTTCATTCGTGTAGAGAGCCATCAGAACATGCCTACACTTCCAACATACATTTTCTGAGAGAGAACCACCTACACTTGTGTTGAGGTCAAGATATTCCATTCCTACCATATGAATCTTGATCTCTAGCCTTCCCAAGTTGCTTTCCACTCAAATCTTGTTTCCACCAAATCCAAATCCTGTGAGAGAGAGAGAGTTGAGTGTTGGGGAGACTATCATTTAAAGCACAAGAGAAAGGAGTTCATCATCAACACACCATTTGTTACTTCTTGGAGAGTGGTGTCTCCTAGTTTGGCTAGGTGTCACTTCGGAGCCTCCAACAAGATTGTGGAGTTGAACCAAGGAGTTTGTAAGGGCAAGGAGATCGCCTACTTCGCGAAGATCTACCCTAGTGAGGCAAGTCCTTCGTGGGCGACTGCCATGGTGGGATAGACAAGGTTGCTTCTTCGTGGACCCTTCGTGGGTGGAGCCCTCTGTGGACTCGCGCAGCCGTTACCCTTCGTAGGTTGAAGTCTCCATCAACGTCGATGTACGACAGCACCACCTATCGGAACCACGACAAAAACATCCGTGTCTCCAATTGCGTTTGCCTTCTCAAACTCCTCCCCTTTACCTTCATATGCAATTGTTTTACATTCCGCTGCTATACTCTTAGAATTGCATGTGTAGGTTGATTGCTTGACTTGTGCTAAGTTACTAAAATCTGCCAAGAACTAAAATTGGGAAAAGGCAAGTTTTTTATTTGGTTAAGTAGTCTAATCACCCCCCTCTAGACATACTTTCAATCCTACAATCGCCATTGGAACCGCTGGATGTCCTCTCTATATGTGTCGTCGTGGCTGTGCTTATTGTGTCGTGTGATGCGAGAGGTGAAGGTAAATGGCCATAGGAATAAATGCGGGCTGTTGGGGATATAACTATTAGGTATGACCCACCCAGGAGGGGTCAGGTTATACCTATGGCGATTCATCATCTGAAGCCCACGAGGATATTGAAGATGGTGGTTTAGTTAAAGGCCCAAGGCCCAAAGGCGACTTAAGGCCCGTAAGGGTAAACCGCCATATATGTATGACTTGTATTGTAAGGCATGAATAGATAGTCACCGAGCAGGACATCGTTTATGAGCCGTCCGGGACTCCATGAGCCGCTGGGCGTCGACCTGTGTATATAAAGGGATGACCCAGCAGTGATTCAGGACAAGAAACAAGAGATCGAAAGCTAGGTCAAACGGATTCGCTCCCTGGAAATCGAGACATAAGCCATACCAGAGACTGGATTAGGCCTTTACCTTCACCGCAAGGGGCCGAACCAGTATAAACTCCTGTGTCCTTTGTCTCGTTTAACCCCTTTAAGCTTCCTAGGTGTGATGGCTCCACGACTAAGTCCTTTTGCTAGGACATCAGCCATGACCTTTCCATGACAGCTGGCGCCCACCATGGGGCCAGCGCACGGTGGATTTGAGTTCTTAAAGGGTAGCTTCAAAGGGCTCAAGGGATACTCTGTGGGCTGGATGACCAAGAGTCGCCGCGGCAAGCTCTACATTGACGATGCAGGCTGGGGCCCTGAGGCCGGCTCAATTGAGTACGGGTACCGGGTCCCCTTAGGTGGAATCCACATCTTCATCGGCAAGATCGGCTAGCCGGTCCCTGAGCCAGACATTTGCACTGACATCATTGAGACGGCTCAGCATGCGAGAACCGCCCGTGCTTAGCCCACCATGAAGCGTGCCTTCATTGGATGCATCCATGGAGCGGAATTTGATGAAGGATCTATGTCTGGCGGTGAGACGGCCATCTACTGTGATGGTGAGTCATCCACGGGTGAGACTACTTCATTGTATCAGCTGCAAGATGGCGAGCATGGGGGCTATTCGGATGGCAACAGTATTCCGGACCCCTATGAACCGCCAAACAGAGTTGGGATCTTCATGGCTGGGACGCAGCCTGGGAAAAATTCTTCAACCACCGCGACGATGATATCCTGATCAGCAATGGTGATGGCAGCCGGGGCAGGAGGCCCTCCGCGCCCACCGGCTCAAGTTTAGATGGCTTTAATGGATAAATTGATGGCTCTGTTAACCGCCATGGTCAACCCGGAGAATCACGCTCAGCATGATGTGGAGGTGGCAAAGTTACAAGATGAGGTAGCACTGGCCAAGGAAGACCTGGTGGCAGAGGACGTCAGGATAGCCGCGAACCGGGTAGTTTTGGATGCTCAGGCCCAGCGGATTCAGTCGGAGGCTTTCCATCTTATGATGGATCAGAACGCTTCAAATGAGATCATGAGGAGAAGGCAACAGTCCCGTCTACCTACGGTTTATGAGCCTAGAAACCTCTTCCGCACGCCTGGTGCAGGGCCCAGTAACACACCGGAGTTAAACTGGGCTGCGGTGCCCGGGGCTGGGATGCTAGTTCAACCGCGTGTGACGGAACCCCCTCGTCTGAATACTGCTCCACCTCAGCATGTACCGACACCATCGGGTCATTATTCTTATCCTTTGGAGAACATGATTGCTGCAGCGGTGCGATTGGCGGCTCTCCCGGTGGATGGCGACTCTCCAACGGCGGTTGAAACACGAAGGGTCAGGGAATTCTTCAGACAACATTGGCACAACAGGAGGCATATTCTTACAGTCAAGATAAGATTCACTCGACCCCTCGCCCAAGCCGAAGCCGGAGTTATAGCAGGCACATGGACTCACCAGCCGTTTCAAGCAACGCCCAGCACCGTGACCGGCTGCGTGGGCATGACCCGGCGCGTGATGGAGCTCTTAACTTGGTCGATCAGGACAGAGTGCGTCAAGAAGCCGAACAGGAAGCTCAGCAGGCGGCTTACCAGCCCCTTCCTGTTTATCCAACGATTTTGATTGAGGCAGGCGCGACCTCTAGGTCCACAGTTGTGCCCTGTTTGGTGCCGGCTCTGCGTAATGAGCATTTGCCCAAGGATTTCAAGGGACCTCGAATGGTGCCTAATTACACAGCAGACTTACCCCCTGGGGCATGGATTGAAAGTTATGAGGTGGCCATGGAGCTACTGGAGGTTAGTGACGCTGCGTGTGCCAAATACTTCACCATGATGTTGGATGGAACGGCCCGTACTTGGTTAAAAGGGCTGCCGGCTAACTCCATCGGGTCATGGGCTGAGTAAAAAACTCGATTCATTCAGAACTTTAAGGACACATGCAAGAAGCCCATGTCAATTGTGGACTTGCATACTTGCAAGCAGGAGGAAGGTGAATCAATGACCCATTGGGTGCGCCGGGTCAAAGCTATCATACATTCATCTGATAACATGAACGCCGGCTCTGCGGTCTTAATGTTGGAGAAAAATTGCCGTTTTTTGCCTCTTAAACAGAAGCTGGGGCGGCTCAAGCGTGATTGTAATGATATGGGCCAGCTTATGGCGGCTCTAATCAAATATGCCGACTTGGATAGTACCAAGGACCCCGAGTCTGACGATGAGAAGACAGGGAAGGAAAAAAAGAACGGCAATGCCAAGGGTCAGCAGCCTAACCCGGTAAATCAGGGGGGCAATGGTAAACGCAAGACTGGTGGTAGTTTGGAGTTTGTGGCTAACACCAATCACATGGCAATAATCAACGTCGTAAGAGGAGGCCGCCTCCTCGGGCTGGCGGATCAGGACCTACTCTTGAACAGTTGCTAAATGAGCCCTGCCCAAAGCATGGCTCGCAAGAGAAGCCAGCTATTCATCTTTGGAAGGATTGTACAATTATGAAGGCTTTTAAAAATTAGAACTCATTAGATGACAATCATGGGCCGGGCGGCGGCTCAGGCGGCAGCGGTTTCCATGGCCCGGGTTATGGAGGTGGCGGTTCTAATTCCAACTTCCAGGGCCACCAAGGTAATCAGGGCGGTTTTAATCAAGGTAATCAGGGGGTTACAATCAGCAATCCGGCCAGGAGGGTCAGCAGCAGTAGCAATCCGGATATCAGAGTAATCCAAAGCAGCTAAATAATGGACATTATCATGTGTTTACCACCAGTTTGTGCAAACGGGACCAGAAGCTTCATAAGAGGGTTGTGAACGCTGTTGAGCTGGCTGTTCCTCATTACTTGCGATGGTCTAAGCAGCCCATTATGTGGAGTAGGGCAGATCATCCTCCCCGGGTTGACAATCCAGGTCACTTAGCTTTGGTGGTGGCGCCTCAAGTTGGTGGATACAAATTCACTAAGGTACTCATGGATGGAGGCAATAGCATCAATATTCTTTATTATGAGACCTTCCTATGTATGGGGTTAACTGATAAAAGTCTTAAGACGTCCAACACTGTTTTCCATGGAGTGGTGCCTGGTAAGTCGGCATACCCGGTGGGCAAGATTGAGCTGGAGGTGGCCTTTGGAGATGAGCATGATTCCAGGGCTGAGAAGTTAACCTTTGAAGTGGTTAAAATCAGAAGCCCGTACCATGCTCTGTTTGGACGGTCGGCTTACGCCAAGTTCATGGCACGACCGTGTTATGTTTATCTACAGCTCAAGATGCCGGGTTATAAAGGAACCATTACAGTGCATGGGAGTCGGAAGATAGCCTTGGAATGTGAGGAAGGTGATGCTGCTTATGCTGAGTCTGTTTGTGCAACAGAGGAATTGAAGTTTTACAAGGACAAGGTTGACCCGGCGGATATGATGTCTTTGAAAAAGCCAACTACAGAGCATGATGTGGCGCTGAAGTTTAAGTCGGCCGATGACACCAAGCTGGTTGATTTTGTTCCTGGCGACTCATCCAAGCAGTTCAGTATCAGTGCTAATTTGGATCCGAAATAGGAAAGCGCTCTCATCGAGTTCATCCATGAGAGCAGGGACATCTTTGCATGGAAGCCTTCTGACATATTGGGTGTACCAAGGGAACTAGCTGAGCACACTCTCAATATTGATCCGAAATTTAAGCCAGTCAAGCAATTCCTTCGATGTTTCAACGAGGAGAGGCGTAAAGCCATTGGTGAAGAAGTGGCCCGGCTCTTAGCGGCTGAGTTCATTGTTGAAGTTTTTCATCCAGAGTGGTTGGCTAACCCAGTGCTAGTGCTTAAGAAGAATGGAACTTGGTGCATGTGTGTGAATTACACGAACTTAAACAAGGCTTGTTCGGCTGATCCTTTTGCTCTTCCTCGTATTGGTCAAATCATTGATGCTACGGCGGGTTGTGAGCGTTTGAGTTTTTTGGATGCTTATTCTGGTTATCCTCAGATCAAGATGGCAGTTAAGGACTAGGAGACGACAACTTTCATTACTCCCTTTGGAGCCTTCTGCTACGTGTCTATGCCTTTTGGGCTCAAGAGTGCCCAGGTGACTTATCAGCGATGTGTGCAGAATCGTCTTCACAGTTAGATTGGGCGCAGGACGACATTGTGGTGAAATCTAGATAGAAGGAAACTCTGATAGATGATTTGAAAGAAACCTTTGATAATCTTCGGGTCTACAAGATGATGCTTAAACCGGCCAAGATCGTCTTTGGTGTGCCAGCAGGCAAGCTTTTGGGTTTTCTGGTTTCTAACAGAGGCATTGAGGCTAACCCAGAGAAGATCAAGGCCATCACCTCCCTGGCTAAGCCGGCGTGTATCAATGATGTTCAGCGTCTGGCGGGTCGTATTGCTGCATTAAGCCGGTTCATAAGTCGGTTGGGTGAGAAGGCTATACCACTGTATCAGATGATGAAGAAAACAGATAACTTCGTCTTAAGTGATGCTGCTAACGGTGCGTTTGAGGACTTGAAGAGGCAGCTAGCGGAGCCTCCAATTCTTGCTGCTCCCGTTGATAAGGAGCCATTATTGTTATATGTGGCTGGTAACACCCCTGCTATCAGTGTGGCCATTGTGGTAGAGCACAAGGAGGCTGGCAAGGAATATCCGGTTCAACAGACGGTTTACTACATCAGTGAAGTGCTTATTGAGTCCAAGCAGAGATATCCACATTGGCAGGAGCTCATTTATGGGGTGTTCATGGCCACCCAGAAGCTTAAGCAGTATTTTCTTGGTCACCCCATCACTATGGTCACTTCTGCTCCGTTAGGAGATATTATTCAAAATAGAGAAGCCGCAGGACGAGTCGCCAAGTGGGCCATTGAAATTGGGCCTCATGGTGTGAAGTATGTGCCTCGCACTGCTATCAAGTCTCAAGCACTGGTGGATTTCATCAACGACTGGACAGAGCTGCAGATGCCTGAAGAGAAGCCAGATAACACATATTGGACTATTCACTTTGATGGGTCCAGGCAGTTGGAAGGATCAGGGGCTGGAGTTGTCTTAGCTTCCCCTTGAGGTGACAAGTTTTGTTATGTTCTAAGGTTGATGTTTCCCTGTACTAACAATGCAGCTGAGTATGAAGCCTCGCTCCATGGTCTTCAGATGGCTAAGGAGATGAACTTAAGCGGGGTGAGATGTTTTGGCGACTGAGACTTGGTAGCTCAGCAAGTTTCAGGCAAGTGGGATTCCAAAGACCCGCTTGTGGCGGCTTATCGCCGCGAGGTGGATGCCATTGCTAGACATTTCAAGGGTTATCAGGTGGAACACATTGATCGCAGGAAAAATGAGGCGGCTGGCGCCTTTCAAGGGTTATCAGGTAGAACACATTGATCGCAGGAAAAATGAGGCGGCTGACGCCTTAAGCCGTTTGCAGTCTCAGCATAAGCCGGTGGTACCTAACACTTTCTTGGATATCCTACGTAATCCTTCTATCAAGTTGCCTATAGAGGAAGACGTGGTTGTTCCTGACCCGGAGGCACAATTGGTGGCGGCTCTTCACACTATCCCAGATTGGACAGTACCATACTTGGCTTACATGACCCGGGGCGAGTTACCTGAGGATGAAACTTTGGCCAGGCAGATAACCTGGCGGTCTAAGTCAATGACAATTGCCAATGGCGAGTTACACCATCGCAGTGTCACTGGGGCGTTTCACCATTGCGTCTCTTTTGAGGAGGGATGTGAGATTCTTCATGAGATTCATGAAGGAGATTGTGGTCATCATGCCGGTTCAAAGTCCCTTGTGGCCAAAGCTTTTCGTCATGGATTTTATTGGTTTATGGCTCACGTTGATGCAGAGGATTTGGCCAGTAAATGTGATGGTTGTCAGAAATTTTCACGGTGAGCTCACATGTCGGCTCAAGAATTGCGGATGATTCCAATTACTTGGCCGCTTGCAGTCTGGGGACTTGACATGGTTGGACCTTTTAAAAGGTCCAAGGATAAAAAGACCCACCTCTTGGTGGCGGTTGACAAATTCACAAAGTAGGTTGAAGCAGAGCCGGTCAGTAATTGTGACGCGACAACGGCGGTTCAATTCATTAAAAAGGTGATTTCCCTTTTGGCTTTCCCCATAGTATCATAACAGATAATGGCACTAACTTGTCCAAAGGTTCTATGAAAGAGTTTTGTCAATGTGAGCATATTTGTCTTGATGTATCACCAGTAGCTCACCATCAATCCAATGGTCAAGCTGAAATAGCCAATCAAGAAATTTTGAGAGGCATCAAGCCCCGGCTTATGGTTCCTTTGCAATGGACGGCAGGTTGTTGGGTGGAGGAGTTACCTTCTGTGATATGGAGTATCAACACTACCCCCAACAGGTTTACGGGTTACACGCGTTTCTTCATTGTTTACGGAGCAGAGGCGGTTCTTCTTATTGACATCCGTCATGACTCGCCCCGTGTGGCGGCTTACGTTGAAGCTGATAATGAACAAGCACGCCAGGATGCACTTGACCTGTTGGATGAGAAGCGCGATCTTGCGGCAGCCCGTTCGGCGATTTATCAACAAGACCTGCGCCGTTACCATAGCCGCCGGTTAAGTCCAGAACCTTTCAAGAAGGTGATTTGGTGCTCCGGCTCATCCAGGATCAAACTGATATGCACAAGTTGTCCCCACCTTGGGAAGGACCCTTTCTGGTCAGCAAGAATTTGAACAACGGGTCAGAATACCTTATCGATGTTCGAGAGCACAAAGACTCACGTAAGTCGGAGTAGGAGACCCGTCGGCCATGGAATATCGCTCATCTTCGTCCTTACTATACTTGAGCAATCGGCTCTTACGATGTACATATTTTTCATGATGTATATATTATGATGATTATAATAAAGTAGGGTCTCTGTTGTTTCATCTTCAATAATCATGCGTCTTCATCATCATAATTTCAGAGACCAATTGGGGGTGGGTCCTATTCGAATCTTGCTATTAACCCCTTTTGGCTGGCTTCCTGGTCGTATTCGAACCATAGCCGTAAACACTTAGATCACTTGGGGGCTGGATCGTATTTGAATCATAGCTTAACCCCTTTTGGTCTAGCTTACTGATCATATTCGAATCAGAGTCGTTAAAAGCTTCAAGGTCATTTGGGGGCTTCCTGTTTAAACATAGGTGTATTCACTAAAGAGAACATAGCTGTCGGTACCCTCTTGATCGCTGCAATGCCAACACCTCAAGGTCATTTGGGGGCTTCCGTTCAAACGTAGGTGTATTCACCAAAGAGAACATAGCTGTTGGTACCCTCTTAATCGGTGCAATGCCAATGCTTGAAGGTCACTGGGGGGCTTCCTGATCGTATTCGAATCATAGCTGTCGGTACCCCTTTGATCAGTGCAATGCCAAAAACCATTAGGGGGCTTCCTGATCGTATTTGAATCATAGCTATTAACCCTTTTGGTCTGGCTTCCTGGTCGTATTCGAACCATGGCCTCGCTTTTTGACATTTGATTTGATTTTTTGACAAATTTTTTCGGTTCCTCTTGATACTATCTCATGTTTGGTTAAATGGTTTTGGCCATATCGCCTTCCGTCTTACAGCTCATATTTGAAGCTGACCCGTGGTTTATACTACCTGACTTAATAAGAGGCGACAAGCCGCCCGTACATGATGATAGCCAGCACTTGGAAATATTGGCCTCTGAAGCTTTGGGTATTCACCCTTACTGCACATGTATCGTAAACCGGCAGTGCAATTACATATCAGATGTATGATATCATTATTATGTTTAATTAATGTTCAACAAGCCTTATTTATAACTGTTTAAGCATCAGTGGGTGCATACAAGATATTATGACCCGCCCTGCGGTAAACCACCAAGGGATCTCTTTTGATTTACATGTGTGCAGGATAAAATTAAATTTTTTTACACCATTCAAAAATCATAAGTCTCAAGTGGCGGTTTAACGGTATGGAGCCTAACACACAACATGCACGATGGCACAGAAAGAGCAAAGTTGTTGCTACCCTATTACATTACTCTCAGAGTCCAAATGATTAACTCTTTTTTCAGCAGGCCACAAACATGAACCGCCCAATGGATCAATCTTCTTGCTGGCCTGATGCTTCTGGGTCAACCCTCTCCGCTTCTTTGTCCTGTTCCACATCCTGGAAGGTTGATGATGACCAGTCAATGCCACTCAAAGCTTGGAACTCAGCTTCATCATCAATTAGCTTGGACGGGTCAACTTCAGGGGAAAAGGTGTGCTTACGGATTGGGGGGATCAGGCCGATCACTTTATAATACGGTGTTGGCATCTTCTGATTTCCCACGTCATAAGTCGGATGATACTTGGTGAGGTCTGTCTCATTGGCAATCAGGCTGGCCAGAGGACGTATCTCCTTCACACAAGCAGCAAAGTCTTTCTGTTCAAACGTAGTGCCATCCTCCTTGAGGCATGGATACCCGATAGAGATGTCGACCGGGTCTAATTCCGGTAGCCATGCTTTGGCCTGGCTTAAGGCAGTCACAGCTCCGGCTCTCACAAATGATCGCTTCATTTCATTAAACCGCTAGGGTAGCACAGAAAGCTTCCTTAGCATGTCAACCAAGAGTGTGGGGGTTTCATTGGACGGAGCAATTGTGGCCAATGCGCGCTGAGCACCAGTGTAAAGCTCCTCCACAAATGTGTAAACCGCCTTCAGCTTCACCAGCATGTCTTGGTTAAGATTGGTGCTTCGAGGGCCTACAAGATGATTATTGGATAGGTTAAAAGCAGATAATATCATCAACAAGGACATTCAAAATTTGATAGTCATCTGGCGACTTACCAAAGATAGGAGACACCATCTGAGACACCTGGCGTTTTAAGCCAGTAAGTTCAGTGGTGGCTTCCTCGAGAGCCATCTGAAACAATCTTTTCTTCAGCCCAGGCACTTTTTTCAGCTTCAAAGCCGGTTCTCAGTTTTTCTGCCTCACCCACGCTAAATTCAAACTTTGAGTTTGCCTTTTGGGTCTCAGCCTCTTGCAGCTCCAGACGTGTCTTCAAGTCAGACAGCTCTAATTTAAGTTCATCAGTGGTGGTCTATACATACACATGATTAAATTCACAATTTAACGTTAGTTCAACATCTCAAGTCCCAAGCCTTTTGCAAGCAACAACACTTGGCACTTGGGGGCTAATGTCTACCGAAAGCTCTATTTATGTGGCGGCTTATGTTAATAAGTCCCAAGCACTTTGCGAGCAAGAGTGCTTGGCACTTGGGGGCTAATGCTTATTGCTTGTCTACAACCGGGTATAGCCGGCTCATGAGGACTACACAACTTTAAGCCGGATTTTGTAAGGATTGTTACAAAGGTTATTATTCATGTTCATGGTGATCAAGTCTACAACATATTCAAAATAAGCAGTAAACATGGGGGGCTGGCAGGATATGCATAACATAAGAGTGGAAAAGATCATACCTCAAATTTTGTGGTGCATTTGCTTCACCATGTCCACCTCAAGGTCACAGCTACTGTGTACTTGGCTGAGAAAGCCGGAGTATAGTTCACCAATGACCAATTGAGCATAGTTGGCGATATCAAATCGTAATTTGCATGGCTCAACATGTTCTTCTTTACAAGAATTCTTGGCCAGCACAGTAGGTCTCGCCGGCTTAGTAAAGCCGGTCTTTGTGATCTCTACTTCATCATCTTGTGTTTTGGCTGTCTTGACGGGGCTTGAAGTTTCAGGAGTTAAAGAATCATCTTTGGCTTGATCAACAGGCGGGTCAACATTCATGGTTGGAGTATCATGAACAGGCTCAGACGATTCAGGAATGGAGGCCTCATGCGTCGTGGTTTGGGGCTCCAGTTCAAGGACTTTTGGCTCTTCGGCCGGCTTGTTCTTCTTTGCCCTCTTGGTGGGCTTTGCTTTTCCACTTCATGAGTCATAAAGGTCAGTATAAGGGTAAAAGGATTATAATGAGTAAATGATAAATAATTTTCCATTACCCGGGAGCATCTTGAAAGCCGGCATATTGGATTGGATTGAATCGCCAGAAGAGGAATGAGATGTTTCCTGATAATTTGAGTCGGAAGTATTGAGTGGCTAGCGAGTGAGACCCGCCAAATGATACAAAGAGTTTAAGTTAGGGGAGACCTCATTTCAGCGCTTCCTCGGCGTGTTCGGTAAGACGGAGGAGAGTTCCACATCTTTGCTTGTCCGAGTCTGCCGCCGGCTCTCGTGCTACTGTTGCTTCAAAATAAAGTGAGGATCTAGATGAGATAAGGGGTGTGAAAATCTTACTTTCCGGGTTACTCTTTGGATTTTTTGTCTTGGCAAAGGCTTGGAGTCGGAGGAAATAATAGTTACCTCTTCTTCCACTCCCTGACTCGTTCTTGTGTCATCCTGATGATAGTCAGTGTCAATAGGATTGTTGAAAAAAGAGCCGAGAGAATCAAGGGCTACCTCCGACTCAGAGGTGTCATCCAGTTGAAGTAAATGAGAAGCATTGGGCTTCTTTCCTCTCTTCTTGGTGGCTTTCCTGGCGGCTTTCTTGGCCTTCCTGGCTCTCTTTGCAGCCTCATGGTCATATTCTTTCTTCCAAAACTTGTCATCCCCTATGAAAATCATCAAAGGTTGAGTTAAGACAAAACATCAAAGATAAAGGTAAATTAACTAAGTTTGGCAGCTTACCCCTGGAGCCAGGTTAGCTATGCAGAAAGGGCTTAGGTCCACCTTGCCACAGTCTGCTACGCTTTCATTCAGAAGTGACTTAGTCATATCATTGATAAGGTTATCAGTTAACTCCTCGGAGCTGTGGCACAGTGGATCCTTTGTGTCATCGGTGTAAGTGCCCATTAAACCAGAGCGACGGCTCAAGGGGATGATCCGCCATGCAACCCAGCACCGGACCAAGTCAATGCCATTTAAGTCATTCCCCAACAGAGCCTTGACTTTGGCAATGGCAGGGGCGAGCTTCTTGCGATCAGCAGCTGACAACTTGTCGGGGAGCAGATGATTGGATTCGAGACACAGGGTGTGAAAGGCGGGCAGAGGGTTGTCATCAGCCGAAGAAGTATCTTCGCAGTAGAACCATGTCTGGTTCCAGTCCTTGGGATGACTTGGCGGCTGCGCATAAGGAAAAATGGCGTCTCTCCGTTGTTCGATTGAGACCCCGCCAAGTTCCAAAATAGGACCGTTGGAGTATTGATTCTGGCGGTTCAAGTAAAAGTATTCTCTGAAAAGTTCCAAGCTGGGCTCTTCTTCAAGGTATACCTCACAGAACACTTGAAAGTTGCATATGTTAGACACGGAGTTGGGTCCGATGTCTTGAGGATGGAGGTCGAAAAAGTGCAGAACGTCCCTGAAGTACTTAGAGCCAGGCGGTGAAAAGCCCCGGTTCATGTGATCAGTGAATACAATGACTTCCCTTCTTTGGGCTGAGATTCTTCTTCTGTTGGTTTAGGGGCACGGTACGACATGACATCCTGTTTGGGCAGATAGACGGTTTTTACAAAATCTTCAAGTGTGTTCTCCATGTCGATGGAGCAAACCCAATTACAGGAAGTGGTTGTTTTGGGCGGCATTGTGAATAAGGAAGCCTAAAAGGAAAAGAACAAATTTGTCGGTTCAAATTTAAGCCGGAGGAAAAGGTATTACAACACATTTTCAGAATGGCGGCTTACGAAGGGGCCTAATGGTGTATGACTAATTACGTCAGGTTATCTAAGCCGCCATGAGTAGTTTGTTGTTATCTATTGAGCATTGCAAGTAAACACGGTGGTATGAGCCGCCATGGCTAGGTGGATCTATGAAGGTGCAGTTTTTTGCTAAGTACCATACAAACAGGTTTCACAGATTGCAAGTACTATTTCAGATCAGCGGCAGTTCAGAAAAAGGAAATAATTCAAGACCTAAAACCAGTATAGGGGAGTTCATAAGCCCTAATGAGATCTCTCTGCAAGGAAGGGGGGTCCCCTGGTATTGAAAGCGAAGGCAAAACAACTACCGCATAAGTTCTATACCTTTTCTAGATTAAAAGGTGCTACGGTGTAGGAACTATGAAGAAACTACGAAGAACACGATGAACAGTTGGAACCCTAATGCGGTCTGACGCACTGGAGGAGAAGCACTTACAAGTGCAGATTCGACTTCGGTGGAGCACCAGTGTACTTTGATCCGGCACAGGTTGATGCAGTGGCCAAGGTTGAGGAGGACGAGGTGCTCTGTGGCGACGGTGAAGCCCGAATGGCAGAGGGTCGTGAGAGGAAGAAGATGATGGAAAAGGGGGAGAATGAGAAGAAGACTGGTCGTGGCTATTTATAAGGAAAGGCTAATAAGTGGGCATGAAAAAAGAGGAGGCCAAAACATGGTTATCTACCTGCCGAGATGCCTCGATTTTTGGAGCAGTTATTAAGATAAAGATCTGTTGACATATGTTGGATAAAGTGTGAATTAATGGTAGGTGACGTCATGGCGGGTTATCACAAATCCAGAAGATGACATCATGGCAGGTTATAAATTCTCGCATAGATGAAGAAGAGAAGATTTTTCTAAGTATTGAAGATTGACATGAACCAGTTCAAATCAATATGGGGCCTAATGTTGGGGATATGACTATTAGGTATGACCCGCCCAGGAGGGGCTGGATTATACCTATGGCGATTCATCATCTGAAGCCCATGAGGATATTGAAGATGGCGGTTTAGTTAAGTGCCCAAGTCCCAAAGGCGACTTAAGGCCCGTAAGGGTAAATCGCCATATATGTATGACTTGTATTGTAAGGCATGAATAGATAGTCACCGAGCTGGACACTGTTTATGAGCCGGCCGGGACTCCGTTAGCCACTGGGCGTCGACCTATGTATATAAGTGGACGATCCAGCGGCGATTCAGGACAAGAAACAAGAGATCGAAAGCTAGGTCAAGTGGATTCGCTCCCTGGTAATCGAGACATAAGCAATACCACCTCAAACTGGATTAGGCCTTTACCTTCACCGGAAGGGGCCGAACCAGTATAAACTCCCGTGTCCTTTGTCCCGTTTAACCCCTTGAAGCTTCCTAGTTGCGATGGCTCCACGAGTAAGTCCTTTTGCTTGGACATCTTCCGTGACCTTTCCACGACATGGGCCGAGTAACTGGATTCTCAGCGCGTCCGCTTGGCAGTTTTTGCAGTGGGTAACTACATTGTTGCACCGCGCACAATGCAACCGCATGCACACGAACGTGCGTGATCGTGCCCCGGCCCAAAACACTAGCAGTGAGCATGGAGGGACAAGGGCAGAGCACCCAAAGGGACGTGAGAGCAGAGCACGTGCGGTGGGACGCGAGCAGAGCACGCCGCGGCTGCCTCAACCGCAAGCAACCACACGCATAGAGTAGTTGAACACGCAGGAACTGGTCGCCTACAAGCTGGCCAACACTTGCGCTACGTAGAGAGCGGCCATGTGCTACTACCTTCGTCTTGGTCTATAGCCCCCTTTATATTCTGTGCCATACTTTCCCCTCAAATTTAACCAACAAAATGGTAATCCATGTTATAAAAATTATATAATTGGAAACTATGTCCAAATACGAATCCAACTATATAATATTTGGCGACATGCATTCGTATTTTATTAGTTAAATCCTACTTATAAACCAGGATGGTGATATAGTAGGTAATCAAACTTCTTTATTAACCGTATGTGTACGTGGCCTTTCGTCCTCCTCTCGCACATCTTGTCACCCCGCTGCCGCAGACGGCTTAGAACGCAAGCTTGCGCAGCGCGCGCGGGTGTTCTTTTGGCCAAATGGTGGCGCCAATGAATCATAGATGAGCCCATTCCAATCCAACCTCGCAGGTTCCCGCGCAAGCTTCTTGCCCGACTCAGTGAAATCCCCGAAAATCCCAATACTTACCGTCCTGCTATATACACCCTCACGGCCGGCAAGTCCTGCGTCACATTTTCCCGTCCCTCCCTGTAGCTTATCTCATCTACTTCTCCCACAATCGCCAATGGCACCGGTCCGTCATCGTTGTTCAGCCACTCCACCGTCATCGGAGGACAACTCCAGTTGGGAGGCTACACCGCGGCAGCGTACATAGTGTAGTGCGCGTGGCGTGCCTGTTGGGTGTGCACGGAACACCCACCACACACTCCGCCGCCACTGCCCGTCGGCAGCTGTTACCAGCCGCCATAGCCTCCACACCACCGTCGAAAGCTAGGGCCATCATCCGCTCCGCCACCACGGCCTAAAGGTGGGAGGTGGTCGTCGTGGCCTCCCCCCCACTGCTGGCCACCGTGGCCATCACCCTCTCCGCCACCGCGGCCCGAAGGTGGGAGGTGGTGGTCGTGTCCGCCACCCCATCATCGGCCGCCGTGGCCGCCAGCCCACCGTCGACCCCCGGGGTCATCACCCACTCTGCCACCGCTACCTGAAGGTGGGAGGCGGAGGTGGATGCCCGCACGCGCGTTAGGGACCTTGCGCGCTACACCGAGTTCCTACGAGAGGAGGAGGAGCTCCTCGTCGAGCATGCAAAGAGCCTAACCACCGCCGTGGCCGTGGCACATGCCGCCTCAGAGGTGAGGAATCGGGAGATCTACAAGGAGAACCACCACTTTTAGAGGGGTCATCTGTAGCGGCAGATGGCGTTCGAGGTGAGCGTCACTGAAGGTGCAGCAGCGGCAGGCACCGTATTGCAGTTGTCCAGCTCGTCGGGTCTCCTTTGCCTCTTACTGAGCATGCTCGGCAGAGGAGAGGCTGCCGGAAGTAGTACAAAGCCCCTCCGTAGTAGTAGTATTTAGGGGCTATTTTGTTCAGTTCATCTGACTATAGATGTG
The DNA here is from genome assembly GCF_002162155.2 of Triticum dicoccoides. Lineage (NCBI taxonomy): Eukaryota > Viridiplantae > Streptophyta > Magnoliopsida > Poales > Poaceae > Triticum > Triticum dicoccoides. Next base: position 418,697,259 of record NC_041389.1, on the reverse strand, counting down.
GTGGAACTGTACAACGTACTTAAAATTAGCTAGTATATAAAGTAGAACTAGCTATTTCAGTACGTGGTTGGCAACAATTGGGGGAAAGTTTGGTCGGTTCAGCTATTGAGTTGAATTGTTTGTATAAAGATCGACTGCTTAATCTATGAGTGAAATCTATGCATAATTACTGGATTTTTGTTGCCAAAATTAGATACTGCTAGTGATTTTTAGCTGCATATTTTTACAAATCACAGTGTTACAAGGTTGACAAATGGCAATGTTACTAGATCAACAAATGTTAATCTTTCCAGTTTGACAAATGGCAACATACCCAATATGACAAATGCAAATCTTACCAAATTGTTTGTAAGTGGTTGCACACGGGTAATCCAAAACAACCGTTTGCATTGAAGAAGATGCACAAATCCTGCTCTCACTTTGCATACGGGTGTTCTATCCAAAATGTTTGCGATCAAGAGCTGCGCAAATCCTGCCCGGCACATTTTCCCTTGGCTTCCTGGGAAGCTGTCGGTTTGCATATGAGTGTTCTAACTAAAACGTTTGCGATGATTGTACTATATTTAAAAACCATTGGCATTTTTTTCAAAAGAAAATCGTTTGATAAGTCTGTACAATAAGAGAGAAAAATGCGAGTTTGCTCAAACCATATATTTCATTCAGTCACACTGCAAATTTATATTCATATGATCGGGATACAGTATTAAACCCAAGAAAAAACTATTTCCGGCGGTGGCAGAGGCGGCGTGCCACGCCGTCCTTGTCGTTGTCGTCCTCCGGGACGCTATTGTTGAAGTATTCAAGGCATCACAAAATGTTCTTCACTTGTAAATCAAACATCATGTCGTCGCGCGATCGACCGGCGGATCACGGGAGGACAACAGCTGGAGGCGCTGAGAGGTAGCGGTCGATGGCGGCGTCCCATGCCGCTAAGGGCGGCGCGCGCACGAGCACGGGTGCAGCCAATCGCACGCGGACCAGCGCCACAATGGATGGAGGGGCGCACACGGGCTCGGGCACCGGCACCGGCGCTGGCATGTACACGAGCTTGCGCGGGTCCGCGGAGACCTCACTGATGCCTGCGGCTTCTAGCTCTGCGATAGTGCTTGGCGACCAGCCCGTCAATGCTACGGGGATTGTCACTGGCACGGGTGCGGGGCTTGGAGCTGGGACGGGAGTGGGGGCAGCAACCGCCGTGACCAGCTCATTCTGGGCCATGTCCATGAGGCCCCATTCCTCCTTATTTTCTATCTCCTCCGGCTCGGAGTCGACATCACCAAACTTGAAGACTAGTGGCAGATGATCCTTCTACGCCACGGCGTTGGTGGAGGTCTACAGGAGGGAGGGGAATGAGAGGCAAACAGTGAGGCCGCCTGTATTAAGCAGCGGCTTGGGCGCCATTAATGGAGAGGAAGGTGGGCGGCCATGGAAGTCAAAGGGCTCGCTTCCCCGTGAGCCTGCGCATACAGCTCGCATGCTTCCCGGTGAGCCTGCGCATTGGAGGACATCTTGCACACCTCTCGGTCAGCCTGCGCACTGGACTACGCTCGCACGCCTCCCGTTTAGTTAAGAAGCTGTCCGCACGACAGCTCCTATAGCCATTAAAACCAAGACATGTGGCATCACGTGAATGGTTAACATAATGCACATGATTTGAAATATATAAAGGTCTGCAATGTTATTGTGGCAGCTATTTATTTCAAAATGCCTTTGTTGGCTGTTATTCGAGTGCTTCTTCTCATAAAATGGACATGAAAAATACCATAGCATGTCGGGTGCCATTCCATGATAGCATGCCAAGTTTCATGAATTTTAGACGAGTTTTGGATTTGCTATAATTTAAAAACAAAGTATTTCAAGATTTTGCCAGCAATCAACAGTGCCCTGGTGTTTGAAATTCATTCCCATTTCTTGCATGGGACCTAAGCATGCACCCAAGGAAATATTTGACTTTTCAACCAATTTATATGCACTTGAGCATGTGCATGTAGTTCATATTTGAATTATGAAGATAAAATGCCTAGAAAACCCATTTAATGAATAAAAATGTCAAAACGAACCCCGAAAAATTCCAAAATTTATTACAACACTCCTATTGTTCTATGTTGACACTATAAAATTTTTGAAAGCAATAAGAGGCAGCGGATATCGTCTCGTCCCCAAAGGTGGCATGTTCCCTACCGAAAACATCAGGCTTGTTGTGAGAAGCTCTGGTTTGTGAGAAGCTTATACCCAAACCTGCCCCAAATGAGACAAAAAAAATTACCACAGCATGTTGATGCTGCTCCATGATAGCATGCCAAGTTTCATGAGTTTCAGACGAGTTTTGGATTTACTAGAATTTAAAAACCGGGTATCTCAATGTTTGCGGCCGAGTGACGGTGGTAGGGTGTTTGACATTCATTCCCATTTCTTGCATGGGACCTAAGCATGCAAACAAGGACACAATTTTGAATTTTCACCCAATTTATATGCATTAGCGCATGTGCATGTAGTTCAAATTTGACTTGTGCACATAAATGCATTAAAAACTCAATTAATGCATAAAAATGTCCAAACGAACCCCGAAAAATCCCAAAAATTGACACAACACTCATGTTGTTCTATGTTGAGACGAGAAATATTTTCAAAGCAATAAGAGGCAATGGATATCCGTTCGTCCCCAACAGTGTGACATTCGCTAATGAAACCATCCGGCTTGTTGTGAGAAGGTCTGGTTTGTGAGAAGCATATCTCAAACCTGCCCCAAGCTGGACAAAAAATTTACCACGGCATGTTGATGCCGCTCCATGATAGCATGCCAAGTTTCATGAATTTTAGACGAGTTTTGGATTTACTAGAATTTAAAAACCAGACATCTCAATGTTTGCGGCCGAGTGACGGTGGCAGGGTGTTTGACATTCTTTTCCGTTTCTTGCATGGGACCTAAGCATGCAACCAAGGTCACATATTTGAATTTTCAACCAATTTATATGCATGAAAGCATGTGCATGTAGTTCAAATTTGAATTATGGACATAAATGCATTGAAAACCAAATTAATGCATAAAAATGTCCAAACGAACCCTGAAAAATCCCAAAAATTGACACAATACTCCTGTTGTTCTATGTTGACACGAGAAATTTTTTGAAAGCAATAAGAGGCAATGGATACCATTTCGTCCCAAAAGGTGGGACATTCCCTATCTAAACCATCAGGCTTGTTGTGAGAAGCTCTGGTTTGTGAGAAGCATATCCCCAAACCCGCCCCAAATGGGACAAAAATTTACCACAACATGTTGATGCCACTCCATGATAGGATGCCAAGTTTCATGTATTTCAGACGAGTTTTGGATTTACTAGAAATTTAAAACCAGGTATCTCAATGTTTGCAGCTGAGTGATGGTGGAAGGGCGTTTGACATTCATTCACATTTCTTGCATGGGACCTATGCATGCAACCAAGGACACATATTTGAATTTTCAACTAGTTTATATGCATTAGAGCATGTGCATGTAGTTCAAATTTGAATTATTCACATGAATGTATAGAAAACTCAGTTAATGTATAAAAATGTCCAAGCTAACCCCGGAAAATCCCCAAAATTGACATAACACTCGTGTTGTTCTGTGTTGACACGAGAAACATTTTGAAAGTAAGAAGAGGCAACAGATACCATTTCATCCCCCAAGGTGGCACGTGCCCTACCGAAACCATCAGGCTTGTTGTGAGAGAAGCTCTGGTTTGCGAGAAGCTTATACCCGCACCTGCCCCAAATGGGACAATATTTTTACCATGGCATGTTGTTGCCGTTCCATGATATCATGTCAATTTTCATGAATTTTAGACGAGTTTTTGATTTACTAGAATTTTAAAACCATGTATCTCAATGTTAGCGGCTGAGCGACAGAGTCAAGGTGTTTGACATTCATTCTCATTACTTGCATGTGACCTAAGCTTGCAACCAAGGAGAAACATTTGATTTTGCAACCCGTTTTTATGGACTGGAGCATGTGCATGTAGTTCAACTTTGAATTATGCACATAAATGCCTAGAAAACTCAATTAACGTATAAAAATGTCCACATGATCCCCAAAAAACCAAAATTTAACAAGACACTTCTTTTGTTCTATGTTGAAACCAGGGGAAAATTGAAAGTAAGAAGAGGCGACAAATATAGTTTTGTCCACAAAGGTGACACGTTTCCCTAATGGAACCATGAGGTTTCTTGTGAGAAGCTCTGTTTTGTGAGAAGCTTATACCATAACCTGCCCCAAATGGGACAATATTTTGAACCCTAGCATGTTGATGCCATTCCATGATAGCATGCCAAGGTTCATGAATTTCAGACGGGTTTTGGATTTACTAGAATTACAAAAGCAAGTACCTCAACATTTGCCGGAGAGCCATAATGTTGTGGTGTTCGAAATTCGTCCCCATTTCTTGCATGGGACATAAGCATAAACCCATGGAGAAATATATGATTTTACAACCCATGTGCTTTAATTTTGAATTGTGCACCTGAAATGGCCGGAAAACCAATTTAATGTATAAAATTTTCAACCGAACCCTAAATAATTCCAATTTTTTATGACACACATATAGTTGCATGTTCAGTGCAGATAAAAGGTCTAGAAATTCAAACACTGTCCATTGCCGCTGTGACCCCATTATGTAATTCAAATCCAGATGAAAAATCAAGTAGATCTCACACAGTTTATTATAACCAACCATGTGAGATGCAGTACAAAATAACCTGGAGCACCGTTGTTGTATAGTACGCAGCCTAAACGACCACTTTTGCTTCTCATCTGCCTCTAGGATAGCAACTAGGGAGAGCAGCACATCGGCTATTCGTTCTGAAGCGGCGGCTTTAGCCCTGATGGAGGCCGCCCATGCCCAGCTTGTGGCGGTCACCGCACAAATTGAATGAAGCTTCTCTGACAATGGTCGGCAACTCATGGCCGAAGAGTTTGCAATCGCCAAGAGCGTTCGAGCAGCCATCCGTTCCTCTGCCGCATACCTTGCAACGATGGAGTCCGTCCAAGCCAATATCGCGGCCGCCCACACGCCCAGCTCGTGTTGACCTTTTCCAAAGAGATGGCGGACGCAAATGGCGAGATGCTTGCCAAGTACGGTGCGATGGATGCCATGGAGCCCCTTCTCAGGAGACCGTCGGGTGTGAGCTGGACATGGAGGAGGCGTCAGAGATCGACGAGCACCAGCCGTAGTAGTACTCTATGTTTTGTTTAATTAAGAGTGCCATCTTTAATTTGTTAGAGTAATGTTTAGGCCAACTAGCTCTGTTTAATTATTGGACTTGCTCGATTAAGAAGTGTGGGTGTGTTGTAGTCTCCTTTGTGTACCCAAATTATGCAATGACGTGGATGACCACTATGACCAGGGAAATTGGAACCAGAATTTTTGACGTTTGAACTCATCTCATCACACACAGGTTAATCTATCTGAATCGTTTGTGATGTTCACTTTTCGTACATAGTTCTGAATAAGGGATCTTGTCTGATAACACTTTGCGCGCCAGTTTTTTCACTGAATCGGTTCAAAATTTTCGGCTTCTGAGGAAATATCTACCCCCGCCCCTCCCCCTTACCAAAAGCCACATTTCCCCTATTTCTGCCTTCCTTTCCAAGTTGAAACCTTTACTCCTTGCTTGTAGTGCCGCCTCCTCACCGGCGACCCTCCTTCACGCTGCTCGACCTCGTCTATCGAGGCAGGTAATCCACACCGACCCCCATACTCTTCCTCCTTCCACATCCCACATGCCCCGTCCGCCGCCCAGACACCTTCCACCCAAATCACCGACCCCTCAACCAAATAAGCGCCGCCCTAAGCCATGGTGTATGCAGTATAGCTAGGAGCTCAAGGAGTATTTTGCAGCAGAGAAGCAAATCACGGCCACACGCGTGGATGAGGTCACGATGGCTGCCATTCATGTCGACCCCAGATCTTGAAGGAGCACCTTGCCATTTGCTAGCTACACCATTAAGCATGCTTGGTTTACCCGTTGCGTGTGCTGCTCCTGCCTTTCCTTAAAAAATTCTAGTGAATTGTGTTATCTAATTTTACCAAGCATTCTGTTGCTTTAGTGTATATGTTCTATATGTTGTGCAGTGTGGTGCTCACTTATTAACTATTTGGTTAATTAGTTGTCGTCTTTAGTAAAGTGTTTGGTTCAATTATGCAAATGTGATCTTCAATTGTTCAGGCTTAAATTTTATATTGTCTTCCATGTGAGAAATAAAATGAATTTATCTTTACAAAATACATGAGAAACGAATACAATTGCTACATTTACAAGTCGTCAAGCATGCTTGGTTTGGTCATACATTGTGCAATGTGGTGCTCAGTTAATGTTTGGTTCATTTGTGTTGTGCTGTTTAGTTAATTGTTTGGCTGAATTCTGCAATGCGATGTTCAATGGTTCTGGGTGCTTTCTGTTATTGTATACCATGTGAGAAGTAATTCGAATTTGGTTGTACTAAATACATGAGAAACAAATACAAATGCTATATTTCCAAGTTGTTAAGCATGCTTGGTTTGGTTAACTGTCTGATGTTCTATTAGGAGTATGTTACATTGTGCAATGTGGTGCTCAGTTAATGTTTGGTTCATTTGTTGTGGTGTTTAATTAACTGCTTGGTTCAATTCTGCAATGCAATGTCCAATTTTCATGGGTAGAATTTTGTATTGTTGTGCATCTAAGGAATAAATCGAATTTGGCTACACTTAATACATGAGAAATATATACAAGTGCTATATTTCCTAGTTCTTAATCATGCTTGGTTTCGATAAATGGGTTTTCCATGTGGCTTGAATTAATCTGAAGAATCTACAATGTGCTTATTTTTTATCAACATATTTTACTGATAGCATGCGAACCCTTACTTAACCTGATGACTAACTACCTTATATGTGTTGCAGGTAATCAATGGGAAGCACTGAGGTTTACAATCGAGGTTTAGGGTTTAGGGTTAGGGTTTAGTGTTTAGGGTGGTCCATTGTCTAATACCACAATATTGTGCAATTGCAGGAACCATTTTGATATTTAGGTTTTTAACAATTTGGTCTTGCACATGTAGGTCCTGTTGTCAGTGGTTTTGACCCACTGTTCGACCCTTTTCGCATATGGGGAAATGAGCTGGCCATGGATATCAATCAAGTAGAGAAACTCAGAAGGATTGTTAGGATAAAGAAATTAGCGACAAAAAACGAGAAGATCTTTGTGTGCACAATGAAGAAGACATCAGTTCACTATAAGATGGTACTAACTATTATACCTTGCCTTTTTTATTCCTTTGCCCCATTTCCAATATAGAGAAGATATTTATGCACATCCTTGTTTTCAGGCCTTTCCAAAGCACTTCACTAATGATTACCTCTCAAACCACCTCTATGGTCAGGAGGCGAGGAAGGTTTTCATACAACACACACAGTTCAATATTGAAGTGATCCTGGAGAGGATGAAGGATGGACGGTCAATCATCCACAGGCACTAGCCTAAAGTTGCAAAGACCTTCAACATGAATGAAGGCTCGATATTCGCCTTCCACTGCAGCAGTTTTGCCGATGAGATGCATCTGTCTATGGACCAGTGGGGATGCTGTAATGAAAAAGTATAAGATTTTTTAGTATAAGATGTATGTGGTATTTTCATGGAACATCGCAATAGGGGCAGCGGCGAGCCTATACAGCATGGTGTGGTAGGTCACTGTCGGCGTTCTGGATATGGGGGTATCCAGCTCTGCCTACCTGCGGCCCACCACGTGGCTCCATTGACGGCCTGGCATGGCCCAGCTTCAACATCAACAGCTCAAGACCCTCATGAGGGGCCAAGCCTCGCAAGGCGGACGACGCCAAGAACCCCGAGGGAATCGGCCTCTTCAGGCTGGCTCCCGAGGGGCGGATAGTTCTATGGATGGTTTACCTGTAATGCCCCAGATCCGATGCGCCAGGTGTCCGCCAGATATTCGTAGTAGTTGCCATGTCATTTGCTTGTGTGTTGCATTTTGCCATGTCATCATCTGCATTTCATCTGCATGTTTTACAAAACTTGCATCCGTTCGGTTTCCGCCGGTTCTCTCTGTTGTCCGTTCGGAGTCCGGATCATTCGCGCGCGCCCGTTGCCCCCTCTCAGACCTTGTTTCATGTGCGGGTGTTAAACTTTCTCGGAATGGCCCGAGGTTTGCCAAGCGGCCTTGGTATAGCACTGGTAGACCGCCTGTCAAGTTTCGTCCCATTTGGAGTCCGTTTGATACTCCAACGGTTAACCGAGGGACCGAAAAGGCCTCGTATGTGTTGCAGCCCAACACCCCTCCAAAGTGGCCCAAAACCCAGCAAACTCCCCTCCATGCTCTCGGTCGTTCGATCACGATCGTGTGGGTGAAAACTGCTCCTCATTTGGAGCCTCCTAGCTCCCTCTACCTATAAATATGTGTTCTCCTCCGGATTTCTCGCAGTCCAAACCCTAGCCCCGCTTCCTCTCCATCGCCGGACCTGTCTGCCCCAGCCGGATGCGTCCGCGCCACCGCGCCCAGCCAGCCAGATCCCGCCACGTGGCACCCCGGCCACCCGCGTGCCGCCGCCGGCCCGCAGGCCCAGCGCAGGCCCCCGCGGCCCGTCTCCCCGC
>NC_041389.1:418680995-418688173 GCF_002162155.2 Triticum dicoccoides | reverse complement strand
CGCCGGCACCCCCGCCTCGCCGTCCTTCGGCGCCCCGTGCCGACCCGCCTCTGCCGCCCTCGCCGCCCAGCTCCTCTCGCCGGAGCCGCATCTCCACACTGCCGCCTCGCCGGAGGCCAGGCCTCCGCCGCCCGTCGCCGCCGGCACCTCGTCCGATGCCTCCCCTCGCCGGCCCCGCGCCTCCCCGTCATCCCCGTCGTCGCCGGAGTTTGCCCTCGCCGGAGGTCTGGCCGGATCCAAGGGAGTGGATTATATCCACCACTCCCTCCATCAAAACGCGTTACCCCCACACCCGGATCTCCTCGTCCCGCACGACCGTGTCCAGTTTCGGAGGTTGAAATTCGTCTAAGTGCCGAAATTATTTACATTATCACGCCATGTTCATCGCATCATATCTCCATGCATACTGCTCCGTTTCGTGCGTGTAATATGTCAAAATGTTCGTTGTGAGATGCTCTACACTTCATTCATTTGCACCATGTTCATTTGAGCTCATCTTGATGCCTGAATCATCGTTGGAAGAGTGCTATATGATGTTGTCTGCTGTCTGTTAACAGAACATGCTCACTTGTCATTTTTGCCATGTTTGATGTGTGCATCCTATGAGGTTGATGTCTACATGTGTTTTGTGCTACATTATGCCATATTTACAGGGGTGTATGCCATGTATTTTTGTGATCAATGTGGTGAATAGCACAAACATGCAAACTAGTCTTCGTGAAGTTGCTGATTTTAGTCCCTGTTCTGCTGTTATTTTTATGCCTTGTAAACTTGATGCTACAGAGAGATCCATGCATATTTTGAGATACTTCAGTAAGAATGTTTTGAACATATGGTTATTGTCTATCCATTCATACCCCTGGTTGCAATTATGGAGTAGCCTAGCATGTCATTTTCGTGCTCTACTTTTGCTACAAAATGTTTCCTGGCAGATTGTTTACATGTTATTCAATTTTTCCAAGGTTGTTGTAGTTGGTCATTGCATGCTATGAACTTGTTCTTGCCTTGGTTGGTTTCATAAACATGTCTTCTTGCTGATGCTATGCTTATCTTGTCATGCAATGACTTGTGGTGAGTGAATCAAGCTTGTTTAGTAGTGTACTTGCTGTTACTGTTTTGCTAGGCTGAATCTGTTATTTGGTGATGCTATGTAAACCTGCTGCTACAAGTCATTGTATGCATAATATGGAGATGTTCACTAAGGGTGTTTTGTTCTACATGTTCTGCTATATCCATCCATGCCCCTGGTTGCAATTATAGCCTTCTGTAGCTTATTGTAATCTTGCTCCAAAGTTGCTAAATAATGTTGTTGTTAGCCTGTTAACATTAAGTTTACTTGTTGCCATGATTGTTGCTAGTGTTCCATGCACCCTATGAACTTGCTCTTGCCATGCTTAGCTTCATAAACATGTCTTCTTACTGTTGGTTGCCTTTCCATGCCATGTAATGCTCTGTGGTGAGTGGTACAAGCTCACCAACATGCCTACTTATCGTTGTTCCTGCCATGTTTGCATCTGTCATATAACTTGCTATGTTTACATGGGTGCCATCATATTTTCTGTTCCTTTTTGGCTCATGGTCAGTAAGGGACTTTTGTTCTATGCAATTAGTAGATTCATGCTATGCCTTTGTTTGCCTTGATAAGTTCCTGTAACATGTTGTTTGATAGCTCTAAACATTGCAACCTGATGTTATTTTCTGCAAAGTCTGAACTGTTATTATTTGCTATCTTGCCATGTGTGTTTGAGCATGTTCTAGTGATTTCTGGAGATAGCTCAGTGTTCATGTTTTGTTATGCTTTACCTGTACATCATGGCCATGCCTTTTGTTCTCATGTTGGGGTGCTGTAGCATGTTGTTTTGGTGCTTGCAATATGTCTAGTTGCTGTTTTGGACAACTTGTCCTTTAAACTTGTATAGAGTGCATGTGTTGAACCGTTGCTCCATTTTGAGTGTGCTCTATATGAAACTTGCTTAGAATTTCATGTAGTTTCATATTATCATGTTGCATCCTTGTTTTGAGGTGTTTTCTTGATGTTTGGATGCGTTTTGCATCAATGCCATGTTTAACTTGTTTTGCTCATATCTTCTAGGCCGTAGCTCCAAATCTAATGAACTTTGTATGTAACTTGACTAGAATCTCATGTAGATCATATTGATGCATTTTAACTAGTTGGTTAACAACTTGAACATAATGTTTATTCAGATCTGGACCAACTTCGAAATTTGTATATGAGGACTTACCGGATTTGTTATATGTTGCTTCCGGCCTCATTTAAACTTGCTTTGACATGTTGCTCTTGTTTGAATCATCTCCTTCCATGAGTAGCTTCATGTAGCTTTGTCATGCATCATGCTTGTCGTGCATCATGTCATGTTCATGTGTGGTGTGTTTACCATGTTGTGTGCTTTTTTCGATAGTTCCTGTTTCGTTGCGATCATGAGGATTAGTTCGTCTACGCTTGGTTCGGCTTCATCCGTTCGTCTTCTTCATGGACTCGTTCTTCTTCCTTGCGGGATTTCAGGCAAGATGACCGCTACCCTGGATCTCACTACTATCATTGCTATGCTAGTTGTTTCGTTCTATCGCTATGCTGCGCTACCTATCACCTGTTCTTCAAGCCTCCCCAAATTGCCATGAACCTCTAACCTTTGACACCCTTCCTAGCAAACCGTTGCTTGGCTATGTTACCGCTTTTCTCAGCCCTCTTATAGCGTTGCTAGTTGCAGGTGAAGTTGAAGATTGCTCCATGGTGGACAGGATTATGTTGGGATATCATAATATCTCTTATATTATTAATGCATCTATATACTTGGTAAAGGGTTGAAGACTCGGCCTTATGCCTGGTGTTTTGTTCCACTCTTGCCGCCCTAGTTTCCGTCATACCGGTGTTATGTTCCCGGATTTTGCATTCCTTACGCGGTTGGGTGATTTATGGGACCCCCTTGACAGTTCGCTTTGAATAAAACTCCTCCAGCAAGGCCCAACCTTGGTTTTACCATTTGCCTCACCTAGCCCTTTTTCCCTTGGGAGTCGCGCTCTCGAGGGTCATCTTTATTTTACCCCCCCGCGGCCAGTGCTTCTCTAAGTGTTGGTCCGAACTGAGCTAGTCTCATCCGGTGTTGCCCTGAGAACGAGATATGTGCAGCTCCTATTGGGATTTGTCGGCGCATCGGGCGGCTTTGCTGGTCTTGTTTTACCATTGTCGAAATGTCTTGTAAACCGGGATTCCGAGTCTGATCGGGGCTTCCTGGGAGAAGGTATATCCTTCGTTGATCGCCAGAGCTTATCATGGGCTAAGTTGGGACACCCCTGCAGGGTTTAAACTTTCGAAAGCCGTGCCTGCGGTTATAGGCAGATGTGAATTTGTTAATGTCCGGTTGTAGATAACTTGACACCAGATCTGAATTAAAATGCATCAACCGTGTGTGTAGCCGTGATGGTCTCTTTTCGGCGGAGTCCGGGAAGTGAACACGGTCTTTGGGTTATGTTTGACGTAAGTAGGAGTTCAGGATCACTTCTTGATCATTGCTAGCTTCACGACCATTCCTTTTGCTCTCTTCTCGCTCTTGTTTGCGTATGTTAGCCACCATATCATGGTTAGTCGCTGCTGCAGCCTCACCACTTTACCCCTTCCTTTCCCTTTAAGCTTTGCTGGTCTTGATACCCATGGTAATGGGATTGCTGAGTCCTCGTGGCTCACAGATTACTACAACAACAGTTGCAGGTACAAGTTATGCGATGATCTTGATGCAAGAGCGATGTTACTTGTATTGGAGTTCTTCTTCTGCTTCTTCGATCAGGGGATAGGTTCCAGGTCGGCAGCCTGGGCTAGCAGGGTGGATGTCATTTGAGTTTCTGTTTATGTTTCATCCGTAGTCGGATGTTGATCTTATGTATAATGATGTTGTAACCGTGTGGCATTGTATGCCTCTTGTATGTATCCCCATCTATTATGTAATGTTGATGTAATGATATCCACCTTGCAAAAGCGTTTCAATATGCGGGTCTATCCTTGGTGGGACCTTCGAGTTCCTTTTGGATAGGGTCGCATATTGGGCGTGACAAGTTGGTATCAGAGCCTCGACCGACCTTAGGAGCCCCCCTTGATTGATCGTGTAGTTTGGCCGTTGTTGACTCTAGAACAAAATTGTTTTCGGAGTCTAGTTATATCGGAGAGTAGGAATTCTTTTTACTCCTCAGCCCCTTCGTCGCTCTGGTCAGGAATTTTGACGTAGGTGTTTTGAACCACTTCTCTTCCCCTTCAAATTTTTCTTTAGGGTCACGCAGTTGGTTTTCCGATCGTTGGTTCTCAGCTTTTTTCATCCGGTGCATTTCTCGTCAAGTTGACTCGAGGCTCTTCATCTTTGCCAAGTTCAATCCTCAGTTGTTTTCTTTTCCCACCCGCCCACCCCCTTTTCTTCTCGAAGCCGGAGTCTGTAATCGAGTATCCATCCTACTCGTGCGAAGTTTTTTCTCTCTCTCCTCAATGATTTCAACCGGTGTTTTCTCTTCAAGATATTCGTCGATTTCCCCTTCCAAGTTACCTTTGTTTTTCCGCCCTCCCACCCTCTTCTTCCCGGAGCCTGAGTCTTTTTCGAACATCAATTTTCATTCATGTGGAGCCTCTTCGGTCTTTCGTCAATTGTTTCAACCGGTGAATTCTCGTCTCGTTTGACATTCTTCATCTCTTTTCTTTTCCGGTGGATTCAATTCTAATTTTTGGTAGTGATTATATTCTTTTCCTCAGCTCAAGTGTTTTCCCTGCTCGTTCTCCTCTTGCTAGTTTATCCTTCCGGAGTGTTCAAGACATCTCAAGAGATTCGTCCGTGTTCGAATTAATTCGAGGTTTTCACCTCATTCCAATATTTCAATTGTTCCGGCACATCATCTATTTGTTCAACATCCTTTCCAACGGCGTTTTTCTCGTCAGTGAGCCCTAACCAATAGGTTTTTTTCCAGGATCTTACCTGACTCTTCTAATTTCCCGGAGCTATTCTCAAATCCTTTTGAAGTTTGACATAAGTATGAATTTCATCAGTCAGATGCCTTTCCAAGATCGATTTCAAATCATTTCATTGTTGGCTCAACCTCTTCACTTTTCATTCTCCCAAAGTATCTCAGCAATTTTGGTGCTGTTTCCCGTCGTCAATTCAAGATCGAAGAAGAGCTCCTTCTAAATCTTGTCCAATATTCTGGAGATTCGCGGTGCTAGCTCGATGTCATCCCATCAAATTGTTTCAATCGTGAAAATTCTTTTCAATCATTCGATGCATTTCGGGAGTTGCTTTCCCTCTCGATCATCCAGAGGCCATCGTTCCAGAATAATTCTTCCCGGTGATTCATTCTCTTTCATCAGTCATTTTCGAATTATTACGGTGGTTCGTTCAAGATTTCACTTCCTTCGCTATCATATCAAATATTCGTCGTTTCAAATCCCAATGGTGGTTCCATCATTACCTTCTCAAGTTTGCGTTGTATCTCTATCTATAATCATTTCTCAATGAGAATAAGTAATATGCAAAATCCATTGCTTGTCATCAATTTAATTTGATGAGGATAGGCATAACATAAATCTTATTCTTATTTCATCCAAGTGATTAATCCTTTTCTTCGGAGTTTGTTCTTGTTGAATAAATTCTAGTTCCAAGTGTTTTCATCTTTTCTTTTCCGGAGTTCAAATTTCCTAGGCCATTTCATCGGAAACCCCATCTAAATCATCCCAAGCTTTAATCTTATTCTTTCATCCTTCAACTATCTCATCATCCTTTTGTTACCGGAGTTCTTCATGGTGGTTCTTTATGATTTAATTCATTCTTTCAAGAGTTCATCAAGATTCTTGTCGGTGGAGGTCAAGTATCTTTTCTTCTTGCGTCTCGAAGTGCAATTAAATTCTCCATTTTCTTTTGAAGCGGAGTTTTGCATTTCTTCGTTCTTCTCAGCTATTCAGAAATTGGTTGTGGTATAATTTCACCTCAAGTTTTGAGTTGTTTTTGATAAGTCCAGAACAAGCTTATTCTTTCGTTATTGATTTTCTCAACAACTCCTTTCAATCCTTCTAAATTCTTTTCATTCAATTCTATTTTAATTCTTTCTGGAGGTTTTGTGTCATGTCTTCATCAGGTATCATTCCATCCCCTCAAGTTCATGTTCTTTTCCTTCCATTTTCAGCCGGAGTGCTGCCTAAATCCTTTCAGTATTATTCATTTCTTATCTTGTTCTAACCGGAGTGGTTTCATAGTCTATCTGATTTCATGAGCTTTCGATTCTCGTCATTCTCGTTGTTCCTCTCTTCTTCTCAAGTGCTCTCGATTCTTTGCTTCTTTTCTTGAGCTCTTGTTTCAACTCATCCCTTTTTCTCTCCCGTCCCGTTCCTAAGATCTCGGGACGAGATCTCTTGTTAGTGGAGGAGTGTTGTAACGCCCCAGATCCGATGCGCCAGGTGTCCGCCAGATATTCGCCATAGTTGCCATGTCATTTGCTTGCGTGTTGCATTTTGCCATGTCATCATCTGCATTTCATCTGCATGTTTTACAAAACTTGCATCCGTTTGGTTTCCGCCAGTTCTCTGTGTTGTCCGTTCAGAGTCCGGACCATTCTCGCGCGCCCGTCGCCCCCTCTCAGACCTTGTTTCATGTGCGGGTGTTAAACTTTCTCGGAATGGCCCGAGGTTTGCCAAGTGGCCTTGGTATAGCACCGGTAGACCACCTGTCAAGTTTCGTGCCATTTGGAGTCCGTTCGATACTCCAACGGTTAACCGAGGGACCGAAAAGGCCTCGTGTGTGTTGCAGCCCAACACCCCTCCAAAGTGGCCCAAAACCCAGCAAACTCCCCTCCATGCTCTCAGTCGTTCGATCACGATCGTGTGGGCGAAAGCCGCTCCTCATTTGGAGCCTCCTAGCTCCCTCTACATATAAATATGTGTTCCCCTCCGGATTTCTCGCAGTCCAAACCCTAGCCCCGCTCCTTCTCCGTCGCGGACATGTCCGCCCCGGCCGAACGCGTCCGTGCCGCCGCGCCCAGCCAGCCAGATCCCGCCACATGGCACCCCGGCCACCCGCGAGCGGCCGCCGGCCCGCAGGCCCTGCGCCGGCCCCCGCGGCCCGTCTCCCCGCCCGCCGCCGCGCCCCACGGGCCCGAGCGCCCCGCCGCCGCCTCTCGGGTCCCAGCGCCCGTCC
>NC_041389.1:418667797-418680547 GCF_002162155.2 Triticum dicoccoides | reverse complement strand
CCCCCGCCTCGCCGTCCTTTGGCGCCCCGCGCCGGCCCGCCTCTGCCGCCCTCGCCGCCCAGCTCCTCTCGCCGGAGCCGCATCTCCATGCTGCCGCCTCGCCGGAGGCCAGGCCTCCGCCACCCGTCGCCGCCGGCACCTCGTCCAGCGCACGCCCCTCGCCGGCCCCGCGCCTCCCCGTCGTCCCCGTCGTCGCCGGAGTTCGCCCTCGGCGGAGCTCCGGCCGGATCCGAGGGAGTGGATTAGATCCACCAATCCCTCCATCCAAACGCGTTTCCCCCACGCCCGGATCTCCTCGTCCTGCACGACCGCGTCTAGATTCGGAGGTTGAAATTCGTCTGTCCCGAAATTATTTACATTATCATGCCATGTTCATCGCATCATATTTCCATGCATACTGCTGCGTTTCGTGCGTGTAATATGTCAAAATGTTCGTTGTGAGATGCTCTACATTTCATTCCTTTGCACCATGTTCATTTGAGCTCATCTTGATGCCTGAATCATCGTTGCAAGAGTGCTATATGATGTTGTCTGCTGTCTGTTAACAGAAAATGCCCATTTGTCTTTTTTGCCATGGTTGATGTCTACATGTGTTTTGTGCTACATCATGCCATATTTACAGGGGTGTATGCCATGTATTTTTGTGATCAATGTGGTGACTAGCACAAACATGCAAACTAGGCTTCCTGAAGTTGCTAATTTTAGTCCCAGTTCTGCTGTTATTTTTATGCCTTGTAAACTTGATGCTACAGAGAGATCCATGCATATTTTGAGATACTTTAGTAAGGATGTTTTGAACATATGGTTATTGTCTATCCATTCATGACCCTGGTTGCAATTATGGAGTAGCCTAGCATGTCATTTTCGTGCTCTACTTTTGCTACAAAATGTTTCCCGGCAGATCGTTTACATGTTATTCAATTTTTCCAAGGTTGTTGTAGTTGGTCATTGGATGCTATGAACTTGTTCTTGCCTTGGTTGGTTTCATAAACATGTCTTATTGCTGATGCTATGCTTATCTTGTCATGCAATGACTTGTGGTGAGTGAATCAAGCTTGTTGAGTAGTGTACTTGCTGTTACTGTTTTGCTAGGCTGAATCTGTTATTTGGTGATGCTATATAAACCTGCTGCTACAAGTCATTCTATGCATAATCAAGAGATGTTCACTAAGGGTGTTTTGTTCTACATGTTATGCTCTATCGATCCATGCCCCGGGTTGCAATTATAGCCTGCTGTAGCTTGTTGTAATCTTGCTCCAAAGTTGCTAAATAATGTTGTTGTCAGCCTGTTAACATTAAGTTTAGTTGTTGCCATGATTGTTGCTAGTGTTCCATGCACCCTATGAAGTTGATCTTGCCATGCTTAGCTTCATAAACATGTCTTATTACCGTTGGTTGCCTTGCCATGCCATGTAATGCTCTGTGGTGACTGATACAAGCTCACCAACATGCCTACTTATCGTTGTTCCTTCCATGTTTGCATCTGTCATATAACTTGCTATGTTTACATGGGTGCCATCATATTTTCTATACCTTTTTGGCTCATGGTCAGTAAGGGACTTTTGTTCTATGAAATTAGTAGATTCATGCCATGCCTTTGTTTGCCATGATAAGTTCCTGTAATATGTTGTTTGATAGCTCTAAACATTGCAACCTGATGTTATTTTCTGCAAAGTTTGAACTGTTATTATTTTCTATCTTGCCATGTGTGTTTGAGCATGTTCTAGTGATTTATGGATATAGCTCAGTGTTCATGTTTTGTTATGCTTTACCTTTACATCATGTCCATGCCTTTTGTTCTCATGTTGGGGTGCTGTAGCATGTTGTTTTGGTGCTTGCAATATGTCTAGTTGCTGTGTTGGACAGCTTGTCCTTTAAACTTGTATAGAGTGCATGTGTTGAACCGTTGCTCCGTTTTGAGTGTGCTCTATATGAAACTTGCTTAGAATTGCATGTAGTTCCATATTATCATGTTGCATCCTTGTTTTGAGGTGTTTGCTTGATGTTTGGATGTGTTTTGCATCAATGCCATGTTTAACTTGTTTTGCTCATATCTTCTAGGCCGTAGCTCCAAATCTAATGAACTTTATATGTAACTTGACTAGAATCTCGTGTAGATCATATTGATGCATTTGAACTTGCTGTTTAACAACTTGAACATAATGTTTATTCAGATCTGGACCAACTTCGAAATTTGTATATGAGGACTTACCGGATTTGTCATATGTTGCTTCCGGCCTCATTTAAACATGCTTTGATGTGTTGCTCTTGTTTGCATCATCTCTTGCCATGAGTAGCTTCATGTAGCTTTGTCATGCATCATGCTTGTCGTGCATCATGTCATGTTCATGTGTGGTGTGTTTACCATGTTGTGTGCTTCTTTTCGATCGTTCCTGTTTCGTTGCGATCATGAGGATTCGTTTGTCTATGCTTGGTACGGCTTCATCCGTTCGTCTTCTTCATGGACCCATTCTTCTTCCTTGCGGAATTTCAGGCAAGATGACCGCTACCCCGGGTCTCACTACTATCATTGCTATGCTAGTTGTTTCGTTCTATCGCTATGCTGCGCTACCTATCACCTGTTCTTCAAGCCTCCGCAAATTGCCATGAACCTCTAACCTTTGACACCCTTCCTAGCAAACCGTTGCTTGGCTATGTTACCGCTTTGCTCAGCCCTCTTATAGTGTTGCTAGTTGCAGGTGAAGTTGAAGATTGCTCCATGGTGGACAGGATTATGTTGACATATCACAATATCTCTTATATTATTAATGCATCTATATACTTGGTAAAGGGTGGAAGACTCGGCCTTATGCCTGGTGTTTTGTTCCACTCTTGCCGCCCTAGTTTCCGTCATACCGGTGTTATGTTCCCGGATTTTGCATTCCTTACGCGGTTGGGTGATTTATGGGACCCCCTTGACAGTTCACTTTGAATAAAACTCCTCCAGCAAGGCCCATCCTTGGTTTTACCATTTGCCTCACCTTGCCCTTTTCCCTTGGGAGTCGCGCTCTCGAGGGTCATCTTTATTTTACCCCCCGAGCCAGTGCTTCTCTAAGTGTTGGTCCGAACTGAGCTGCCTGCGGGGCCACCTCGGGGCAACCTGAGGGTTGGTTTTACTCGTAGCTAGTCTCATCCGGTGTTGCCCTGAGAACGAGATATGTGCAGCTCCTATCGGGATTTGTCGGCGGATCCGGCGGCTTTGCTGGTCTTGTTTTACCATTGTCAAAATTTCTTGTAAACCGGGATTCCGAGTCTGGTCGGGGCTTCCTGGGAGAAGGTATATCCTTCGTTGATCACGAGAGCTTATCATGGGCTAAGTTGGGACACCGCTGCAGGGTTTAAACTTTCGAAAGCCGTGCATGCGGTTATAGGCAGATGGGAATTTGTTAATGTCCGGTTGTAGATAACTTGACACCAGATCCGAATTAAAACGCATCAACCGTGTGTGTAGCCATGATGGTCTCTTTTCGGCGGAGTCCGGGAAGTGAACACAGTCTTTGGGTTATGTTTGACGTAAGTAGGAGTTCAGGATCACTTCTTGATCATTGCTAGCCTCACGACCGTTCCTGTTGCTCTCTTCCCGCTCTTGTTTGCGTATGTTAGCCACCATATCATGCTTAGTTGCAGTTGTAGCCTCACCACTTTACCCCTTCCTTTCCCTTTAAGCTTTGCTAGTCTTGATACCCATGGTAATGGGATTGCTGAGTCCTCGTGGCTCACAGATTACTACAACAACAGTTGCAGGTACAGGTTATGCGATGATCTTGACGCGAGAGCGATGTTACTTGTATTGGAGTTCTTCTTCTGCTTCTTCAATCAGGGGATAGGTTCCAGGTCGGCAGCCTGGGCTAGCAGGGTGGATGTCGTTTGAGTTTCTGTTTATGTTTCATCCGTAGTCGGATGTTGATCTTATGTATAATGATGTTGTATGCGTGTGGCATTGTATGCCTCTTGTATGTATCCCCATCTATTATGTAATGTTGATGTAATGATATCCACCTTGCAAAAGCATTTCAATATGCGGGTCTATCCTTGGTGGGACCTTCGAGTTCCTTTTGGATAGGGTCGCATATTGGGCGTGACATTACCTCATGAGGCTCACCTAACATGAGACATGACGACCAAGGCTAGGCGGGCGCCAGTGGTCGTAGAGCGCAGGTTTCCTCTTCAGTGCAAAGGAGGCAAGCCACAGGCGCGGAGTCCTAAGGAATCAGCTAAAGGTTTCCATTTTGGTGCAACAAGACCAAGACTGCCCAGAAGGCAGGACGGAGGTCATCGCTGAGCCCACTACAGCGTCATGACCAGAGGCTTTTCGGAGGTGAAGACTACTTTTGTCAGGATAAGCTGTACTACTTGTCCCCTTTGAAAACCGGCCGTTGTGGGATCCCTTCCCACCAACATTTGGGAAGAGGACCAAGCCCACTATAAATAGGACTTAACCACCACCATAGAGGGGGATCAAGTTGACATCCCCCCAGCTCTCTCGAACACAAGAACACCTCACCTCCTGAGGCCAGTTCATCCACTATACTAGTTCATCCTCAGCCCTCCGAGGCAATCCACCAAAATACTGGAGTAGGTTATTACACCGCAAGGTGGCCCAAACCAGGATAAACTGTTGTGGTTCTTTGTCTCTTCGAGCTTATCGCGCTAGGCTTATGAGGATCGTGAGTAGGCAGGCTGGGTAGGTTGAGATCTCCGCACGCACCCCAGAGTTCGAACTTCTCAAGGTTTTGCGGAACCCGTAATCCGATATTTGGCGCGCCAGGTAGGGGTGCGTCAAAAATCTTCTGCCCCGACCACCATATCGGGCCGCCAGCTCCAATGGCAGGCGCTCCTCCGTCGACCCAGCCGACACGCGCTTCTGAAGCACCGGGGCTGTGCTGTTTCACCCTCCCCCTGCTGCAGGTGCAGTGGCCACCCAAGTTCCAGTCGGAGATGCGGCCATGCTATGATGGCGCAGCGGATCCGGCCGCCTTCCTCCATGCGTACGAGGCAGCAGTCTGGGCAGCCGGCAGAGACGGCAAGGTGAAGGCCAACTGGCTCCCCATGGCCCTCGTGGGCGCACCGTGCGCATGATTACTCACTCTACTGGCGTCCTCTGTGGCCTCCTGGGAGGAGCTGCGCGATCTCTTCCTCGCCCGCTACGCGGCACCGGCGCCCCCCGTTGTCACAGCTCTCCTAGGTGGATCGCAGGCACCACCCTCCGACTGCCACATCATGCAGTTCTACCAACAAGTAAGCACCGACCAGGCAGGCTCGGGGGCTCCCCCTGGTAGGGCCGCACCTAAGGCCGACCTCACCTTCGACCTCAAGGATCATCCAACCGCCACAACGGGAGCAAGCATGCTCCCGATGCTTTGCACCCCACCATCTACAACGTGGCGGTCACCAGGACCCTCATTGACGGCGGAGCCGGCCTCAACATGCTTTCCGCGGAGGCATTTGGCCTGCTACACGTAGTACCCAGCTGGCTCCGCCACACCAAGCCCTTCTCCAGGGTCGGCGGTGGCTCCACAAGCCTCCTGGGGAAGATCCGCCTCCTTGTCACCTTCGGGACCCGTTACAACTACCACACCGAGCTCATCGACTTCAACATCGCTAGGATCGACCTGCCATACAACGCCATTTTGGGGTACCCGGCCTTGGCCCAGTTTATGGTAGCGACTCACCCTGCATACAACCTTATGAAGATGCCTGGCAGCAACGGTGTCCTCATGATGGCATGGGACACCAAAGATGCACTGCAGGCCCTCAAGCTCACCTTCAGGTCAGCAGCATCCGCGCTGCCTGACGAGAAGGGGGATTCGGAGGCCCCGGAAGCACCACCGGCCAAGAAGAAGCAATTGCTCTCCCAAGACCGAGCCGAGACAAAGCAAGTGCTGGTCAGTGAGGAGGGAACGACCAGTGCCACCTTCATCATAGGGGATGGCCTCCCTCGGGACCAAGAGGAAGCATTGGTCAACTTCCTGCGAGCCAACAAGTATGTATTCGCTTGGGAACCCAAACACCTGGCTGGGGTCCCAAGGGGAATAATCGAGCACCACCTGAGGGTATGCCCAAATGTGCGACCAGGGAATTAGAAGGCTCATCGTCAGTCCACCGAGAAGCAGGCCTTCATCGTCTAGGAAACCCACAAGCTACAAGCCGCACGGGTCATCAGGGAGGTACGATACCCGGAGTTGGTGGTGAATCCCGTCATCATCCCCAAGAAAGGAGGGAAGGAGCGCTTGTGTGTCAACTTCACCAACCTCAAGAAGGCCTGCCCACAAGATCCTTTCACGCTTCCCCGCATCGACCAGATCATGGACTCCCCCGCCGAATGCGACCTGTTGTGCTTCTTCGACGCCTTCTCGTGCTAGCACCAGATCAAGATGGCCGTGCTAGATGTGGAGAAGATGGCGTTCCTGAC
Source organism: Triticum dicoccoides (assembly GCF_002162155.2). Classification (NCBI taxonomy): domain Eukaryota; kingdom Viridiplantae; phylum Streptophyta; class Magnoliopsida; order Poales; family Poaceae; genus Triticum; species Triticum dicoccoides. Next base: position 418,674,135 of record NC_041389.1, on the reverse strand, counting down.
CCCCTGCAGGGTGTACTGCTACACCTGCATGCCCTTCGGGTTGCGTAATGCCAGGGCGACCTTCCAGCGACCGATGCACATCACCCTGGGCTCGCAGCTCAGGAGAAATGCAGAGGCCTATGTTGATGATATAGTGGTGAAGTCTTGGGAGGCCTGGACCCTAATAGTATATTTGGAGGATATGTTTGCGAGCCTACGCAAGGTGGATCTTCGGCTGAATCCCGAGAAGTGCATGTTTGAGGTTCCCTTTGGCAAGCTGCTGGGGTTCTTGGTGTCGCATAGAAGGATCGAGGCCAATCCAGAGAAGGTCAAGGCAATAGAGGACATGAGACCCCCGCAGACCCTGAAGGAGATGCAGAAGCTGGCGGGCGGCATAACCTCGCTTTTCCGCTTCATTTCCAAGCGGGGGGAGCGCGCCCTCCCGTTCTTCAAACTGATGAAAAGGAAGGAACCGTTCGAGTGGACTCCAGAGGCAGACGCAGCCTTTCAAGACCTCAAGAGATATCTGACCAGCCCGCCAGTGATGGTGGCGCCGCACTCTCTTGAGCCCATGGTGCTCTATCTGGCTGCCACCGCTCACTCAGCCAGCGCCACCCTGGTGGTGCTAAGGAAGGAGCGCCTGTCCAAGAAATCTCAGCAGGATGCACAACCATCGAGCAAGGCGTAGCACCCTCAGGACAATGTGCCCGGGGCCTCGGCCGACCCAGTGGTCGATGTTCCTCCCGAGGCCGAGAACAACCCCACAGCCACGGGGGCTCCCAAGGACGAACCTCGCGAAGCCATGGAAGACCTGTGCCCTCATGAAGAGAAAGACCCCACTGATGCCTCCTCCCTCGTCGAGCACCCGGACTACTTCATTAGCATGGTACTGAGGGAGGCATGAGCGCATTACCCCATGCCCCAGAAGCTCTTGCTTGTGCTCCTGGTCGCCTCCCAAAAACTGCGCCACTACTTTCAAGGCCACCCCATCAAGGTTGTTTTGGCGTACCCACTGGAGGGTGTGAGGGAGGTGGCAGTCGCCTATCACTCCCTCTCGCGTGCCTCACGCATGAAGCTAGGCAGGTATCTGCGCCTCGAGCCTGCCCTCGCTCGCGCACACCACCCCAAACCATGGTGTTTCAGCCTCATCCTCGCGAGGAGCCCTCAATCAAGCTCACGGGCATCATCACCCCTCATATCCATGCCCCCCGGGTAGCGCAATGCGGTGCACTACGTCAAAGCTAATCTATGGCAGGGGGCTCGCACAAGGAGGAGTGAGGCACTCGTCAGTTTTTCTTTTCGTTTGAAAGCAGCCCTACAGCGGCACTGCTGCGGCTCTTGAGACCCCGAGGCGTCTCCCGGGGTCTGCAACCTTCGGCTCCCCCGGAAAGGGGGCCCCGTCAAGTACCTAAGGCCAGGTCCTCGCGAGGCTGAAAACTACAACGCACAGATCAAGATAAGCTTTCCTCCGCTAGCTTACTCAGATCGCAAACATTACAACACATCATCAAGATAGCAAGCATAGCATAAAGGGCATAACTGCTATAGTTCATTACATGCCCCCACTGGGTACACCATCCTTTTTTCTTCGAATTATAGGAGAACGGAAAGGCTAAACAAAGAGGGCCCGAAGTCATACGAACCTGGCACCAGCGCCGCATCCTCAAGTAGCGCCTCAAGGTGGCCCGACGCTCCACCAGTTCTCCTGAACACGACCTAGGGATGCATCCGGTCTTGAGTCCAAGTTCGCCTGGCTCCTCTCCATCTTCACTGGAGCGCCGCGGTGGGACGAACCATCGTCTCTAGCTTCACTGGAGCGCCGCGGTGGTACGAACCAACGACGTCCTCGACCCAAGCACCACGACGTGTGTTGGATATTGGGTTCTGGCAGACCCTTGAGGTTCGAACTTTGGGGTGCGCATGAAGATCTCTCCCCTATCTATCCAGGTCTGATCCTCTCGTGAGATCTAAGCTCAAAACAATGAACAACACAAGGGACACGATATTTATACTGGTTCGGGCCACCGATGTGGTGTAACACCCTACTCCAGTGTGTGGTGTGGTGAATTGCCTTAGGGGCTGATGATGAACAATACAAGGGGAGAACGGCCTCGCGAGATGTGTTCTCGAGCTGATGCGATGAACTGCTTGGTGAGTTCAGTCACCTCTCTCTCTCTCTAGTCTACCCAAAATCTCGATCTCCCTACTCTGTGGTGGCTAGCTCTATTTATAGAGGCCCTGGGCCTCTTCTCAAATATTGAGCGGGAAGGGCGCCAACAACGGCCATTTCTAAGGGGAACATCCAGTACAAGGTATCCTGACCAAAGTTGGTCTTCGGCTGCCAAAAACACTAGTGATGACGCCGTCTTGGGCTCCATGGTGACCTCCATCCTGCCGCCTCGCTGGTCTTGGTATCATTGCACTGAAATGGCAACCTTTGCCTGATGCCTCGGTACTCCATGCCTGTGCTTGCCCCCTTTGCACCAAAGAGGAAACAAGGACACTGTGTAGGCCAACGCCCGCCTGGCGCCCACCTGGTCTCGGTCGTCATGGCTGGCGTCATGGGCACCTCATGAGGTACTCTGCCTTGATCTCTCCGCCTCCTCAAGAGCCTTCCTAGCGAGGCCGTCCCTGAGGAAGCCTTGTGTCGTCCGCCCCGCGACGCTTGGCCCCTCGCGAGGGTCTTGGATCTTGTACTGATGAAGATGGGCCGTGCTGGGCCACCACTTGAGCCACACCGCAGGCCGCAGGCAGGCAAGTCTGGGGACCCCTGTTCCTAGAACACCGACAGTAGCCCCCGGGCCCAAGGCACGCTCGGACTTGGCTTAGCGGAGAAGCGAAGGGGCAAGTGTGGAGCGCCGCGGGCCCCATCATCCTGCGGCCTTGGGCGCCGGGTGGCGGTTGATTGGACGTGGGCGTCTCCGCTTCCCCACGCTCCCTCATTATGTGCCTGGCTAGGTGGCCACGAGATTTGCACACAGTTATCCTTCCTTCGCAGCCCGCACACTTCTTGCTCCTCTTTCCTCCTCGAGCCTTTGCTTCCGCCTCCAATCCACCTCGAGCTCTTCCCCCGTCCCATTGCCATGGCGCTAACGCAAAAGGATAAGGGGAAGAAACCCACACCCTCGACCAGTACGCCCCCGGCGGCTGCTTCCGCCGTCGACAAATCGCTCATACTCAACCTGGAGGCCCTGGAGGAGGTCTACTCCGCGATTGCCTCCAGCTTCAATGAGTACGGGAGGATGACGATCTAGCCCGCGTCCCATGCCTCCTTCGATAGGGTCGTCACGGAGGTCTGATTCTTCGCCGACGCCTTGTGGGCAGGCCTGGTTCCACTTTCTCCGCCTTCTTCAATGCAGTGCTTTCCCATTATCAGATCCAGATGATGCATCTTGGCCCCCAATCCATTGCTCTACTTGTTGTCTTCGCCTTCGTCTGCGATGCCATGGTGGGGATTTCTCATTCCGTTGCCCTTCTGCGCCACTTCTTCTCGCTGCGCTTAACCGATCCCTCCCGGTGCTCGGGGTGCGTGAGCTTCCAGGCCGTGCCGGAGACGGCCGCCTCGGGGATCAATTTCAGCCTCCCACCTTCTGCGAGCAGATTCCAGGAGCGGTGGTTGTACATGGACATTGGGGTGCCCAGCCCCCTGCTCGCGCACCCGACGCTGCCTGCTATTCCCAATCTAGGTTGGGGTCATGAAGAACTCACGAGCCGCTACTTGCCTTTACCTGGCATCACTTCGGGAGGTTGAGGGAGCTCGGGGTGACATCGCCCAAGGTGGTGAAGGAGTTCGTCCGGCGCCGCATCGCTCCTCTCCAGCGCCATTCCCGCCCAATGTGGGCCTACACCGGCCGCCAGGACCGTATGAGGCTCTAGGAAGGGGATCTTGCACCGGAGGTGCTGCTGGTCCTAACGGGCAACCCCACTCCTAGCAGCGCTAGCCATGGGGGTGCCCTGCTATATCTTTGCAAAAACAAGGTCCACTTCACGAGGCAGATGCCCCGTTTTGACGAATGGGAGCTGCGTCCAGCCAACCTTGTCGGACCTCGCGAGAATCCGGTCGCCGTGGTCCTTCCCCCGGCTGCCCGCGTCAACCTCGCCTTAGGAGTCGTTGTAGGGAGGCAAGGATCGGCAGAAACCGAGGGGTCTGACGTCGAGGTGCTGATGCTGCGTGGGGCTCCCGAGGCGCCATCGTGTGGAGCTGATGGCACCCCTCGAGGGGTGGTGGTTGGCGAGGGAACGCGGCCTGCCGCTCCTGAGGCTGAAGCCCCTCAGGCCCCGTCAGGCCACCAAGAGGTGGTGTCCGATTGCTCCCCTCAGGCCGATGCCCCTGATGTAGGCCGGCCTGATGCGTCTGCTCCTATGTCACGCGCCGGCCCTCATGCCGCAAGCTTGGGCCGGTTCCACGTAGATTTCGAGGCCCTTCGTAAGAGGAAGAAGGCTTCTGGTGGTGATGAGCGCCCGCACCGCCCGTTGAAGCATCGAAAGTACTTCGCCATGGACGAGTAAGTCTCTTCTCATTGTGGTTCCTTGTCCTCCTCTCTTTTCGCTGATCATGGCCTTTCAAGATTCTCTCCGATGAGCCCGCCGAGCCAGCTGAGGAGCCACTCCCTCAGGCTCCTCTTCCGTCTCCAACCTTAACTGCCCCAAGCCCGCGCGCTGCCTTGGGTGCAAGTTGGCTGGAGAGGCAGGTCGTCCCACGGCGTGTCTTGATCCTTTCGTCACGCTGTTCTTCCCTCGTGAACTCTCCTTGGGCACATCATGCTTGCCCAAAGCTCCTTCACTGATCATCGATGGCGAGTGGCTGAAGCCGATCTTTGGGTCCCCAGCGGGAGGTGGATCGACGCCAGGCTGGTTCCCTCGCGGTGCCCGCCCGGCGATCGCAGGGGCACCAGCCCCCAGCCCCCTGCCGAGAGGGGGTGGACCGCCCCAAGCCCCCCCGCCGGCGTCGGCAGCGAGGGACGGTGTTGATGACGTTCTTGGGCGTGCGCGGGAGCGCAGAGTCCTCCGCCAAGAGTTCCTCTGAGGGGCAGTTGATGCAGTGAGCCAGCTCGGCAAAGAGCTGGTGGCTGAATACGCGCGTCTCGAAGCTGAAGGCTTGAGGCTGGTCGAGGAGCAGCGCAGGCTGAAGGCGGCCGTTGGTCTCGCGCGCTACCAGCGTGACCTCGAGAATACCAAGGCCGAGGTGTCGTTGGCGGCCTCTCAGGAGGCCTGTTCCCAAGCCTTGAAGAAGCTCAAGAGGCTGACAAGCGACGCGAAGCTGTCGAGGAGCGCGTGCGGGAGCTCCAGGACTGGTGCAACTCCCTTGAATAGCAGGTGGAGCTGCGCCAATGCGCCCTCGCACTGCTGAAGGGAGGGCCCACTGAAGAGGAAGAGCTCTGGAGGCGCAAGGAAGTGCTGACACTGGAGACTGCAGAGCATATCCTTGATCTGGAGCGGTTGGAGACGAGGGAGCGCCAGGTCGCTCAGGCGGAGGATGATGTCGATGCGCGGGAGGCCTGGATCCAGGAGGAGATCGACCGTCGTGTGGCGGAGGCTCGCGCCAACCTTGAGCGCGAGTATGAGGAGCGGTTGGAGTTGATAAGGGCCGAAGCCACGGGCAGGACTGTTGCCCTCAGGACCAGGTTGACTGAAGCCACACGGAGAGCTGAGGCCATCGCGGCCGCATTGAGCCCGGCGCAGGCCGAGCTGGCCTCCTCCCGCACCGAGCTGCTTCTTCTTCAATGGCGGGTTGATGATGCCGAGGCCATCGCGGAGCGAAATGCAGACGAGATCCGCCAGCGGCAGACGTTGGAGCACATGGATGGCCCCATGCTCCGAACGCTCAGGGAAAGGGCCAATGCAGCCCTCGGCAACATCTGCGAGGTAGCTGTCGCGGAGCCTCGGGTAATCAACTATGCTGGCAATCTCCGGTTCTTCACGAATGTGGTGACGCAGCTGGAGAGTCGCTCTGGTAGGGCCCGCTGGCTTGTCGAGGAGAGGAGCCGTGTCCTGCTTGGGTGTGCCTTCTCCCGTGTCCTCAGCCATCTTCAGGACAGGGATCCCCACTTTGATTTCGACGCCGCCATCGCACCGGTGCCCATAGCCATCCGGGGCTATCTGGCGCAGTGGGTTGAGGACAACATGGTCGCCCTCGTCAGGGCTTTCACCTATGACGACGACGGCATGATTTGGCTGCTGATGAAGGTGGCGTCGTGAATGAGCAGGGTGGTGACGACAAAGACGGTGATGATGGCGATGATGCCAGTGACGCCAGCGACGCCTCCGGAGGTGTCCCAGAGGACGCCGTGAGCGATATGTCCAACTGATTGTACGCCACCTCCGCATCTTAACCTGCACGAAAAAGTTTGGGCGTGGCC
>NC_041389.1:418633992-418667504 GCF_002162155.2 Triticum dicoccoides | reverse complement strand
GGGTGATTAGACTACTTGACCAACTAAAAACTTAACCTTCTCCCAATTTTAGAGTTTGGCAGATTTTACTTATCTTAGGACAAGTCAAGCAATCATCACACAATTCAAGCAAGCATGCAAATAGTATATAGGCAGCGGAAATTAAAGCATGCAACTTGCAAGAAAGTAAAGGGAAGGGTTTGGAGGATTCAAACGCAGTTGAAGACACGGATGTTTTTGGCGTGGTTCCGATAGGTGGTGCTATCGTACATCCATGTTGATGGAGACTTCAACCCACGAAGGGTAACAGTTGCGCGAGTCCAGAGAGCTCCACCCAAGAAGGGTCCACGAAGAAGCAACCTTGTCTATCCCACCATGGCCGTCGCCCACGAAGGACTTGCCTCACTAACGGTAGATCTTCACAAAGTAGGCGATCTCCTTGCCCTTACAAACTCCTTGGTTCAACTCCACAATCTTGTCGGAGGCTCCCAAGTGACACCTAGCCAATCTAGGAGACACCACTCTCCAAGAAGTAACAAATGGTGCGTTGATGATGAACTCCTTGCTCTTGTGCTTCAAATGATAGTCTCCCCAACACTCAACCCTCTCTCATAGGATTTGGATATGGTGGACAGAAGATTTGAGTGGAAAGCAACTTGGGAAAGGCTAGAGATCAAGATTCATATGGTAGGAATGGAATATCTTGGCCTCAACACATCAGTAGGTGGTTCTCTCTCAGAATGGTAAGTTGGAAGTGTAGGTTTAGTCTGATGGCTCTCTCTACGAATGAAGAGGAGGTGGAGGGGTATATATAGCCTCCACACAAAATCTAACTGTTACACACAATTTACCAAACTCGGTGGGACCGATTCAACAGACTCGGTCAGACCGATTTAGTAAACCTAGTGACCGTTAGTGATTTTCGGTGGGACTGACATGCAACTCAGTAGGACCGATTCAGTTAGGGTTAGGGCATAACGTAATCTCGGTAAGACCGATTACACAAACTCGGTGAGACCAATTTCGGTAATAAGCTTTCCAGAGAGTTGGTCAGGTAAACTCGGTGGGACCGATTTGCTCTTTTCGGTGAGACTGAAATGTTATGAAAGGGAAACAGAGAGTTTACATTGCAATCTCGGTGGGACCGATCGCTCACTTCGGTTTGACCGAAATGTTACGAAGGGAAACAGAGAGATTACAATCCCATCTCGGTGAGACCGAGATCCCTATCGGTAGAACCGATTTTCCTAGGGTTTGTGGCAGTGGCTATGACATTTGAACTCGGTGGCGCCGGATAGGAAGAATCGGCGTGACCGATTTTGGCTTTGGGTTTAGGTCATTTGTGGATGTGAGAAAGGAGCTGAGGGTTTTGGAGCATATCACTAAGCACATGAAGCAAGAGGCTCATTAAGCAACACCTCATCCCTCCTTGATTGTATTGGCTTTTCCTATAGACTCAATATGATATTGGATCACTAAAATATAAAATGAAGAGTCTTGAGCTAATGAGCTTGAGCCAATCCTTTGTCCTTAGTATTTTGAGGGATCCACTTTCATCATCCATGCCATGCCATTCATTGAGCTTTCCTGAAATATATGTCTTGGAATAGCATTAGCTCAATGAGCTATATGTTGTTATGAATTACCAAAACCACCTAGGGATAGTTGCAATTTCAATCTCCCCCTTTTTGGTAATTGATGACAACATATAGATCAAAGCTTCGACAAATGATAATAAGATTGAAAAACATCGTCGCTTTGAGAAGTATGTGATAAGCAAGAGCTCCCCCTAAATTTGTGCATAGTTTAAGATTTGCTTTGGACTGCAAATGCACAAGGAATGAGGCTCATGGATTACTCTTCCATGTCACATACATCTTGGTGGAGCGCTCAAAATGATAAAGATTGAATACATGCACTCATCACCAAGCAAAGTGAATGATCACATAGGATAGATAGGATAATATCATCAAACATGCATAAGTGTAGCTTATGATCAAACACATGATCATCAATGTCACATAAGAATAGCATAGTATCTCAAGCAAAGCAATCAAAATACAAACAAGTTTAAAACCACCAAAGCAAGAGAGAACAAAAGCAACACACTCTCTCTCTCTCGAAGCCTATGATCTATACATTTTTCTCCCCCTTTGGCAACAAGTTACCAAAAAGTTCATAGAAAATGCATAGTGCTAGATCGACTCTCAGGCTTGATCTTTAGTTGGTGGTGTAGAGATGGCTCCTTGGACGAAGGCTTCGGTTGATGTAGAGGGAGCTGGAGGTGTTGGTGCGGGAGCTGGTTGCACTGGAGCTGTAGGAGCTGTGGCTGGTGCAGATGATGTTGCTCTAGTGTCTGTCACTGGCACTGCAGCTGACCTCTGAGCTCTAGGCACTCTGGAAAATACATTAGTGGTAGTCTTGCCCTTCCTCTCTTGCATGTCATCCTGCAGCTGCTCCACAACTGACTGAATCTCAGTTACCTTGACATCAAGATCATAGAATTTTTGTTCCATGATTCTTTCCAAGCATTCCTGATTCTGAGTTAAGGTGGCCAACCCCTTCTCAATCCTTAGTGTTGATGCTATCAAGTAACCAAGCTACTCCTGCTTGTTCTTCAAGAAATACTCAGATGCCTTCTCTTGAGTTGCCATCTTGGCAGCCTTCTCCTACCTTGCCTTCTCCTTCTTCTCTTGAGCTTGAACTGATGATGGTTCATCTTCATTCATGACAACCTCATTATCCTCAAAGTCTGGATAGAGAGGAAAATGTTCCCTATCCAATAGATATTTGCATGTGCCCATCTTTGAGTTAATCAACTCCTGAATCTGAGGGGCATACCCACAACTCCTCTTATGATTTGCTGCAGTGCTCTTAATAGTTTCTACTATAAGGCTCATGACCTTGAATTTCTGAGGCACATCAAACAAATGCAACATGTTGATTGCATGCCCTCTGATCATGTTGTGGTCACCTGACTTAGGCAATAGAGTGTGCCTTAGGATCCAGTTGATTGTAGGCAGCCCTGACATAGGAAAGTGGACTGATCCAAAAGAGAAAGTCTCTAGGGCTTTGTCTGGGATCTCCTTGTACATATGTGCCATGGTATTATGTCCCATTTTCTTCTTGGCATATACATCCAGGTCATCATCATTTTCCTTTGGGGCATTTATTAGATTTGCCCACTCCTCAACAGTTGACTGGTACCTTGTACCTTCAGACATCCAAACTATTCTTCCATCTGGATAGAAGTGTGCTGTGGAGTAGAATTGCATAATGAGTTCATCATTCCAGTTTGTGAGCTTCTGCCCAACAAAATCTGCAACTCCACAAGCAACAAAACTATCTTGTACTCCTGGATAGTGTTCTTCATTTTCCTTCATGTAGGTCCAGTCGACCCACCTCATATCACACACAATGGGCTTTTTGTCCAACAAGATTGTCTCATAGAAGTCCTGCTGTTCCTTTGTATGGAACCTGTAATCAACAACAGTTCTTCTTCTTGTGGCATATGGATCTGCCATCCTCCATAGGCTCAACCCTGAATCTTTTCTGATGTTCATGTCCTCAGCTACAGGATGGGCATCATTATGGTCTGGTATCTTGGGCTTGAGCTTCCTCAGAACTTGTCCTTCTTCATCTTCCTCCTCAGCAACCTCAGGCACTGGGGCCTTGTTCTTCTCAGCAGCTGGAATACTCCTGGTATTCCTCTTTGGTGCAGACTTGGCCTTGGGAGCAGCTTTGGGTGCTTCCTTGGGCTTAGATGTTGCAGCCCCTGATCTAATAGCATCCCCCATAAGCTTTGGTGCCTTTGGTGCTGGTGCAGCAAGCTCTTCTTCTTCCATCATGGAAGGTTGCCCAACTACTCTGGCCTTCTTGACCCTTTCCTTCCTTTTCTTTCCTTCAACAGCTGGCTCTTCAGGCATCTCAGGCAGTTGAGTTGATGCTCTGGCTTTGGACATTGGTTATCTCCCTGCAGGCCTTTTGATCTTCATGCCTGGCCTTACTGCAGTTGAACTAAGCACGTTCTTGTGCACTACCTTCTTGGAAGTAGCTTCATCCTCTTCTCTATAATCCTCATCTTTAGAGTCTGAAGTTCTTTTCTTCCTTTGCCTGGTAGCAGCCTTTGGCAGGTTGCTAGGAGTGCTCCTGCTGCCTTCATCTGAAGTGCTGGAGGGGCTAGTGCCCTCACTCATTTGCATCTGCCCTTCTGACCTGTTCTAACTATCACTCTGGTCTGACATGCTGCAAACACTGACTGCTGACCCTGTGAAGAGTTATAGATGAGATGGAGTGGATGAGCATCACAAAATGCAGAGAATTTTGCAAAAGAATGATTCAAAAATTCAGTTTTAGTTTTCCACAGAAAGCATTTCGGATCAACCGATTTTCAAACTCGGTGATACCGAAGCAGTTTTGGAACCTAAACTGATGAACTCGGTTGGATCGAGTCACAGTTCGGTGGCACCAAGACTGCTAGGGTTTCACAAAGTCCTAAAATCAGTCGCACCGATTAGCAATTCTCGATCAGACCGAGAGTTACTAGTGCAATGGCATAAGCCAAATCGGTGGGACCGAGTTTTTCAACTCGGTGGGTCCGAGATGGTTTCGGCGGAAACCTAACCCTAAATTTTCAAATCTCATCTAATCTACGGATTGCATTGACTAGATCGGAGTGTTCAAGCGTGGTAAGAATCAATAAGAACACAATGAGCTAGGAATCGGACGAGGATAGCACAGTGATTGAGTCCATATCCAAGCTTGGCGATGAACTCGCTACGGAGGCAACGGCGGGGTTGAATTCCGTTGACGGCGGCGGAGACCAGCGACAGGAGGCGGCTGGCGACGAGGAGACGATCCGGAGACCTTGGAGGCAGAGCGAGCTATTGCGCGGGCGAAGGGTTTCGGAGAAATTTCCAAATTTTGCCCGTGACTATATATAGCCTGACCATGTCGGCGTGACCGAGTGGAACAACTCGGTGGCACCGAGATGCATAACTGTGTTCAGTTATAGCAACTCGGTGTGACCGAAAAGTTCAAATCGGTTGCACCGAGATTGAAAACCTAGATCGACTTAGTGATCTTGGTAGGACCGAAGTGGAGGAATTGGTCAGACCGAGAATCACAAAGAAGTTTTGGAAGTTTAAGTCTATGACGAATCGGGGACTCCGAGTGCTCCTCACACAGAGTGGTTCGAATCTGACTTATCAAATTTTGTGATGTAGCATGAATAGAGTTTGAGACGAGAAAAGCATAGATAGCTAGAGAAAGTTCTTAGGCATTCTTGTCCATCCACTTGGACAAAAGAAGGAAGAACCAAACAATCAAAACAACAAGTGGATGTCCTTGAATGAGTAAAAGATGCACCAACATGCTCACACAATAAGATGGCAAATGAAATATGTGGCAAAGCATGCACAACCAATTCTAGCATCTATCAAACAATTGGCGATGACTAGGTCATCTATATATGAGTATATTGACTTAGGAGTCAAATGATAAACATTTCATCATAGGTCATACTCATCATTTAAGCCCAAGTGGGGTTACCACTTTTACATAATGCATTGATGTGTTCACACCATTAGAGTTGCTTTGACTCAAGTCTTAGAGTTAAGCTCCCCCTAGATGTGAGATCCCCTTTTAGAGGGATTAACTAACCTTGGGTTTTGTCGATGATGACTTCATGTAGGTGTTGAAGATGTGGATGCTCAATGTTGATGTAGATCATTTGGAGCAATCCATTGGAGTGAGTTGCACTTTCAACATACCTACATGGGTTAGTCCCACAAGAAACTAACAAGAATATCCATAGACATAGAGTGATGCACACACAAGATGATGTCCATGAAAACATTAGGTTACCTTGTTCCTTGCCTTACCAACATGGGGGTTTGTGACTCCTTGAACTAGTGCAAGATGTGGAAGTTGATTGCACTTGTCCTTGCCATAATAATATGAGTGAAGAATGTTGGCGGAGTCACCCTCAAGAACTCTCTAGTTCTTCTTCTTCGGGATCCACATCATCTTGATGGGAATCCTTGGAGTTGTAGTTGTACTTGATGAAGTAGAACTTGACATAGTCTTGGGAATCCACTTGACTGAGGCCTTGGGTGCTTCTTCAAATGCATCAATCTCTTCTTGAAGCTTGTCCTTGCCTTTATGGTCTTGTGGTGGAAGATCATCTTGAGCTTGTGTTCCCTTGAAGGAAGTAGGATCATACTTCTCTTGTTGAGGAACAAACTTCGTCTTGGGGTATTGATCTTCTTCCCACTCAACTCCATTGGCATTGAACTTTCGTTCAAAACCAACACCTTGATTCTTCCGGTGCCTTCCTTTCTTGCGTACAATTTCCTCGAATTGCTTACTCCCGGCAAGGCTCTTGTAAACACCTTTCTCTATAATTCCCTTCAATAAGCTATTTTCTTGCTCAAGTGTAACTTGGCTAAGAGAATTATTAGTGGAATCAAGAGAACTACTAGAAGCAACAATATTGGATTTGACATTGTTATTGTTACTACTAGAGGAAGTATCTTTATTGTACTTGTTACTAGATTTGACTTGAGGCATGTAAGTAGATAGGAGTAAACGCTTGGCAATGTAAGAAGAACTTTTCTTACGAAGATCATCATTGATTGCTTTTAAGAACTCATGCTCTTGCTCAAGATTGAGCTTTTCAAAGCATAACTTCTCATGAGCCCTTAAAAGTTCTCGATGATTTTCGAAGATAGTTTCATGAGCTAACTTAAGAGTGTTTAGTTCTTTAGTTAGAAGCTCAATCTTCTCCTTATCATTGTCATTCGTTTTATCTTGATTAGCATGATTAATTGATGTTTCATCATAGTATTCATCACTAGAGTTGTCAACAAGTAAATCATCATCCACAAGTAAGTCATCTTCATCACTATTGAAATCAACATACTCAGGATGTGTTACCTTTGGACCTTTGGCCATGAAGCATCTTCCAATTCCTTCATTTGGTGAATCAAATATGTCGTAGGAGTTGGTTGACACAAGTGCTAGACCGGCAACACCTTCATCTTGAGTATGTTCGGAGTCGGAGTGATAGCTTCTCTCGGAGTGTTTGTCGGAGTCGGAGCCGGAAACCCATTCACCAACATGAGCTTGATGTCTTCGTTTTGTGTATCTCCATGATGACTTGTCCTTCCTTTCCGAATCTTTGCTTCTCCGTGAGGATCTTTGTTCATAACGATCATCTCTACTCCTCCTCTCTCTTGGTGGTGATTCTTCTCTTCTACTTCTTCCTTTTGGAGAATCTTCTCTTCTTTTGTAGGTTGTTGTACACTCATTGGAATAGTGTCCAGGCCTCCCACAATTGTAGCAATTGCACTCTTGACTGGAAGATCTTTTGTCATGGTAAGACCTTGACTTGGAGCTTCTTTCTTTGCTTCTACTCTTGTAGAATTTGTTGAAGTTCTTCACGATTAAGCTCAATTCTTCATTGAAGGTTTGTTTCTCACTTGATGATGTGGGGTCTTCACTTGAGGCTTTGTAAGCACCACTTGACTTGTTGTGAAGTTCCTCCTTATCCTTGAGTGACATCTCATGAGCAACAATCCTTCCAATGACTTCCGTTGGCTTGAGATCTTTGTAGTTTGGCATCATTTGGATCAATGTGCACACGATATCATACTTTCCATCCAATGCTCTTAGGATCTTCTTGATGATGAATCTGTCGGTCATCTCTTCACTCCCTAAGCCGGCAATCTCATTTGTAATAAGAGCAAGCCTAGAGTACATTTCAGCAACACCTTCACCATCCTTCATTTTGAACTTGTCAAGCTGACTTTGGAGCACATACAACTTGGATTCCTTGACGGATTCGGTACCTTCGTGCATATCAATCAAAGTGTCCCAAATTTCCTTTGCATTCTCAAGACGGCTGATTTTGTTGAATTCTTTGGGGCACAATCCGTTGAAGATGATATCACAAGCTTGACCATTGTATTGCAGCATCTTCAATTCTTACGCATTAGCTTCACGGTTCGGCTCTCTCCCATCAAAGAATTCACCTTGCAAGCCAATACAAATAATAGCCCAAACGGCGGGGTTATGTCCGAGAATATGCATTTTCATCTTATGCTTCCAAATAGCAAAATTAGTACCATCAAAGTAAGGACCTCTACGGTGATAATTTCCCTGCCTAGACGCCATACTCTCCTAGGTTGTGAAACCAAGGCTATGACCACCAAAACCTATGGAAATCAAAGCAAATGGAGACCAAGGCTCTGATACCACTTGTAGGACCTTGAAGTATGTCTAGAGGGGGGTGATTAGACTACTTGACTAATTAAAAACTTAACCTTTTCCCAATTTTAGAGTTTGGCAGATTTTAGTTATCTTAGGACAAGTCAAGCAATCATCACACAATTCAATCAAGCATGCAAAGAGTATATAGGCAGCGGAAATTAAAGCATGCAACTTGTAAGAAAGTAAAGGGAAGGGTTTGGAAGATTCAAACGTAGTTGGAGACACGGATGTTTTTGGCGTGGTTCCGATAGGTGGTGCTATCGTACATCCACGTTGATGGAGACTTCAACCCACGAAGGGTAACGGTTGCGTGAGTCCACGGAGGGCTCCACCCAAGAAGGGTGCACGAAGAAGCAACCTTGTCTATCCCACCATGGCCGTCGCCCACGAAGGACTTGCCTCACTAGCGGTAGATCTTCACGAAGTAGGCGATCTCCTTGCCCTTACAAACTCCTTGGTTCAAGTCCACAATCTTGTCGGAGGCTCCCAAGTGACACCTAGCCAATCTAGGAGACACCACTCTCCAAGAAGTAACAAATGGTGCGTTGATGATGAACTCCTTGCTCTTGTGCTTCAAATGATAGTCTCCCCAACACTTAACTCTCTCTCATAGGATTTGGATCTGGTGGAAAGAATATTTGAGTGGAAAGCAACTTGGGGAAGGCTAGAGATCAGGATTCATATGGTAGGAATGGGATATCTTGGCCTTAACACATGAGTGGTTCTCTCTCAGAAATGGTAAGTTGGAAGTGTAGGTTTAGTCTGATGGCTCTCTCTACGAATGAAGAGGAGGTGGGGGGGGTATATTTAGCCTCCACACAAAATCTAACCGTTACACACAATTTACAGAACTCGGTGGGACCGATTCAACAGACTCGGTCGGACCGATTTAGTAAACCTAGTGACCGTTAGTGATTTTCGGTGGGACTGACATGCAACTCGGTAGGACCGATTCGGTTAGGGTTAGGGCATAACGTAATCTTGGTAAGAGCGATTACACAAACTCGGTGAGACCGATTTCAGTAATAAGCTTTCCAGATTGTTGGTGAGGTAAACTCGGTGGGACCGATTTGCTCTTTTCGGTGAGACCGAAATGTTACAAAAGGGAAACACAGAGTTTACATTGCAATCTCGGTGGGAGCGGTCGCTCACTTCGGTTTGACCGAAATGTTATGAAGGGAAACAGAGAGATTACAATCACATCTCGGTGAGACCGAGATCCCTATCGGTAGAACCGATTTTCCTAGGGTTTGTCGCAGTGGCTATGACATTTTAACTCGGTGGTGCCGGATAGGAAGAATCAGTGTGACCGATTTTGGCTTTGGGTTTAGGTCATTTGTGGATGTCAGAAAGTAGCTGAGGGTTTTGGAGCATATCACTAAGCACATGAAGCAAGAGGCTCATTAAGCAACACCTCATCCCTCCTTGATAGTATTGGCTTTTCCTATAGTCTCAATGTGATCTTGGATCACTAAAATATAAAATGAAGAGTCTTGAGCTAATTCGCTTGAGCAAATCCTTTGTCCTTAGTATTTTGAGGGATCCACTTTCATCATCCATGCCATGCCATTCATTGAGCTTTCCTGAAATATATGTCTTGTAATAGCATTAGCTCAATGAGCTATAGGTTGTTATGAATTACCAAAACCACCTAGGGATAGTTGCACTTGCAGGGGCACCTCGTGTAAAGGATCGTAATTGGTACGCTTGTAGACATAACACCGTATGTGCGCTCGCGCTGGGTTGCCGACCTCGCGATGGGTCAACTAACCTGATTTGCCTTCGAACCTGACCGGCCCCCACCAAGCTTGCGGGGGCAGCTGTGCTTTGAGTGCCTCATGGGTGAATCCTTTGGTCTCGCGACGAGAGCCTCCTGAGAGCGAGCGGCAGCAGCGGTCCTGAGGGTTTGCGTACTTGGCTCGGCCCGGCTCGCGAGGGGCTCGCAAGGGGGAAGCAACAGATGCCAAGTTTGACGCAAAGCCGAAATCAGTACGCGAGAAATTGCTCGAACGAGACTAAATGCCCCTCCCCCAAACACACACAAGTCTCAAGCTCAAATCCAACTTAAACTCAATTCAAAGACGCTCAACAACATAGAAAGGGGCAAAAGGAAAAAGGCAAAAGGCCGCGTCCGGCACCTAGTCCAGTCTTCAATGTCTTCTCACCAGTGTGGAGCTAAGTGCTGCCATTGGGCGTGGGCGGGAGCCCCCGAGGCCCGAGGGCGGCTCTCCGGAGACTTCGGGGCGTGTACAGCCCCTGTCAGTGTCAAAACCAGTGGATCTCTGGTAGGGGGTCCCGATCTGTGCGTCTTAGGATGATGGTAACAGGAAGAAAGGGACACAATGTTTACCCAGGTTCGGGCCCTCTCGATGGAGGTAAAACCCTACTTCCTGCTTGATTAATATTGATGATATGAGTAGTACAAGAGTAGATCTACCACGAGATCATAGAGGCTAAACCCTAGAAGCTAGCCTATGATGACTATGATTGTAATTGTGATCGGTCTTCTAAGGACCAACCTCTCCGGTTTATATAGACACCAGAGAGGGCTAAGGTTTACATGGAGTCGGTTACAAGGAAGGAAATATAATATCCGGATCGCCAAGCTTTTCTTCCATGCCAAGGAGGGTCCCATCCGGACACGGGACGGAATATTGAGTCTTGCATCTTCACTCTCCAATAGTCTGGACGATGTATATAGTCCGGCTATCCGGATACCCCATAATCCAGGACTCCCTCAGTAGCCCCTGAACCAGGCTTCAATGACGATGAGTCCGGCGCGAAGTCTTGTCTTCGGCATTGCAAGGCGGGTTCCTTCTCCGAATAATCCAAAGTAATTATTGAAAACTTAGACCGTGTCTGGATCTGCGAGATGATCCCCACATACTATCGTAGGGAACACAACATAAATTTGTTCTGCTGGCAATCTTCATACATCACGTCCTTGCATCGTGGCCCGGCCAAACATGAACCGGTATTTCTTGGCCCACCTCGACTTGTGTTGCGAGGCGGTTTTATTGGCACTCCCTTCCAAAGCAGAGATCGTTCTCCTCTTATTACGGGAATTTCCATCAATATGGGCGTGCGCGACCCCACGACGACCGTTGGTATGACTCCTTGTGTTTTTAGATAAGCCTCAAGTGGTCACGCTGAGGACTCTTGATATTCACCCCATTTATAAAGAGGCCGAGGGCTATGCCTCTTTTCCACCACCCTTGCACCTTTCCGCACCTCAAGTTCTAACACCCGAGACCCTCCAATATGTCCGGATCCAACCCTCACGGCTGGTTGGTGGCCTCCTCGATCCAAGAGGAGGACATTCCGATGCTTAGGGAGGTCGGATATCTCACTGCTGACATCCAGCACAGGCTCCCTGCTCCAGGGCAGGTCATCCCTACACCCGGGCCCAATGAGAGCGTCTTATTTGTTCCTCACTTCCTCCGCGGCTTGGGCCTCACCCTTGATCCCTTTGTGAGGGCGCTCATGTTCTATTACGGGTTAGATTTTCATGTCTAGCTCCGGACATTATCCTCCATATCTCGTCATTCATCATTGTGTGCGAGGCTTTTCTCCACGTCACTCCACACTTCGGCTTATGGCTCAAGACCTTCAATGTGAAGCTGAAGATGATCGAGAGGCGACATGCGGAGTGCGGAGGTGCCATAATAAGCAGGAACGCCGATGCCCCATGGCCAGAGGGCTCTTTCCCAGAAGTATCTGATGTATGGCAGCGGAGGTAGTTTTATGTCACGGCTCCCAGAGGCACAAAGTGGGTGGCCGCCCCCGAGTTCCGCTCGGGCCCTCCGTCACAATTGGCGTCATGGACCAACGTAGGACGGAGTTGGGGGCCCGCTAGTGATGTACAAATACTGCAGAGCCGTATCCGGGAGCTTCTTGAGAAGGACATTAACCTCATCAGCATAATTCAAGTAATGCTAATCCGACGGATGTTGCCGTGCAAACACCGTCCTCTTCGGATGTGGGAGTTCAATCCAGAGGGTCCATAGACTATTAAGCACTTCTTCGGCCTAACGCCTGAAGGGCTGTGTAAATTATTCTTCGGACCACAAGTAAAGTGTCCAGACACCACCAAGGATGCGGGCCTAAGCTGCAATCGCCTAGATGCCCAAGTAAGTAACCTTAAAGCCGGACACTTTGCATTTATTTATCATAGTCATTATTCTGAAAACCCTCCGTGGCCAGGAATGGCTCAGCAAGGCAGAGAGTATCAAGTGTCCGGCGCCACTTCCCGAAGGCTTGCCTAGTCCTACCATAGCCAAGATGCTTGGCTGGGTGCTTAGCAAGATGCCCTCAGGGAAAGACAAAGGAAAGGACAGTGAAGCCGAACTTCACACACTACGCATCCGAACCGGGGGAATTACTTCCTCCCCAAAGGAGGATAGTCGAGGAGGGGAATCCAAGGTCTCCTCCCCGCACGGGAAGAAAAGGGCAGCCTCCGAAGACTTGGAGACGGAGATGCCTAAACAGGGGAAGAAAGCGTCGCGGGAGGGATCTACCCCGACGGGCATCCTTACCACATCATGCCTGCCAACGGGCCAGCCCTCAACCGAGGTGTGAGTTAATCGATAATTCGAAAGTGCTGCATTTCTCCGAGATCAATAATCCAGGATTCATTTTTGTAGCCCGGCCAGCAGCTCCTCTCAACAGAGTTCGTCTTCGGGGGATCTTCCTCCGGAGATGATGGAGAGCAAGATCCCACCACCTCTCCGCCTCATGAGGCGGGCGACACCGAGGAGTCGTCATGGAGGAGTCCGGATCTGCCGAAGCCGGAAGCTAATACGTCAGCTGCCCTGAGCCCGGAGCGTTCGGCTCCCACGGGGGGCGATGGGAAGGGTCTAGCACAGTTTGGTGTCCGGCCCGACATACTGACGGGCCTTCTGGAGCGAGCTGCGCTCTCGGAGGAGCACCGCTCATTACTGAGCACGGTGCTCAAGAAAATTTCATCCGCCACAAGCGGTTTGAATGAAGCATTTACAAGCCTGCTCAGAGGCTTTGAGGTATGTAGTGAAAAATACACTATTTTTGGCTGTGAGGCACGCGCTAGGTGTGTTCCATATGGATAGTAGCCCCTGAGACTCTGGTTGCCCGCCCTAGACGGCAAACGAGGGATCATATTGTGCAAGTAATGATTGCGCTGTACATATGCGCATGTATCTAAGGGTCCGGCAGCTGACCAGTCTGTTGAAGTTGCTGAACTAAGAAGGCAGATCGGATCTATTGATGTCGATATCACGCTGGTGAATGAGCGGCTGAACGAGTCACAAGGTATGTGCTCTGCTTTTCCTTATTACGTTGTATAGGAAAATATGAGAGGGGCATAATATTAATGCAACATGTTTGGACTGATGAGGGAGCTGCTGCCGTGGAAGCCCTGAGGGCGGAACTTGCCCAAGCCAAGGAACAAGCTCGGGCTAGCAATGCGGCTGCCCTAAAGGCGGCCGAAGAGTTAAGAGCCGAACAGGCTGCTCATCGCCGAAGCGAGGAAAAGATAGCCAAAATGGCTGTGGAGTTGAAAAATGCCGCCGACCGGTATGAGCTCCTTGAAAAGGAGAATCAGGTTAATTAGGCTTACCTGAACAAGGCACTTAACGCCACCAAGGAGATGCGGACCGAAGTTAGGGGTGTGCGGGAGGAGCTTCAACTGGCCGGTAAAATAGCGACTAGGGGCTCCTACCTACTGCGGACGAAGTTTTTGGATCCAAAGTATGCTCCCCTGGATGGACGCTGGAGTCCTGTAGACGCGTATGCGGACTTGGCGAAGAGTAGAGCCGATGCAGCCAAGTTTTTCGAGAATCAAGGGGATAAATAAGTGGAGAAGCTTTTCTGGTCACAATTCAATGCTCCCGTGTGCCCGCTACCGTTGAGTGAGAAAATGGCTGGCGTGGCGGAACTTCATAGGCTGTCCGGTCTTGCCATGCAGTCTGTAATAGACCATCTTTGGCCGAAGGAGCCAAAGCCGGACAGTTACTTTGGTTTGGTGCAACAATTCCTCAGGGCCGTATCTCAGATCGACGCCATGAAAAGGTCGGCGTGCATAGAGGGTGCACGAATGGCTCTTGCCCGCGTTAAAGCATATTGGATAGATATGGAGGCCACCATTGTAGCGACCCAGAATTCGGCGGGAGGCCAGGATCCGGCCGAGCACTACTTGGAGCAGGTAATAGAAGGTGCCCGCTTAATAGAGGCGTAGTGCTCGAAGAATGTCTTCTTCGAGTGACAAATCGAATCATTGTAAAAAAATGTTATTTTAATTACAAGGCTATATTTACACTTTTTGCGTGAAAGTATTATTGTCTCCTGCGTGGCTGTTTTTATGTATATGTGTAATCCGAAAGTTAGCAGCCGTTGGCTTCAGCCCCCACGCATACAATGTGGGGGTGTTCGCGAAAAATATGTGTAATCACACTTGATCCAATGTCTTGGTCCATTAAGGAGGTGATCGCACGTCGAACTAGGCAACCAGACTATATAGCTGTAACACTTTTGCTTAGCCATGGGATTTTAATGGTGGGGCTACTATGTAGCCCCTACTACCTTTGCGTACATCCAAATACGGGCGCGTGTGTACATGACCGGGAAACGGTCCTTCATTAATGCAGAGGAATCCGAAAGATCCTGGTAAGTCTTCGAGTGGTTGAACAGTCTCTCGCTGTATCATGACAGTCAGTTTTCGACTTTCTACTAAGGTGCTCATCCGGAATAACCAGGGCACAATCGCAGTAGTTCTCCTTTGGCCGCCTTAGCCGATAAGAACGGAACGTAAGGCGGCAAACCCAGGAGCCGGGCAAACCCAACATTTGACCAAAGACATGATTCAGAGCTGATGCATATAAGGCCAAACTCATGACGCCGAACACTCCCGAAGGTATTCGGACTTTGCAACAAAAAAATGGGCTGAAGAGCGCCCTTTCATTATAAACCCTGTATTTCTAGGTACGTGCATCGGTCTGCCGTGGCGAAATGCCAATAACAGCAGTATCCTCTGTGGGTATAGTACCCATGGGATGTGTAAACAACAAGAGGCAATATAAAAGGTTTACACATGGGCTTAATCTAAAGAGAAACCTTTGAGCGGGGCCCTGCTGCACGTCTGCGCCTTTGTCTCCATTGTGCCGTTTCCTGGAAGGGTATCGCACGCATTGTGTCTGTAAAAAAGGAAAACTCGTGTAAAAAGAGTACGACGTAAGCGTGCGATGGAGGATAAAAGTGTAAGGCATTGTCCTGTAAATAAGGTCAGGCCGACATTGGGGTTTTATTAAATATTTATAACCCCTGGTGTCCTCTATGGGATTACATATACGGCACCCTGGCTCACTTTTACCCGGGCCGCCGGACTCGTCTAACCGTGTCCGTGGTCTTAACGACCAGTCATGTTTTTTGGTATCGGAGGCCGCTTAGAGTCCGGCCGCCAAAGCCATCGCGTATTCCTCCGCGCATGAAGAGCGCTTTGTGTTTCCGTTAA
This sequence comes from Triticum dicoccoides, assembly GCF_002162155.2. Classification (NCBI taxonomy): domain Eukaryota; kingdom Viridiplantae; phylum Streptophyta; class Magnoliopsida; order Poales; family Poaceae; genus Triticum; species Triticum dicoccoides. Next base: position 418,651,771 of record NC_041389.1, on the reverse strand, counting down.
CGGTGATGACGCCAGGTGGACCGGGCATCTTGTGCGTAAGGTAGGCATAGTGTGGTACTGCGTTGAAGCGGGCGAAGGCCGCTCTTCCAAGCAATGCGTGATAGCCGCTTTGGAAGGGTGCGATGGTGAAGAGTAGTTCTTCGCTTCTGGAGTTGCCTGGGGAGCCAAATGTTACCTCCAGTATGACGAAGCCCCTGGCGTAGGCTTCAACACCTGGTATCACCCCTTCAAATGTGGTGTTGCTTTGGCTAATTCTGGATGGTCCATCCCCATCCTGCAGACAGTGTATTGGTATATTAAATTGAGACTGCTGCCGCCGTCCATGAGGACGTGGGTGAGATGGTATCCGTCGATTATTGGGTCAAGCACCAAGGCCTCTGATCCTCCGCGTCGAATACTAGTCAGGCAGTCTGTGTGATCGAAGGTGATCGGACAAGCCATCCAGTAGTTAGGTGTGGGTACGATGGGCTCTATAGCGTACGCATCTCTGAGCACGCGTTCGTGCCTTCTCGTGGGTGTGTGAGTCGCGTGGATCATGTTTACTGTTTTAATCTCTGGCGGGAATTTTTTCTATCCCCCAGTGTTCGGCTGGCGAGGTTCATCCTCGTCTTCACTTGGTGTTTCCCTTCCCTTGTGTTCGACATTTAATTTGCCGGCCTGCTTGAAGACCCATCACTTCTCTGTGCTGTGGTTCGCAGGTTTGTCAGGGGTGCCATGAATTTGGCACAGTCTGTCCAGGACTCTGTTCAGACCGGACGATCCCTCTTTACTACCTTTAAATGGCTTCTTTTGCTAATCAGGTCGAGAGCCCCTGAATCTGGCATTGACCGTTGTGTTGTCCGGGCTCTCTTCCTTGTTTTGACGTTTGTTTTTCTTACGCCGTGGCTTCCCGTTGTCATCCCTTATTTCAGATGTGCTTGGGTCGCTGGTGCCTTTACGGGCCAACCAGCTATCTTCACCCGCGCAAAAGCGGGTCATAAGGCTTGTTAAGGCTGCCATTGTCCTTGCCTTTTCTTGGCTAAGGTGCCTGGCGAGCCACTCGTCGCGGATGCTATGTTTGAATGCCGCTAAGGGTTCGGCATCCGGACAGTCGACAATTTGATTCTTCTTAGTAAGGAATCTGTTCCCAAGCTTGCAGGCGGATTCTCCGGACTGTTGGATTATGTGACTTAAATCGTCCGCATCCGGAGGCCGGACATAGGTCCCTTGAAAATTGGCCTTGAAAGCGTCCTCGAGTTCCTCCCAACTCCCAATTGAATTTTCGGGGAGGCTTTTCAACCAGTGTCGAGCTGGTCCCTTCAACTTGAGGGGAAGGTATTTGATGGCATGGAGGTCATCCCCACGAGCCATATGAATATGTAGGATAAAATCCTCGATCCAGACCCCTGGGTCTATCGTTCCGTCGTATGCCTCTATGTTCACAGGTTTAAAACCCTGTGGAAATTCATGGTCCAGTACTTCTTCGGTGAAGCACAGGGGGTGAGCAGCCCCTCTATATCTGGACGCGTTGTGGCATGCCGTTGGCTGTTGTTGTGTCCGGTGTTTATTCCGAACTGGTATTCGATTGGTATATTCATTTTGGTGACCATAATCCCGCGTCGGGGTGTGTCCTTCAGATCCGTAGATGGACCTAGCCGCACTGGCTTTCTTATCTAGGTGCTCACGCAAATCGTCCGAGGCGTCGGTAGCTGCTCTATTGCGGTTATGAAGTGGTATGTCCGGCCTCCTGGTCGTGTTACTTTTTGGTGGAACGGCCTCGTCGTCGAATTTAGGCAGTAGCTTGCATTTTGGATAGCTCTTTGTATGGCGATCGTCACCGTATCTTTCTTCAGTGTCTAGCACTTTATTCCATCTGTGATTGAGCGTTTCCTGTGTGGCTTTTAGCCGTTACTTATTCTTCTTTAGACTTATCGCAATGTCCATAAGCTCCGTGTGGAGGTTATCTCGTTCCACGCATTTTTCCGGGAAGATGAATGCATCGTCATCCGGACTGTGTTCTTTTCCAGGGGCGGATTGATGAGCTCGTCCCCCTGGATCATTGTGATCGGGTGTCTGCTCTGAACTGTGTTCGGCGTGACCTGGCTCGTCCTGCTCCATCGCTGGGTCCGTATGGTCGTTGTTGCCTTCAGATTTGACTGGGGTGTCGATCTTTCTGGCGCTCTTGTCACTATTTTTACTGTTGCTGGACTTGGAGCGGCGTCTGCGCCGTCGCTTTGGTTTTTGCCCGGGGGTTTTATCTTCCGGGTTGTCGCCATCGTCCTCCTTAGGCGTGTTCACCATGTATATATCGAACGACGGGGTTGCTGTCCACCATCCTGTGAGTGGTGGTTCCTGTTCTTCTCCTGCATCGTCGTCCATACCGTCGATGTCTTCGGAGTTGAAGTCAAGCGCGTCGGTTAATTCATTGATCATGGCAATGAAATGGGTGGTGGGTGGGCAACGAATTCCTTCGTCGCCTTCTTCCCACTCGAGCCGGACATAGTTCGGCTAAGAGTCTCCTGTCAAAGAGAGAGATTTTAACGAGTTCAGCATGTCGCCAAAGGGCGAGTGCTGGAAGATATCCGCAGCGGTAAACTTCATTACCGGAGCCCAACCAGGCTCGGCGGGCTCGGGAGCGTGCGAGCAGGGACCTACAACCGGATGCGAGTCCGGGGGTCTAGAGTCACAGGCTTCTTTAGAGGTGGGGCCTATGTTCAGCTCTACCGCCGATGAGTGTGTGACCAACGGGGCGGGGTTCATCCACCCGTCTTTGGGCCACGCACTCCGATCCGGATTTAGGTCCGGGGCTGTTGTGGGGGTGATATCCTGAGCATTGTCCGACAGCAAGTCTAAGCCGTGCTCATCATGATTATCCGGCGCTCCTGGCACAGGCCTGATTCCGTCGAGGATCAAGTCTCTGTGGATATCGTCCGTGTAGTTCAATTTTCCGAACCTGATCTGGTGGCCAGGGGCGTAGCTGTCGATTTGCTCCAGATGGCCAAACGAATTGGCCCGCAGTGCGAAGCCGCCGAACATGAAGATCTGTCCGGGGAGAAAAGTATCGCCTTGGACCGCGTTGTTGATGATTGAGGTAGCCATCAAACCTTGCAGTGACGACAGAGAGGAACTCTCAATGAAAGCACCAATGTCGGTGTCAAAACCGGCGGATCTCGAGTAGGGGGTCTCGATCTGTGTGTCTTAGGCTGATGGTAACAGGAAGCAAGGGACACAATGTTTACCCAGGTTCGGGCCCTCTCAATGGAGGTAAAACCCTACTTCCTGCTTGATTAATATTGATGATATGAGTAGTACAAGAGTAGATCTACCACGAGATCATAGAGGCTAAATCCTAGAAGCTAGCCTATGATGACTATGATTGTAATTGTGATTGGTCTTCTAAGGACCAACCTCTCCAGTTTATATAGACACCGGAGAGGGCTAGGGTTTACATGGAGTCGGTTACAAGGAAGGAAATATAATATCCGGATTGCCAAGCTTGTCTTCCACGCCAAGGAGAGTCCCATCCGGACATGGGACAGAATCTTGAGTCTTGCATCTTCATGCTCCAATAGTCCGGACGATGTATATAGTCTGGCTATCCGGATACCCCCTAATCCAGGACTCCCTCAGCCCCAACTCATTATTACGTGAGAGTGTCACGGGCGGCGAGCTTCACACGCACTGGGCCTTCTTCAAAGGTACCGGCCTTGCTTCATATCGCCAGATGAGGGGCCTGCCTTGCGCCACACTCTACCACCACCGACGGCGACCGGAAACCAAGGACGACGCCAATGGGGTAGAGCGGTCGCCAGCGGTTCCCCCGACGACCATGGGACCTCTGCCGGGGGCAGGACTTGGGGCACCTTCCCGGCAGAGGGCCTACCTCCTGAGGACACCTTGCTCCGCGCGCCGCGGGGAGGAGCCTAGCTCCCGACCCCTCTCCTGCTGCCCCCAGTGCCCTCCTCCTGCGAACTATGGTTAGCGTAAGACTGCTCCTGAGGAATTAGCGGTACCGGGTAGTTGTCGAGGCTCCCGTGAGGCTCCTGAAAGAGCTCGGCTTTTGGCACTTCTTCCTCCCAGCCTGGCCCGAGGAACGAGCCGTGGTCCTCTCCAGCGCGTACCCTCAATCCACCATGTGGGGCACACAGGCATCTAGGGCCACCATCCCAAAGGCCTCGCCGCGGTGCTCCTCACGCCATGCAGCTCGACTTGAAGCACCATCTTGGGGACGGTAGGGTGGTGGCCCACTGGGGCCAAAGGCAGCGCTGCGCATGCCCTCGCTTACCAGGGCGGTGCCAGCATAGTCTGCTGCTCGGCGCTGATGGCCAAGCCGGTGTTGATAAAGCCTCGAGGCACGCTCGGGGGCGCGTCGGCGTGGATGGGCCCGCCCCGTGATCCTCCCGGAGCCTGAGGTGGAAGCTGGACACAAAACGGTGGAGCCCCCGATGCGGCGGCATCCAGGAGCTCGGCGACGCGCTCCAGCAGCACGTCACAGCCGCTTTCTTGCAGTCTGCACCGCAGCAGCTCCCGCGCCACCATGAGTGCGGCCTTCCTGTTTGCCTGCTCCCGCCAGGTGTGCGGTGCTGTAACGCAGCATGGCTTGAGGCCCTTGCTGCCGAGCGTACTTTTTGTGGGGTGAGGGCGGGAGACGTTTGACCACGTCTCCCGTGTCCCGCAGTGTTCTGCGGGGCGCGGGCTGCCTGAGGTGTAGGGTTGAGGTCACCTTGGGCAGGCGACACGGCATGGGCAGGCCACGCCGCCCATCCGTCGGAGTTGGCCGTCGGGTCGCTGGACATGGAGGCGGTGACGCGGTGGAACGTAAGACGGAGGAAAGAGGACTCCGGCGCACCCCTTCCTGGGGCGCCAAATGTCAGATATTGGGTTCCGGCAGACCCTTGGGGTTCAAACTCTGGGATGCGCACGAAGATCTCTCCCCTATCTATCCACGTCCGATCCTCTCATGAGATCTAAGCTCGAAACAATGAACAACACAAGGGACACGAGATTTATACTGGTTAGGGCCACCGATGTGGTGTAACACCCTACTCCAATGTGTGGTGGGGTGGATTGCCTCAGGGGCTGATGATGAAATGTACAGGGGGAGAATGGCCGCGTGAGAGGTGTTCTTGAGCTGGTGCGATGAATTGCTTCGGTGAGTTCAGTCGCCTCTCTCTCTCTAGTCTACCCAAAATCTCGATCTCCCTATTCTGTGGTGGCTACCTCTATTTATAGAGGCCCTGGTCCTCTTCCCAAATATTGAGCAGGAAGGGCGCCAACAACGGCCATTTCAAAGGGGAACATCTAGTACAAGTTATCCTGACCAAAGTTGGTCTTCGGCTGCCAAAAGCACTGGTGATGACACCGTCTTGGGCTCCATGGTGACCTCCATCTTGCCGCCCCGCTGGTCTTGGTCTCATTGCACTAAAATGGCAAGCTTTGCTTGATGCCTCGGTACTCCATGCCTGTGCTTGCCCCCTTTGCACCAAATAGGAAACACGGACACTGTGCAGGCCGACGCCCGCCTGGCGCCCGCCTGGTCATGGTCGTCATGGCTGGCATCATGGGCACCTCGTGAGGTACCCTGCCTTGATCTCTCCGCCTCCTCACGAGCCTTCCTGGCGAGGCCGTCCCTGAGGAAGCCTTGTGTCGTACGCCCCGCGAGGCTCGGCCCCTCCCGAGGGTCTTGAGTCTTGTACTGATGAAGACAGGCCGTGCTGGGCCACCACTTGAGCCACGCCGCAAGCCGCCGGCAAGCAAGTCTGGGGACCCCCGTTCCCAGAACGCCGACAACGTGGGGGCCGGTCATAGCCGCCACTGCTTGAGCTCTCATCCGAGGAAGAGCTGCTGTTCTGGGAGGAGGAGCGCGCGTTGCCAAGACCAAGCTCACCTTCGCCACATTCGTCATCGCTGCCATCCTTTGGGCAGCACCCCACGCGATGTCCGTCCTCCCTGAACACTCTCACATAGAGGGTCGCCAGGCCGTCGTACTTGAAGTGGAGGGTGCACGTTCCGCCCAGGCCTCGCGCACGAGCAAAAGTCTGCCAGCCGCGGGTCAAGACCACGCTGCCGGAGGCGGCGACCTCGGACCCGACGCATGAAGCCCCACTGCAGTAGTCGTCGGCCTATAGCCAGAGACCGTCAAGCCCCGAGGAAGGAAGCTTGCCGGAGAAGCAGCGTGGAAGCCGGAACGAGGTGCCGGCCGGGCTTTCTGTCCACACCACAAATTCGGGGAGCACGCCAAGCAAGGAGAATCGCGGCCAAGGCGGGCGCACGATCACGGCGCGCCTCCCTTCGTTGTGGAGGCTGCTCCGAAGCCGGTGGCTCCCTCCGTGAGAAGAGGTGCCATCGCGGGCACCAAGAGAAGTGTCGGCTCTGGGGGGTGCGCGCCCGCGCCCCTAGGGGCCGTCGCAGGAGCCGCGAGATGCTTGCGGGGACGACCGCGGCCTCTCTTGGGAGGCGGAGAGGCTGGCCCCTCCTTGGAAGCCTTCCCTTTCTTGGCCACTGAAAACCTCCTCGGCAACACCATGGAAGCGAGATGAAGAAGAGAGGAAGCAGGTGAATGCAAGACGAAGGAGAGATGGGTGAGGGGCTCTGCCCCTCCCTCACATTTATAGCCAAGGGAGGCTAACCGCCAGCCTTGATGACCTCCTGCCATCATGATGTTCTACATGCCGCATCGTTCCATCAAGTCAAACGGTTGCCGAGGCAGCATGGGGAAGTGGATTCGCCCACGTCCCATCAACCACCACATATCATCAAGGCCGCAGGCGGTTAGGGCCCGCGGTGCTCCGCACATGCCCTTTGGCTTTGCCTGGAAGCCAATTCCGAGCGCACCTTGGGCCCGGGGGCTACTGTCGGCGTTCTGGATATGGGGTATCCAGCTCTGCCTGCCTGCGGCCCACCGCGTGGCTCCATCAACGGCCTGGTTCGGCCCAGCTTCAGCATCAACAGCTCAAGACCCTCGCGAGGGGCCAAGCCTTGCGAGGCGGACGACGCGAAGACCCCCGAGGGGATCGTCCTCTTCAGGCTGGCTCCCGAGGGGCAGAGAGTTCTATGAAAGGTTTACCTCATGAGGCTCAGCTAACATGAGCCATGACGACCAAGGCTAGGCGGGCGCAAGCGTAGGTTTCCTCTTGGGTGCAAAGGAGGTAAGCCACAGGCGCGGAGTCCTGAGGAATCAGCCAAAGGTTTCCATTCTGGTGCAACAAGACCAAGACCGTCAGGACGGCAGGACGAAGGTCATCGCTGAACCCACTGCCGCATTATGACCAGAGGCTTTTCACAGGCAAAGACTACTTTTGTCAGGATAAGCTGCACTACTTGTCCCCTTTCAAAACCGGCCGTTGTGGGATTCCTTCCCGCCAACATTTGGTAAGAGGACCAAGGTCACTATAAATAGGACTTAACCACCACCGTAGAGGGGGATCGAGTTCACATCCCCCCAGCTCTCTCGAGCACAAGAACACCTCACCTCCTGAGGCCAGTTCATCCAGTGTACTAGTTCATCCTCAGCCCTCCGAGGCAATCCACCAAAATTCTAGAATATGGTATTACACCGGAAGGTGGCCCGAACCAGGATAAACTGTTGTGTCTCTTCGAGCTCGTCGCGCTAGGCTTATGAGGATCGCGAGTAGACAGGTTGGGTAGGTTGAGATCTTCGCACTAACCCCAGAGTTCGAACCTCTCAAGGGTTTGCGGAACCCTTAATCCGACAGTCACTCCATTGCAATCATCATGACATGTTATTTGTATGTCAGTGTAGTTAGCTAGGGTTCTTAGGGACAGTTATTTGTAGTTATCCTAAGAAAATAAGTTCCTTTGAATAGAAGCTCCAGATAATAAGCCAACCAACTCTTTTCATTACCTACTTTTTTAGCTTATATGTGGTATGATCAATGAAAAGTATGGATTGCATTATATTTTATCATTTTGCTGCCCATATAGAAATTAATTTGACTTGCAAACATCATGAATTGAACCCATTGCAGTAAAATATGATAGGAAAACAGACCATCATTATTTGTTCAAAATACAAATAAAAGATACCATCTACTTGGCACAATCTATTTTGTTCAATGTCTTCCAAACAGAGCCCATTGCCTAAATTTAAATGAAGAACCTAGGGCCTAAATTTAAATGAAGAACCATGATTTATAAAAATTCCATGGTCCAAGTGGCTGGTTATTATCATATAGCAGCAGCACCTGAAAGCATCACATTGCAGCAGCAGGAGCTCATAGCAATTCATTATATAGCAGCAGCAACAGTATCTCATCGCAATTCGTCATATAGAAACAGCTCATACAATTCATCATATAGATACAACAATAGCTCATGGCAATTCATCGTATAGCAGCAGCAGTCGCAGCACCAGCAGAAGCTCATAGCAATTTAGCATATAGTAGGACTAGCCGCAGCAGCAGCTCATACCAATCCATCATATAGCAGCAGCAGCTCATAGCAATTCAACATACAACACCATCTCATACCAATTCATCATATAGCAACAGCAACAACAACACATAGCAATCATATAGCAGAGCAGAAAGAAAATTTAGCAAAAAACCAGAGGAGATCCTCACCTTGTTGGATGAGCTCATCCCGCAACAACACCTCAAGGCCACGGCCAAAGACGAGGGGAGGCAGAATGAGGTGCCTTCTGCTGGAGTGGGGCGTCGTCCGTAGTTGTGCAGCGACCGTCGGAGTCGAGCGTTGGTCGGACCATAGCGGAGCACCTGCTAGACATGATGAGAGTAAGTGGCGGCCGGAGGGAGGAGCAGCCGGGGAGATGGGGCCCTACTCGCCGGCCATGTAGCCTAGATGGAAAGAGCATCGTCCAGGAGCAAGCCATATGGGACCAGTGGTGGAGGCTTGCTGGATGAACCCTAGCATTGTAGGCAGGGGATCAAGGTAGAGGGAAAGGGGGGAGTATATGCGAGCAGGAAAGCAATGAATGCTTGCGTGTTTGTTTTTTACTCGAGGGTGAGGGAGTCCTGGATTAGGGGGTATCCGAACAGCCGGACTATATACATCGTCCGGACTATTGGAGCGTGAAGATGCAAGACTCAGGATTCCATCCCGTGTCCAGATGGGGCTCTCCTTGGCGTGGAATACAAGCTTGGCGATCCTGATATTATATTTCCTTCCTTTTAACCGACTCCATGTAAACCCTAGCCCTCTTCGGTGTCTATATAAACCGGAGAGGTTGGTCCTTAGAAGACCGATCACAACTACAATCACAGTCATCATAGGCTGGCTTCTAGGGTTTAGCCTCTATGATCTCGTGGTAGGTCTACTCTTGTACTACTCATATCATCAATATTAATCAAGCAGGAAGTAGGGTTTTACCTCCATCGAGAGGGCCCGAACCTGGGTAAACATTGTGTCCCTTGCTTCCTATTACCATCAGCCTAAGACGCACAGATCAGGACCCCATACCCGAGATCTGCCGGTTTTGACACCGACATTGGTGCTTTAATTGAGAGTTCCTCTGTGTCGCCGCTACGAGGCTTGATGGCGCCTTCAATCGTCAACAACACGGTCCAGGGCGAGACTTTTCTCCCCGGATAGATCTTCGTGTTCGGTGGCTTCGCACTGTGGGCCAATTCTCTTGGCCATCTGGAGTTGATCGACAGCTACGCCCCTGGCCACCAGGTGAGGTTCGGAAACCTGAACTACATGGCTGATATCCGTGGAGACTTGATCTTTGACGGAATCTGGCCTATGCCAGGAGCGCCGGACAGTCATGATGAGCACGGCCTAGACCTGCTGTCGGACGGTGCTCGGGATATCACCCCTGGAGTAGCCCCGGACCTAAATCCGGTGCAGACTGTATGGCCCAAGGACGGGTGCATGGACCCTGCCCCGCAGGCCGCACACTCATCGACGGTAGAGCCAAACCCAGGCCTCACCTCTAGGGACGCGTGTGATTCCGGACCCCCGGGCTCGTATCCGGTTGTAGGTTCTGCTCCGCGCGCTCCCAAGCCCGCCGAGCCTGGTTGGGCTCCGGTAATGGAGTTTACCACTGCGGATATCTTCCAGCACTCGCCCTTTGCCGACATGCTGAATTCATTAAAGTCTCTCTCTTTGTCAGGAGGCTCTCGGCCGAACTATGTCCGGCTCGAGTGGGAAGCTAGCGACGAAGGAATTCGTTGCCCACCCAGTACCCACTTCATAGCCACGGTCGATGATTTGACCGACGTGCTGGACTTCGAATCCGAAGACATCGACGGTTTGGACGACAATGTAGGAGAAAAATAGGAACCACCACCCACGGGGCGGTGGGCAGCCACCTCTTCATATGACATATATATGCTGGACACTCCGAAAGAAACCAATGGCGATGAGGCAATGGAGGATAACCCCTCCAAGAAGAAAGCAAAGCATGGGCGTCGCCAGCGCCACTCCAAGCCCCGCCACAGCAATACCGGCACCAGAGACGAAAAACAATCCGGACGGTGCCGAAGAAGAATACAACCCCGACCAGCCCGCCTTCGAGCAGGCCGAGTAGGAAGATGGGCAGGACAGCCTAGATAAATAGGCTACGGACGGGTATCTAGAGGAGGACAACTACATGCCCCCCTCCGAAGACGAGATTAGCCTCGGCGACGACGGGTTCGGTGTGCCTGAGGACCACGCGGAGCAGGAGCTCTTCAAGCGCCGGCTTATGGCCACTACAAGGGGCTTGAAGAAGAAGCAGCAGCAGCTTCAAGCTGACCAAGACCTGCTCACAGACAGATGGACAGAAGTCCTGTCAGCCGAGGAATATGGACTCGAGCGCCACACGGCTGACCGGCCACCTCGTGGCCGGGATAAAACGGCATATCAGCCCGAATACTAGCCCGCACCCCCGCGCCAGTTTACTATGGCCCGGGGCAATACTCAGGACCTGCTAGACAGATTGGAAAACAATGCAGGACAACCAAGATCGATCTATGGATCACGGGGGCGCGCTGCAGCACATGACGATGACCGTCATACCGGATACACTAATAGTAATTCCGGCCGGGCCAAAAATCAACCAGACTTAGTCGGACTGCGTCGCGACATAGCCTGGCATAGAGGCGCCGCACACCCCCTCTGCTTCACCGATGAAGTGATGGATCATGAATTCCCAGAAGGGTTCAAACCCGTAAACATCAAATCATACGATGGCACAACGGACCCTGCAGTATGGATTGAAGATTTCCTTATCCACATTCATATGGCCCGCGGAGACGATCTACATGCCATCAAGTATCTTCCCCTTAAGCTCAAAGGACCCGCCCGACACTGGCTAAATAGCCTACCCGCAAATTCCATTGGCAGTTGGGAAATCCTGGAAGACGCATGCCTCGACAACTTCCAAGGCACATATGTGCGACCACCGGACGCCGATGACTTGAGCCACATCACTCAATAGCCCGGAGAATCAGCCAGGAAATTCTTGACTTGATTCCTAACTAAAAAGAACCAAATAGTTGACTGTCCGGACACCGAAGCCCTGGCGGCCTTTAAGCATAATATCCGTGATGAGTGGCTCGCCTGACACCTCGGCAAGGAGAAACCCAAGTCCATGGCAGCTCTCACAACACTAATGACCCGCTTTTGCACGGGCGAGGACAGCTGGTTGGCTCGCAGCAGCACTAAGACACATTCTGGCACTTCGGACGTCCGCGAAATAATGGCAAGCCACGGCGCAACAGACACAAGCGACGGAACAACGGCGACAACACTAAAGACACGGCAGTCAACGCCGGATTCAGCGGATCCAAATCCGGTCAGCGGAAGAAGCCATTCAAACGAAACAATCACGGACCGTCTAGTCTGGACCACATACTGGAACGCCCGTGCCAAATTCATGGCACCCCAGACAAGCCAGCCAACCACACTAATAGAGACTGCTGGGTGTTCAAATAGGCCAGTAAAATAAATGCCGAAAACAAGGACATGGGGATGCACAACGACGATGACGAAGAGCCCCGGCGTCTGAACACGGGGGAATAGAAGAAATTTCCACCCAGGTGAAAACGGTCAACATGATCTACACCACTCAGATTCCCAGGCGGGAACGGATGCGAGAACTATGGGACGTCTATGCGATGGAGCCAGTCGCCCCCAAATACAACCCATGGTCAGCTTGTCCGATCACCTTTGATCGTAGGGATCACCTACTAGCATCTGTCACGGCGGCTCAGTCGCATTGATCCTAGACCCAATCATTGACGGATTCCACCTCACGTGAGTCCTTATGGACGTCGGCAGCAGCCTGAACCTGCTTTATCAGGACACAATGCACAAAATGGGCATCGACCCTTCAAGGATCAAGCCCACCAAAACCACCTTTAAAGGTGTAATTCCTGGAGTAGAGGCTCTATAACATTGGAAGTGGTCTTCGTATCTCCGGATAACTTCTGAAGTGAAGAGTTAATATTCTATATCGTCCCTTTACGTAGTGGATACCACGTACTGCTCGAACGAACCGCATTCGCTAGATTCAATGTGGTACCACACTATGCATACCTCAAGCTCAAGATGCCAGGACCGCGTGGGGTCATAACAGTCAACGGAAATATGGACCGCTCTCTCCGTACAGAAGAGCATACTGCAGCCCTCGCAGCGAAAAGTACAATGCGGCCTCCTCCGACAAACCACCAATCCTGCGATGACAACCTTGAGCACTGTCGAGCGAGTCCGGAGCACCCCGCAATAGCATCACCAGGCACGCCAAGAGCGCGACTAGCAGTCCGGCCTCCGCTCAAGCCCCATCAAAGCAGCCTTCGTGCCATGCGTACACAATTACTGTCGGATTTAGGGTTCCGGCAGACCCTTGAGGTTCGAACACTGGAGTGCGCACGGAGGTTTCGCCTTCTACCTACCTATTCCTCACTGAATCGCTCGGATCTAAACTACGAGAAGAACAGCACAAGAGACACGAGGTTTATACTGGTTCAGGCCAGCATTATGGTGTAATACCCTACTCCAGTGTGTGGCGTGGTGGATTGCCTCTTGGGCTGATGATGAACAATACAAGGAAGAACAGCCTCGCGAGGGTCTGTTCTTGTGGTGGTGTTGTCCCTTTTGAGGGGTTGATTCTAGATGCCTATCTTATCTCCGGATTCCTCTCCAGATCCCTCTACCCTGTGGGTGGCTAGTCCTATTTATAGGCAAAGGCCCTGGGCCTCTTCCCAAATATTGAGCGGGAAGGGTGCCTACAATTGGCCATTTTGAAGGGGAACATCTAGTACACTTATCCTGACTAAAGTTGGTCCTCGCCTGTCAAAGGCTCTGGTGGTGATGCCGACTTGGGCTCCACGGTGACCTCCATCCTGCCGTTGGACTGGTCTTGGTCTTTTTGCACCGAAATGGATGCCTTTGCTTGATTCTCTCGCCTGCGCTTGCTCCCCTTGCACCAAAGAGGAAAGAAGGACACTGCACGGGCTGGCGCCCGGTTGGCGCCCTTGGTCGTCATGGCTTGCGTCATGGGCATCTCGCGAGGTACCCTGCCTTGAACTCTCCGCCTCCTCGTGAGCCAGCCCGACGAGGCCGTGCCTAAGGAAGCTCCTTGTCGTCCGCCCCGCGAGGCTTGGCCCCTCCCGAGGGTCTTGAGCTTGTGTTGATTTAGATGGGCCGTGCTGGGCCCCCTTTGAGCCACGCCGCAGGCCGCAGGCAGGCAAGTCTGGGGACCCCCGTTCCCAGAACGCCGACAGTAGCCCCCGGGCCCAAGGCGCGCCCGGACTTGGCCGAGCAGAGAGGCGAAAGGGCAAGTGCGAAGCATTGCGGGCCCTAACAGCCTGCGGCTTTGGGCGCCGCGTGGCGGTTGATTGGACATGGGCATCGCCGCAACCTCGCGAGTTGATAAGGAGCGGCATCTGCCCTCTGCCTCCTTTGCTCTCTCCAGTTGCTGCTCAGATCCCCTTTCTTGCGCCTCTCCTTCCTTCCTTCGAAATCTCCAGATCTACTCCACCTGCGCGACCTAGCGAGAAATGGCGCCTCGCCAGGCCTCGGCCGGAGCTTGGTATTCGTCCGCCTTGGACTCGCCGAACGTGTCGGAGGTGAGCCTTGCCCGGGTGCGCCAGATGGCGGCGGTGCAGGGCGTCGATGGGGCGAAGGTGTTCAAGGCCGGATCTACCCTCCCTGAGGGCCAAGGGAGCACCTTCTATCCGCTCTTCGTGAGCGCCATTGTCGCCGGTCTGGTGCCTCCCTTCTCTGAGTTCTTCTTTTCTGTCCTCTGCCATTATAACCTTCAAGCTCTGCACCTCCACCCCAACTCTGTCCTCCTTCTGGCAATCTTCGCCTACTATTGCGAGGCTCATGTGGGGGTGAAGCCCTCAGTGGCCTTGCTGCGCCACTACTTCTCCCTCCGGACCTCTCGCGGTTCTGTCTCTGCGTGTGCGAGCTTCGTCGCGTACGGCAGCTCCATCGCCATTTTGAATCCCGGGAAAAGGACTGAGGGCTTCAGGAGCAAGTGGGTCTTGGTTGATGCTGGGCGCGTCCACCCCCGGCTGGTCTTGCCCACGGGGCACCCCTCGAGCTCCGACGACTGGTCTCGAGTGGAGCTTGTGGATCCCCGCGCAAGGCGGCGGCGAAGCTGACTGGCGCCTCGCTGCTGATGGAGTTCCTGGAGCATCAGCTGGCTCTGTTTCGTCAGTACTCGCTTCCGATGTGGAGGCCCCACCCGAGCCCCGCGGTCCTGGCCGATGAGGATCTGGCCGCGGTCCTCCAGTCTTTGGTCGGGGGCGACATGGCAAGGTTGGAGGGTGCTCCGACGCCCCTGTTCCTTCGTGAGGACTGGGAGCAGGTTGTGGGGTCCATGCCCGTCTTCAACGGGGACGGGCCTGTGCCTGCGGAGGCTCCCGAGGACCTGGTGGACGTATCCCCCGACGACTCCAGCGAAGATAGGGAGGAAGGGGAGCGGAAAAAGGGGGCTGACTCCGAGGCAGAGTCAAGGGCTCCACCTCTTCGGCGCAAGTCCCGCGCTCTCCACCTCTCTCTGAGTGACGATGACGAGGGTGATGACGAGCAGGGCGGCGGGAGCCTGCCCCTGGTCCCGAAGAAGGATCGGACTGGGCTGATCCCCCGCGGGTTCGCCACAGCCCCGAGGCGATCTGCAGGCGCCCCAGCTGCACCCGTGCTCCTTGAGGCTGATCCTTGCAACCGGCTCTCGGGCTTCAAGTACGGCCGGAGGCTGCTCGAGCCTGCGGGCGACGACCTGTAAGTGCTTGATCCCTGTCTTGTTTCTTGTTCCGTCACTGAGGCTTGACGTCCGTATCTCCCGGCTAGGCTAGCGCCCATGGCAAAGAAGCCGAAGGGGGTTCCTGAGACTTCGTCCGCGGCAGCGCCTCTGCTCGCGAAAGAAGATGAACGTGACGCGTGGGCCTCTCCTGCCCGGGCGTCCCTGCGAGGCCCTGCCGAGCCGGCTAGGGAGAGCTCGGCTCCTATGGCCCAGGCGACTCCTGAGGCGCTCCCGCTTGACGCCACCACCACAGCCGCTGGGGCGCAGCAGGCTTCGCCTCATGACACCTTGGTCACGCTCCCGTCTTCTCCTCCTACCCCGCCGACTGCTGCTTCCCCGTTTCCTCCTACTGTCCTGGATCGTGCTGCTGCCGAACTGGACCGTCTGCGGCGGGATCCTCTGAGCGCCGACCCTCGCTTGGTGGCCGGGCGCTTGGAGCTAGCTTCAGGCTGGATTCACTCTGATGCTTCGATTCGGGCGGCGCTGGTCCAGGCCTCGATGGCCTGCGATGAGGAGAAGCAGGCCGTCCTTGGGGCGAAGGCTTCCCGCGACGCCGCCTTGGGGGAGGCGGCTAATGCCCGAGGTCGTTGCGAGGTGCTGGAGGGCGAGCTAAAAGGCCTGCAGGACCGGCTCGTCGAGGAGACTCGCCTTCACCAAGAGCAGGAGGACGGCATGAAGGCTCGCGAGGCGGCCGTCAAGGACTGGGACGCCAAGCTCAAGAAGCGCCATGACCACCTAGGCGCGCTGGAGCGAGAGCTGGAGGCGAGGAAGGTTGAGTTGGATGGCAAGGCACGGGTTCTTGCCGAGGATCGTGTGTCCTTTGCGGAGATGGAGGAGAAGGCCCGCACTTCACTGAAGACGCTTTATGAGAGCGGCCTGGAGAGCCCGCTAGCCGGCGAGGAGGACGGCACCGCCAAGCTGCTTCCTTTCCTGGTTCGTGCTCTTGAAGATGTCGCGCTTGGCCTTGGCCCTACGGCTGAGGCCGAGGCACGCGTCTTGTATTCTGCAGTGCTGACGCGGGTCTTCACCCACATCTATCTTTGCGACCCCAACGTCGACCTCGATAGCCTGCTGGAGCCAGCGAGTGGCGAGCATGCCGCTGCCGCTGCTGAGGTCGTGAAGGGTCGTGCGGAGGCTCTGCTGGAGAAGTTCCGGGCCTTCAGCACCAGGCCGAAGCGGAGCGCTGCTAGCCCAGCAGCTCAACAAGGCGAACCCGCTCCGCGCAACTCCACGGCCTCCACGTGACTCCGTTGTGGCTCCTGCCCTGCTTTTAGTTTCTGCACATGTATCCGGTCTCGGCGAGGCGTTAAAACTTGCATTTGGTGCTGTAATAACAGTATGGATTGTAATATTTGCTTTTGAATTCCTTGAAATTTGCGGTATTTCCTTCCTTCTTGCTTGTGTCCTACGCCGGCAGAGCCCGGCCCCATGCATACCTCAGCCGCCGTTAGCCCCGACCGGAAACCAGGACGGGACCAAGGAGTGAGGGGCTACGTGACAAGTTAGGCTCCTGAGTCGCGATGCTCAGGAGTCCCCCTTGGCGCTCGAACAACAAGTAGGGAGGTGAGATGTGGGGGTGGATCTACCGGTCTATGTCTGCAGAGCCCGGCCCCGCACATACCTCAACCACCGTTAGCCCGGACCGGAAACCAGGACGGGACCAAGGAGTGAGGGGCTACATGACCAGTTAGGCTCCTGAGTCGCGATGCTCAGGAGTCCCCCTTGACGCCCAAACGGCCTTCATACCTTGGCTCCGCTCGGGGAGGGATGCGCGACGAACCAGGCCCGGGGGGCCTGGCTCGGTGGCGTGCGTCTGGGCGTGACCTAGGCGCAGCCCCTGTGCCCAGCCCCCTCGCACGGCACTCCCGAGGGGAGGCGTTGCGATGAGGCTAGACACTAAGCTCTGGGCTCCCTGAGGTTGATGCGGCCCGGGGGCCACCCTCAGTTGTTTATCACCAGCGCGGAGCATAGTGCTTCCGTATGTGTACGGGCATAGCCGCTCCTCGGCAGTGTCGTCAGCCAGCACGGAGCATGGTGCTTCCACTGGTGCGTGGGAGGGGGCTCCCCTCTGGGACGAGCCCCCGGGGCGTGTAAAGCCCCGCCCTGACACGTGGCTGGCACGGTAGGGCTTGACGAGGTGTATCTGGGCACCCGTGAGCCAGCACGGGACTCACGGGGCCCTATCTCAAGGCGGGTTGCGCCTGGCTCTGGGCCTTATCTTGGAGTGTGTTCCTGCAAATTTGGCTAGATGTTGATGCTCTACGTCCTCGGGTCCCGGCTCTCGGGCTGGTCTCAGCCGTCGCTGGTATGCCGGGGTGCGATGCCGTGGGCAGACCAGAGGGTGAGGGCCGGAGAGCCGGTAGGAGCCCTGAGTCGCGATGCTCAGGCACCCCCCTTTAACGCGCAAGCTGGGTTAGATGTCGAAACTCTACGTCCTCGGGTCCCGGCTCTCGGGCTAGTCTCAGCCGCCGCTGGTATGCCGGGGCGTGATGCCGTGGGTAGACTAGAGGGTGAGGGCCGGAGAGCCGGTAGGAGCCCTGAGTCGCGATGCTCAGGCACCCCCCCTTTAATGCTCAAGCTGGGTTT
>NC_041389.1:418619663-418633844 GCF_002162155.2 Triticum dicoccoides | reverse complement strand
ATGTCCTCGGGTCCCAGCTCTCGGGCTGGTTTTAGCCGTCGCTGGTATGCCGGGGCATGATGCCGTGGGCAAACCAGAGGGTTAGGGCTGGAGAGCCGGTAGGAGCCCTGAGTCGCGATGCTCAGGCACCCCCCTTTAACGCGCAAGCTGGGTTAGATGTCGAAACTCTACGTCCTCGGGTCCCGGCTCTCGGGATGGTCTCAGCCGTCGCTTGTATGCCGGGGCGTGATGCCGTGGGCAGACCAGAGGGTGAGGGCCGGAGAGCCGGTAGGAGCCCTGAGTCGCGATGCTCAGGCACCCCCCCTTTAACGCGCAAGCTTGCGACATCCAGGAAGAAAAAAGGTACCATGAACAGGCACCAAACAACAAGCATGATGGGTCGAAAGCATGACCCTAAGATAAATGCAAGTGGGGTACATGCCACTGGGTCTGACCTGAGCGGCTTGGGGATAATGCAGCCCGAGGGGCGCCCCCGACAAAGTGAGCTAAGAACATGTAATAAAAGAGATACACGCCACAGGGACGGACCCACGAGGCCTGGGAATAATGCAGCCCTGAGGGCGCTCCCAGCTGGAAATGAAACTAGAAAAATGTCACCTGATGATGCTGAAGACGAAGGGGTGTTGATGCAGCAGACTCGGTAGGCTGCGGGAGCAGATCCTCACGAGCCCCCAGGCCCTGGGGCCTCGGGAGGCTCCGGAGGCACTGGTGGCTCCTCGCGGACCGTCTCCATCTCCACTAGGGCTGCGGAACGCCTGACCTCTTGCGCCTACAGGATGGCCCTCATGATGCGCTGGTACGCAACAACCACGTTCGGCGAGCCGTAAGGCATGCGAACGTAGCTGTGGGGCGGGCCCTCGCAGCGTTCCACTCGTGAAGGCCAGAGGCGCTCCTGAGACGCGGCTTGGTTGAGCCCTGGTATGTCGATGCAGACGCGCAGCCCACCATCCTCGCCTGGATGGGGGGCACAGCGGGTAAGCGGCGACTGCCTCTCATGACCCTTGACTCCTGTAGCTCCTGAATGGCCTTGCTGACAAACTCCTGAGGGTTTGACCCTCCTTGCCTTGCTCCTTCTTGATGGAAACGTGCTTCGAAACACGCCTCCACGTGGTGCCCAAGCGCCTCCCTTGTGACCTTGGCGAGGTCGACGGCCCTCCAGGGGAGAGCCCCCGAGCCCTGCATGAGTTGGGCGCCGGGCGCGCTTCCCTATGCGATGGAAGGAGGTTCCCCCTGAGCAGGCGCGGGCCCTGAGGGACCTGCCTCCTGAGGGGCCGGGCCGGTCAATGTCTTCTTCTTCTTGGGGGCGGGCTCGGGAAGCCTCCTGCTTCCGCGATCCGGGTCTTCCAGTGACGCGGCCTGAAAGGCTCTCTCCAGGGAGCAAAGTGCGCCTCTCTCTTTGCAGGGCACCGTGATGACTCCGCCATTTCCTGGCATCTTGAGGATGTTGTAGCCGTGGTGGGTTACGACCATGAACTTGGCCAGCGCTGAGTACCCAAGTATGGCGTTGTACGGCGGGCGAATGTGGGAGACGTCGAAGTCGATGGGCTTGGTGCGGTAGTTGTCGCGTGCCCCGAAGGTGACAGGGAGGCGGACCTACCCAATCGGGACCGTGGAGCCGTCGGTGACTCCGGAGAATGGCTTCGTGGGCTGAAGCTGACTGTAGGGTACATGGAGATTGTTGAATGTTTCCACGAACAGGACGTTGAGCCCTGCCCCGCCATCGATGAGGGTCCTGGTGACTAGCACGTTGCTGATGACTGGGGAACAAAGCATCGGGAGGACTCCGACTGTGGCCGCGCACTTGAGCTGATCCGCTGAGCTGAACATGATGGCACACGCCGACCACCTGAGAGGGCGCGTGGCCTCGAGCTTGGGGAGGACTGCATTCACTTCACGGGCGAACTGCTTGAAGATGCGCTGAGAGGCTGGGGCTTGGGCTCCGCCTAGGATGCAGGCGATCGCACGTGGTTCCTGGAAGCCCCCAGCCCCTTCATCCTGATGACGGTCCTTGTTTCTCCTTAGCTGCGGTGGTAGCGGAGGGAGGCCTGTGTTACCTTGCAGGCGATCCTCGCGAGGCTGATCCCTCCAGCCTCCCTCGCGAGGCGGGTCCTGCCAGCGATCCTCGCGAGGTTGGTCGCGCCACCCTTGACGTGGGCTGCGGTCTTCCCAGTGTCATGCGTTCCTTCCTCCTCCTCGTTCGTAGCCCCGGTCGCTGTGGTCGGGATGCCGGCCAGTCCGTCCTTCACGCACGGCCCTGAGCTCTTGGCATTCATTGGTGTTATGGGTGTGGAGGTCGTGGTACACGCAGTACCGACCGCCCTTGGAGGATTCGGGCTGATCTCTGCCCCGCTTGGTGTCTGGTTCTGCCGCGAGCACGGCAGCCCCCTTGCGCTTCATGTCCTTGGCCTTGAGCTTCTTCTCTTTAGGGTCTGCGGCAGGCAATTCGAGGAGGGAGAGATGCCCTTCCTTATCCCTAGCGCACTTGGTCGCCAGGTTGAACAGGTCCAAGGAAGTGCACAGATCTTCATGCATTGTGAGTTCCTCCTTCATTTTGACGTCACACACGCCGTCAGAGAAGGCTGAGATGATAGCCTCCTCGGTCACTTTTGGGAATCTTGAGGCGCGCGTTGTTGAAGCACTGGATGTACTTCTGCAGGGTTTCCCCTGGTTGCTGCTTGATGCGGCGCATGTCGCTCACGACGGGTGGCCGGTCGCGGGTACCCTTGAAGTTGGTGATGAAGCGGGTGCGCATCTCGTCCCAGGAGGAGATCGTGCCTGGGGCCAGGTTCAGAAGCCAGGTGCGGGCCCCGTCCTTGAGAGGCATCGGAAACCAGTTCGCCATGACCTTCTCGTCTTCGTTAGCAGCCTCGATGCCCAGCTCGTAGAGCTGGTGGAACTCTTCAGGGTCAGCCATGCCATCGTAGCGAGGAGGCAGGTCTGGCTTGAACTTGCCGGGCCACGCGACGGTGCGTAGCTCGGTGGTGAAGGCGCGGCAGCCCGCTGTGGCCACATGAGGCCTTGGAGGACGAAGGGCTCGGTCCTGCGGATCCCCGTGCGTCACAGCTGGGTGCAGCGCGGGGTCTTGACGTGCGGGAGCAGGAGCATGGTCGGGACGAGCCGGAGCATGAAGCACTCGGGCAGCTTCTCGAGGGCGAGGGACCTCTTGGCAGCTCTACTCCTGCCGTGCTGGTTCCTGACGGGGCGGGTTCCGCCCAGGGGCAGCGCGCCTTGGAGCCAGGGCGCCTTCTTGAGGGAGAGGCGGCTGAGGCGCCCCAGGAGCTTCATTGCCTGCGCATGGCGGGGCGCGGTGCAGTGAGAAAGATGGTGCGTGGGAGCCCCCAGCGGCGCAGATGAGTTCTGCGACTCGGTCGAGCCATTCTTCATAGACGTCGTCGACTGGGCGGTAGCGCAGGAGCTCGTTTGCCGCGATGAGCGCATCTCAAGCCTCCATGGCCGTGCGGGGCGCGCGGGATGAAGAACCAGCGGGGGTGAGCGAGGGCGTAGCGGTGCGGCCATCTCGACTCATGGACGGGTGCTGGGACGATGCTTGCTGCTCGTTCCCCGCCGGGCCGGTGGTGGCGTTGACGGCAGGCAACGGGGAACGACGAGGGCGCCCGCCGACGGGAGCCGTCTGGGCGACACGGGAAGTGAGGGCGGCTCGGCGCTCGGCGCGAAACCGGCGTGCGTCAGACATGGTCGCGACGGTCGGAGAAGAACAGGGCGACGGAAGAGGAATTTTGGAGCACCCCTACCTGGCACGCCAAGTGTCGGATTTAGGGTTCCGGCAGACCCTTGAGGTTCGAACACTGGGGTGCGCGCGGAGGTTTCGCCTTCTACCTACCTGTTCCTCGCCGAATCGCTAGGATCTAAACTACGAGAAGAACAGCACAAGAGACACAAGGTTTATACTGGTTCATGCCACCATTGTGGTGTAATACCCTACTCCAGTGTGTGGCGTGGTGGATTGCCTCTTGGGCTGATGATGAACAATACAAGGAAGAACAGCCTCGCGAGGGTCTGTTCTTGTGGTGGTGTTGTCCCTTTTGAGGGGTTGACTCTAGATGCCTATCTTATCTCCACATTCCTCTCCAGATCCCTCTACCCTGTGGGTGGCTAGTCCTATTTATAGGCAAAGGCCCTGGGCCCCTTCCCAAATATTGAGCGGGAAGGGCGCCAACAATTGGCCATTTTGAAGGGGAACATCTAGTACACTTATCCTGACTAAAGTTGGTCCTCGCCTGTCAAAGGCTCTGGTGGTGACGCCGACTTGGGCTCCACGGTTACCTCCATCCTGCCGTTGGACTGGTCTTGGTCTTGTTGCACCGAAATGGATGCCTTTGCTTGATGCTCTCGCCTGCGCTTGCTCCCCTTGCACCAAAGAGGAAAGAAGGACACTGCCCGGGCTGGCGCCCGGCTGGCGCCCTTGGTCGTCATGGCTTGCGTCATGGGCATCTCGCGAGGTACCCCGCCTTGAACTCTCTGCCTCCTCGTGAGCCAGCCTGACGAGGCCGTGCCTAAGGAAGCTCCATGTCGTCCGCCCCACGAGGCTTGGCCCCTCGCGAGGGTCTTGAGCTTGTGTTGATGTAGATGGGCCGTGCTGGGCCCCCTTTGAGCCACGCCGCAGGCAGGCAAGTCCGGGGACCCCGTTCCCAGAACACCGACAATTATGCACTCAAAATACCATGGGCACAGGCGGAGGCTCAGCAGTGACTCAGTCAATAGTGCGGTATCACCACAACATACCTTTGTAGCCCTCCCTTTTTATCTTTCAGGACATTGCTTTAGGGCAGCCTCTTTAGAAGAGCCGGATTGTCGGACTTACATAGAAGAGAAAACCAAGGAGGCAACATGCTTTGCGCACAAAAGGAAATACCCAGGTGGAATCTGTTCACGATCGTTATACCTGTTTTATATACCTACATGCAGCCTGCCCTTGGATACGACATGTTAAATAGTCCTACTTACTTCTGCTTAAACGCACCCATTATAAACATACGCTTAAACGTATTATTCATCAATGGGAGATCATCTATAGCGTCAGCTTATTATTCCTATCTGCACATTTTTTCTATAAATGATTATTTACTATTGCATCTGTACAATTTGGTATGTTTATTTTGCCAGGGGCTTCTTATGGCGCCCCGCAATACGGCAAGCAAAGTCCGAACAGTTTCAACAGTGCGGCGCCCCGAACTTATAGCACTATATGCATCAGCTCCGAATCATGTCTTGGGTCCACAGTTGGGTTAGCCCGGCTCCCTTGTTTTGGTACATTAAGTTCCGTTATATCGGCTAAGGTAGCGTAGGGAGAACTACTGCGATTATGTCCCGGTTCTTCCGGACGAGCACCTCAGTAGAGAAAGCCGAAAACTGACCGGCATGATGTGGCGACAGCTGGTCGCCATCCGAGAGGTCTTAAAATCCTTAAAGATTTTTTCTGCTTTAGGAGAGGAATCGGCCTCGTCCGATTTAGGCGTATATAGCGCCCCAGTTCGGCCTTCCGAATTCTAGGGGCTTCGCCGAAATTTAAAATTGTAGACTTCTATGGCTAAGTGAAGGTTATAAAGCCGCATAGTCCGATTGCCTTGTACGCTGCGCTAGACACCTCCTTTAGGGACCAAACATTTGGATAAGGAGTGTCTGGGTTTTCCACGAACACCCCAGTACTAGTTACGTGGGGGCGGAAGCTGACGACTGGCCTACTTTCAGAATTTTATAAACAGCCGCACAGAAGGTAATATTTTAAATCAAAAAGCACTAGATAGCGCAAGTAACTTCGTCCTTATATTACAAACATGACAGAAGTGAATTCATTCTAAAATTGTGTCCTTGGTACATTCATCGGCCATGAGACGAGCGCCCTTCATAACGCAATCATAATATTTCTCGGGACAACGATGCACCTTGCCCTCCGGAGGCCCGTCCTTCACCAGCTTCTCCGCATCCAGCTTGCCCCAATGCACCTTCGCATGGGCAAAGGCCCGACGGGCACCCTCAATGCAAACGGATCGTTTGATCACTTCAAGTCGCGGACAGGCATTCACCATCCGCTTGATCAGGCCGAAGTAGCTAGTGGGTAGGGGCTCACCGGGCCACATCCAGACTATGATCAACCAACTGCTTCAGTGGAGTTTAACCAACTGCTTCAGTTGGTCACTCAGAGGCGTTGGATGTTCGGCCCCAGCATACTGGGACCAGAACAACTTCTCCGTCGTGGTCCCCTCGTCGGCACGGTAGAACTCCGCGGCATCTGATACGCTGCGTGGCAGATCTGCGAATGCCCCAGGAGAGCTCCGAATTCGGGTAAGTAAAAGAAACGCCTCCTCCACATGCTTGCTTTGCATAAAGAATTTCTTACCCGCCGCTATCTTTTTGGCCTCCTGGATTTCCTGTTGTGCCTTCTCGGCTTCGGCCTTGGCGTATTTTATACTAGAAAGGGCCTTCGCAAGCTCGACCTCTTTCATCTTAAGCTCATGCTCCATGGAGTCGAACTTCTTGCCGACCTCCTAGAGCTCTTGCTGTACCTCGCCCACTCTAGCATCTTGCTTTTCGCGCTCCTTACGTTCCAAGGCCGCCTTGTCTTCGGCCTCGGACAACGCTTTCTTCAGAGATGCCACTTCGGTGGTGGCCCCTATTACAAAATCACGACGCTTCGTCGTTAGAATAACCAATTTTATCTATCCTTCATTATATGAGAGCAGGGAATCACTCATGTTTATTCTCTTCGAGTTGCCTCTTCGTGAGGTCGAGCTCTCCCTGCGCCTGCTCCAAGTCCCGTTTTAGTCCGGCGATCTTGGCTGTGCGGACAGCTGCGGCTAGCAGCACATCCTACTTATTCACATTCACACTTATTATTAGATTCATGTGGATTATAATTGACCCTCCGTTTGGTTTTTCTTTCCAAACAGCAAACAAAGTATCAGGGGCTACTACCTATCGGGTGGTAATTTCACACATTTTTATTACTTACCTCAAAGCCTGTCAGGAGGCTGGTGCAAGCTTCGGTTAATCCGCTCTTGGCGGACAAAACCTTCGGAATCACCGCACTTATAAGAGTACGGTGCTCTTCATCCATGGAAGCTCCGCGAAGCGCTTCCAGCAGACAATCCGACACCTCGGGCATAGCGGAAGTCCTTGGCACAGACGGCTCGCCCTCCCTAATGAGGGGCTGCCCGCCTGAGTCCGGAACCACTGGAGGTTCCGGAACAGTATTCGACTGAGAGCCCGACTTACTGCAGCTCTCATCAACATGATCCGCGGGGATCTTGAACCCCGCGTGTCCGATGTCTGGAATTCCGCCTTGAGGCGCCTCCAGAGTCACCTCCCCCTGCTCTGGGAGCCTTTGGGACAACACCTCCGTGTCATCCGCAGGCTGAGGAGTAGTGGCCGTCGGAAGCGAGTCCATCGCTGAATCGCTCAAGGACCCATCCGAAGATGACACCTGGGGATGGACCCTGGCCGGACTGTATACAAGTTCGGCATTATAACAAGACTATGAAGCAAAATCACAATAGAGTGCATATACTTACGATCGTGCTAAGGGCTTCCCCCTGAGCAGCCACCCCTCCTCGCTATCGGCGGCGGTGGTGGAGTAGTCCGGAAGGGACACCTTTCCCTTCTTGGACGTCCCAGCCTCCCCCTCCGGGCCGGATTTCCTCTTTTTCTCCCCCCAGTGCGGGGAGGCAGAGTTTCTTCTTGTTTCCCCCCGCCTCCGCTGTCCGGTGTATGACAACCTTGCGCCAGGAGGCTGTCCTGGCCCCCTGGTCCGCCTTCTTAGGCCCCCCGTCCTCTCCGGATGGGGCGGCTTCTTCCTTTTCTTCCTCCCCTTCGGGGGAGGAGTGTGCCTCATCGTCTTCGAACGAGGCCTCCGGTACAACTTTACGCCGGAGTCCCTTCCTGGTCCTCGGGGCCTTCTTTTCGGCCTTCTTCTTTGGTGCCTTGTATGTCGGCGGAACTAGCATCTCCGTGAGGAGAGCATCGGATGGACCTTCGGGCAGCGGAGCTAGACAGTCAATCCGATCCACTATCTCCACATAATCCTGATCAAATATGCACAATTACTTAAGACTCCCCCACGAATACATTGGGAAGAACTGAATCCGGTGGTAGTCAGAAAACTCACCGGACGAGGAGGCCGCGTGGCATGAAGTCCACGGTCCTCGGATATGGGAGGAGGTACTTAGGAGGCCTTCAACAACGCCTTCCATCCGTATTTGTGCTTCATGCCATAGAGCTTTCGAAGCGTCTAGTGTTCGGTCGGGACAAACTCCCACAGATTAAACACTCGCCTTTGGCACGGAAGAATCCAGCGAACGAGCATGACCTGGATCACGTTGACAAGCTTGATATTCTTGTCCTTCATATTCTTGATTCAGTTTTGGAGTCCGGTCAGCTCCGCAGGTTCGCCCCAGGCCAGGCCCTTCTTTTCCTAGGAGGTGAGCCGCATGGGGGTTCCAGATAGGAATTCGGGGGCCGCCGCCCAGTTGGCATCGTGCGGCTCGGTGATGTAGAACCACCCCGATTGCCACCCTTTCACGGTCTCCGTGAAGGAGCCGTTAAGCCAGGTGACATTAGGCATCTTGCCCACCATGGCCCCTCCGCACTCCGCTTGCTAGCCACTCACGATCTTCGGCTTCACCCAGAAGATTTGTAGCCACAAGCCAAAGTGAGGCTTGATGCGGAGGAAGGCCTCACATACAACAATAAACGCCGAGATGTTGAGGACGAAGTTTGGGGCTAGATCATGGAAATCTAGCGCATAGTAGAACAAGAGCCCGCGGACGAAGGGATGAAGCGGAAATCCCAGTCCACGGGCGAAGTGGGCGAGAAACACGACCCTCTCATGGGGTCCCGGGGATGGAATGACCTGCCCGTCATCCGGTAGCCGGTGCGCTATGTCTGCGGCCAAGTATCCGGCCGCCCGAAGACTCACAATATGCTTCTCCTTTACGGTGGAAGCCACCCACTTGCCTCCTGCTTCGGACATATTCAGCTGTGCGGAGAGGACTTGGACTAGGGCGCTGGAGCTCGAGGAGGCAAGGATGAGCAAAGGAGGAGGAAGGTGTGGGCGAAAATGGGGATCCTTTATCCCTTTATAGAGGTGACGAAAGCGGTGCGCCTCCTCACTTGCCCATTGAGAATTTCTTACTTCCCAAGCGCCATGATTAATGGCACGGTGCGATTACCCATACCCGTATTGATGAGAATCCCGTGATAAGGGGACACAATCTCTGCTGTGAAAAGACGTGTCAAGGAAACCGCCTCGCAATACGCACTGTGGATGGTTGTGGGAAAATGGTTCAAATAAAGACCCGACCGTAATGACATATCACGTCGTCTGAAAAGTTGTCAGCTGAAATATCATTCTCTCTATGGTGGTATGTGAAGATCATTTTGCAGGTCCGGACACGGTCTACATTTTCTATAATTACTTTGGAGTATTCGGAGAAGGAACCCGCCTTGCAATGCCGAAGACAAGACTGCGCAGGACTCATCGTCATTGAAGCCTGGTTCAGGGGCTACTGAGGGAGTCCTGGATTAGGGGGTATCTGGACAGCCGGACTATATACATCATCCGTACTATTGGAGCGTGAAGATGCAAGACTCAAGATTCTATCCCGTGTCCGGATGGGACTCTCCTTGGCGTGGAAGACAATCTTGGCGATCCGGATATTATATTTCCTTCCTTGTTACCGACTCCATGTAAACCCTAGCCCTCTCCGGTGTCTATATAAACCGGAGAGGTTGGTCCTTAGAAGACCGATCACAACTACAATCATAGTCATCACAGGCTGGCTTCTAGGGTTTAGCCTCTACGATCTCGTGGTAGATCTACTCTTGTACTACTCATATCATCAATATTAATCAAGCAGGAAGTAGGGTTTTACCTCCATCGAGAGGGCCCGAACCTGGGTAAACATTGTGTCCCTTGCTTCCTGTTACCATCAGCCTAAGACGCACAGATCGGGACCCCCTACCCGAGATCCGCCGGTTTTGACACCGACAGCGGGCGTGAGTAGTGCCATTTTGAGTGTAATATAGGCACACGATAGAGTCATTTCTTCATCCCCTACCCCTCAATTTTAAGTGAGGTTCCACGGGGAGCACCCCCAAGCTTTTTCTCTTTGTGAAGGAATTGGTGGTGGAAATAAGTTAAGCCCATGCCCATAACTCAAAAACGAGTTATTTACATCTTGTATTACTTATTTTGACAATAAGCTCTCAAAAGCTGGAATAGAATTGGCCCTTAATCTGCATTTCAATTCTGCGTGCAATGATGAATCACTCTTGCTTGCTATAGTGCAGATTTAGGCATAATACATGGCATAACCTAATACATGTGCATTTCATTATAGAATCTGAAATATGCAATGTTTATGTTAGTTCATACGTTGCACATGTTGTTTAAATGCCTCCTAAATCTGGCTAGTCAAGTGATGGTCTTTAAGCCTCATTCTATGCTTGTTTACTAGGTATGTAATCCAATGTTGAGCAAGATTTGCTCACACATGTGTTCAATTGCTTGTTTGTATCAACCAGCCATACTAGAACTGTTTGCTTTCATTACTTGCTATTCTTGACCTAACATAACTTGTCAACAATTTAAACACTAAGGGCTATTGTAGTGGGTGCTTGTATAACTCACAGGTGACATGAAGGTTTGCCTATACACTAAACTAGGCTCTACAAGAGTACCTGGAGGTCCAGTTCGAAGGTACACCTAGTTTTTACATAGCGCACACATTGTAAATGCTCATTTCAGTGTGTGCAAGAGATGTGGCATGTTTCATTATGTGGTGTCATTTTGTTAGAAACTAATGCTTTGTTGTTCATAGACCGTAAAGTATGCATATTTATATCCATCTAAGGAGACTAGTAACTACTTTGTGTCATCTTGCAGAGTGCGTGCAATGAAGCAAAGATTCAGGATTTCCAAGAAAATGATGTTAAGAAGGAGCCTTACAAGAGAAGGAGGAGCAACACTAAGCCTGTACAACCAGTTATGGTAAGTCACTATATTATAGTTACCAATACATCCTATTTGTCTGATACTGTACTTGCGTAGGGTTCTTCACCTGTAACCCAGTCATTGGGCCACTGATTAATACTCCCTTCACTCACTACTATAAGATCTTCTAACTTTTTTGTAAATCAGATGTATATAGACACATTATAATATGTTTTTTTCACTCATTTCCGTACGAATGTAGTCTATGTTTAAATATCTAAAATATCTTATATTAGTGAACAGTGAGGAACTCCTTACTATTATGGTAGAGTTCTCGATGTCATAAATGTCATAACCAAACACATGTTCACATCATTAGCCTCCATATGATTACTAGGATCTTGATTACATATGAGTTGAGATACTTCATAGGGGGCAAACAATGTTACATTACTTGTTCCATTATATAGATGATACATCAGTTGATTCAAATGTAGCTAGTCCAAGGATGTTATTGAGGAGTGCATGCATGCATGCTGCCAACTCAATAGTTCAATTGCTTGTTTGCTTGGGGTATAGTTAAATTTTCTCTTTTCAATTGCTTTATTTGTCCTTAGTTCATGAGATGGCCAAAGAATGATGCCTGATGTAGGGTAGTTGACATAATTAAATGCCTTACCATTTCATTACTCTGGCAAAGTGTGCCTGAAGTTTTTGAAGTCTATTAACTAACTATTACTGCATGAGGCTTAAAATCTAGTTTATACGACGCTAATGATTGCATAGTTTTTCTTGATGTAGTAGGTGTGTGTTAATCCCTCTGCAGTTCATTATGCTCCCTAAGACTATTTCGGAACATGGCACACAATGTTCCATCTAGTTAATATGAGCCAGAATGGCTAATTGCTTGCTTACTTATAGACAAGACATATAAATTTGTGACATGTCTGTGTTTTAGATTTGGCCCCAACATCATCCTCGGTGAGCTAAGAGGAGATCTCTGTATGCACGCTGCACGAACTACCATTTTTAAAATTTTGAAAATATCACCTGCTTATGCTTGATGACGTGTGCATTATTGTTAGTGTTGTTTTGCCATGTACAACACAGTCTGTCTTGCTTGCTTCGCAGTTGTAACTATATTTTTGCCCTAGTGATGTGTACTTAGAGAACATTTCAGGATGAAGTGAAATGAACACAACGATCTCAAAGCAGTGCGGCATTGCCATTACCAAATGATTATGGGTTGGAATTGGAATGTGCTGATGTTCTGGAGCATCAACTAGAGGTGGCAAGACAACGTGCATATGAGTCTCAGCATGTAATCAACACGTTGAGACTAGAGGTACAAATATCAGATGCACGAATCAAAAAATGAAATAAGACACTAAGGTAACCACTAAGGAGTTGTTGATTTTGCAGACTGAAATTTGTGCTATCTGAATTCGGCAATACTATTTTCTGAAGAGATTATAGTTCAAATGGTAAGTTCTATTGATGCGCGTCCATGATGTATGAGCTTTATTTGCCCAGTGTATGTAATTATCACTGGTGCTGAATTATGATGCCGAGTGGATGTAATATGCTGTAATTTCTTTATTGTGTAGTGTAGGATTATTCTTCATTTCTATGCTTTAATCTCTTCATTGTATAGTGTAGGTTTCAGAGGGTATAGAGTAGAGCAGGATAATACTTTGTACATGCTATCATTGAAACGCAGGCCAACACGCCCAAACATTACCTGGAGGCCATTCAAACGAACAAACATGGGTAGTGGAAGCGAGCCTTAATTGGTCATGTCAACTAATTAGTTAGTGCAGTGGTCATAATGGCCGAGATGGCCCAATCAACTAGGCCTGTTAGAAACAGTGGATTTCATCCTCGAATGTGGGCCCATAATAAAAAAGGGTTCTTACCGGGCCGTTAACAGACCGAAAGCTCGATAGGGCCGCAGTGATGGAGACGGCCCACATGCCTCTAATAGGTCAAAATAAGCGTAATTTTTGTCTCGACCCATTTCCATGTCGGGCCATAAAGAGGCCTAAAGTGTTTTGGGCCAAAAGGGGCCCAATGTACAACATAGGCCTTTAACAGGCCGATAGTCGGCTCAGGCTAGAATTGAGAATGTGGGCCGCTAAGGGACCCAAAGTCAGGTGGGACCGTCAAAGGCCCAACTGTTGTGTGTGCCTTTAAGAGGCCTAAAGATAAGACGGGCTAAAATTTGGCCCAAGTACTGAATGGGACGACAAAAGGATGAAAGACATACTTGCAGGATATTGGCCCACCTCTATAATGGGCTGCTAATAGGCCAAAAGAAACTCGATCTGCAATTGCGCCCAAAGACATAGCGGGTTGTTAATGGGATGGAACTGACGATTGTCCGGGATGGTGTCAAATCTATAATGGGTCTTTGACGGGCTGATTTTGCGTAACTTATATGGGCCATGGTTGTGAATGTGCCAGAGGCAAGCAGGCCGGTAATGGGCAGGCCCGCTCATTATGATAGTGTAACGCCCTAGATATAATTCCCATATTTGTATCCAACTCTTGCCGTCTCCGGCGCTAAGTTATATTTATTTCTCGGGTTTGGGTCTTTGTCTCCGTGTGTTGTTTTTCTTTTTCGTGCATCTCTTATCATGTCATCACGTGCATTGCATTTGCATGCATGTTCATCTCATGCATTCGAGCATTTTCCCCGTTGTCCGTTTTGCATTCCGGCGCTTCGTTCTCCTCCGGTGGCCATTTCTAGCTTTCTTTCGTGTGTGGGGATTAAACATTTCCGGATTGGACCGAGACTTGCCAAGCGTCCTTGGTTTACTACCGGTAGACCGCCTGTCAAGTTTCGTATCATTTGGACTACGTTTGATACTCCAACGGTTAACCGAGGGACCGAAAAGGCCTCGTGTGTGTTGCAGCCCAACACCCCCCAAATTTGGCCCAAAACCCACCAAACTCTGCTCCATGTCCTAGAGCGTTCGATCACGATCGTGTGGGCGAAAACCGCACCTCATTTGGACTCTCCTAGCTCCCTCTATGCCTATTAATACCCCCTCCATTCGGATCTCTTCTTCCCCCGTCCGAAACCCTAGTTTTTTTTTAAAAAAAAAGATCTCCACCGACGGACGTGTCCGCCCCCGGCCGGACAACGTCCGCCGCCGACCCCCGCCAGTCGCTGTGCGCCACGTGTCCCTCGCCGCCGCCGCCGCCGTCCCGGCCCGGGAGGCCCAGGAGGG
>NC_041389.1:418579595-418618996 GCF_002162155.2 Triticum dicoccoides | reverse complement strand
CGCCCTCGCCCGCGGCCGGCCCCGCCGGCCACCTCGCCGCCCCTCGACGCCGGCCACCGCCTCCCCCTACGCCGGCGGCCTCGGATCCGGCGCCGACGAACCTCGTCGCGCGCCCCCAGCTACAGTGCCCGATCCGGCTACAGTAAACCCTAGATCTAGGTTGACTTTCCCTCTTCCCCCTTATTTTTTTTCCTATCTTTGACTGCTTGTATCTCCACAACCGTAGCTCCGTTTTGGGCATATGATATATGAAAATCTTCGCCTCGACATGTACATCATTTCATTCCATTGCATCATTTGCATTTGAGGTCATCTTGAGGCCCAAAATGCTGTTAGAAGGGGGCTTCGTGAGTTAAATTGCAGATCCGTTAGTTCATCATGCACTTTTGTCATTTTTGCCATGTTTAATTCGTGCATGATATGCCTGTGCCCCTTTGGGATGAATTTTTAAGCATTTTGTCTTCTTTCCAGAGGTGCCACCCATGCATTTTTAGGATGTGTGTGTTGTCTTGTGCAAGCTTGCGAAGAGAGGTACCTGAGATTGCAGATTTCAGGGACTTAGTGATTTTCACTAAGTCTGGGATATTTTAGTTCATGATGCTATATGTCCAGCTTGTTTCCTAGTGATCCGTGCCTCTTTTGAGGATGATCAGTAAGGGAGTTTTGATATTTATGTTATGCTGTATCCATCCATATCTTTGTTTGCATATGTGGAGTGCTCTAGGTTGACTCAATCGAGCTCAACTTTTGCTTCGTTGTTAATCTGGGCAGATCGTCAACTTGTTTGCGACTTTGCCGATGCTACCGTTAGTGTTCCATGCATGCTATGCCTTCGTTCTCGCCATGTGTAGCTAGCACATTGTGCCTTCTTGCTGGTTATATGCTTTCCTTGCCATAAATTGCACCGTAGTGAGTGCATCGAGCTCGTTTACATGCCTTTGTGAGTTAAATTTCAGCATGTCTCAGATTTCACTAAGTCTGAAAACTGATTGTGTTCGAGCTATGTTCGTGAGCTCGGTAGAATATTTTGTGAACCCTTTTGGCCCTAGGTCACTTTGGGTGTTTTGTTAAACTTGTTGAGTAGCTCCATGCCATGTTCTTACTTGTCATGTTCAGGTTTTCTATCATGTTGTTTTGCTGCTCCGAAGAGAGCATCGTGATCTGAAATTTCAGACTAGTGTTAATTTCACTAAGTCTGGAATCTGTTTTGCATATTCATTTTTTCCATGCTTGTTTGAACCTCTTAATGGGTGAATTTGCCCATGGCTTAGTGCTAGTCTTTTGTTAAACATCTTGTGTACATCACTTCCATGTATTTTGTTTTCATGTTTGGTGGCTGTAGCATGTTCATTTCGTTGCATTTAGATGCCTACTTGCTGTAAATCGCAGACCGGTGTCATATCTTAAAACGCTTGCCATCTCCAAACCGTAGCTCCGATTCCAATGATCTTTATATCGTTTTCAAGCGATTTCATCCCCTCTATCCAGTGGTACACTTGGTTTTCCAAGTTGATGCCAGGTTCATGCATATCCTGTCATATCTTGCATTTTGCATCCCGCATCGCATCCCGCATAGCATATCGTCATTTCATCATATTGCTTGGTCTTGCCCGTGGTTGATTGTATCCTTGTTGCTTGTTTGTCTTGTTGGGTAGAGCCGGGAGACGAGTTCGCTACCGAGGAGCCCGTTGAGTTTGCTTGCGAGGATCCAGTCGACTCTGACAACTGTGCAGGCAAGATGATCATACCCTCGAAATCACTACTATCTTTCTATGCTAGTTGCTCGCTCTTTTGCTTTGCCACTGCTACGATGCCTACCTTTTGCTTGTCAGCCTCCCAATTGCCATGTTGATCCTCTAACCCACCATTGTCCTAGCAAACCGTTGATTGGCTATGTTACCTCTTTGCTCAGCCCTTCTTATAGCGTTGTTAGTTACAGGTGAAGATTGGAGCCGTTCCTTGTTGGAACATTTATTTTTCTTGTTGGGATATCATTATATTGCTATGTTGTCTTAATGCATCTATATACTTGGTAAAGGGTGGAAGGCTCGGCCTCTCGCCTAGTGTTTTGTTCCACTCTTGCCGCCCTAGTTTCCGTCATATCGGTGTTATGTTCCCGGATTGTTGCGTCCCTTATGCGGTTGGGTTATAATGGGAACCCCTTGATAGTTCGCCTTGATTAAAGCTTTTTCAGCAATGCCCAACATTGGTTTTACCATTTGCCACCTAGCCTCTTTTTCCCTTGGGTTTCCGGAGCCCGAAGGTCATCTTATTTTAACCCCCCCTGGGCCAGTGCTCCTCTGAGCGTTGGTCCAAACTAGAGTCCTGTGCAGCGCCCCCTCGGGGAAACTCGAGGTTTGGTTTTAGTTGTATGGAGCGCTCATCTGAGTGTGCCCTGAGAAAGAGATATGTGCAGCTCCTATCGGGATTTGTCGGCACATTCGGGCGGTGTTGCTGGTCTTGTTTTAACCTGTCGAATTGTCTTGTTGTACCGGGTTGCCGAGTCTGATCGGTGTGTCTCGGGTGGAGGTCTATTCCTTCGTTGACCGTGAGAGCTTGTCATGGGCTAAGTTGGGACCCCCCTGCAGGGATTGAACTTTCGAAAGTCGTGCCCGCGGTTATGGGCAGATGGGAATTTGTTAATGTCCGGTTGTAGATTACTTGAACTAAACTTAATTAAAATGAATCAACCGTGTGTGTTACCGTGATGGCCCCTTCTCGGCGGAGTCTGGGAAGTGGACACGGTGTAGGAGTTATGCTTGCGCAGGATGTTCCTTTAGCTTCTCGCTCGTGCTTCGCCTTCTCTTCTCGCTCTCTTTTGTGTATGCTAGTCGCTTGCTGCAGCTCCACATATTTTTTTGCCTTATCCATTCCTATGAGCTTAAATAGTCTTGATCGCGTGGGTGTGAGATTGCTAAGTCCCTGTGGCTCACAGATACTACAACTCCAGATGCAGGTCCAGGTGTTTCTGCTCCAATTGACGATTACGAGCTCAAGTGGGAGTTCGACGAGGACTCTCAGCGATACTATGTGTCTTTTCCGGATGATCAGTAGTGGTGCCTAGTTGGGGTTATCGATTCAGGACCTTGTCGCATGTTGGGTTCTTTTCTATTTTGGCGCCGTAGTCGGGCCATGAGTGTTTGTTTGATGGATGTTATTTATGTACTCTGATGTGACGTGGCGAGTGTAAGCCAACTATGTTATCTCCCCCTTTTATTATATATTACATGGTATGTTGTAATGATTGCCTGACTTGCGACATTGCTTTCAATGCGGTTATGCCTCTAAGTCGTGCCTCGACACGTGGGAGCTATAGCCGCATCGAGGGCGTTACAGATAGGCCCGACCTTTTAACCGAAATGGGCTACTGTTGGGGCCTTCCCATGTGTCGATGTATCATAGGCACCTCATGTGCATCGGATGGCTGGCATCTGTCGCGGCAAGGAGCAGACACGTGGTTCCTCCGGCCAATGAGAATTTTACACGACTGGGTGCTTAACAACGTCCCATTATGGTGGATGCCACATGTTGGTTACCCTTGACGAAACCGCTTCCATGACGCGCCGATTATCATCATGGAAGTGGACACTTCCGTGATGATAATTTGAGTATTGTCATGGAACACTTGTACGACATCACATGTATGACTATCTTGATTTTGTCATAAAACCGTCATGGATGTACATGCATGACAGAAAATGTGACCTATTGTGACAAACATGTATCATTATGGAAGTGTTTTTTGGTAGTGGATATCTGCCAGGCTTTATGGCCCAAAATGGAGCAGGTCCCTGAAGATATAGCGGTTTTGGACGAACATCTTAAAAGAGGTCGACGCCGGCTCCAGGCTTGGAAAGTATCGGCATGCTGAGAGGGTGCAAGGGAGGCCCCAGTTATGGTGAAGACCCATTACACTAGTTTAGAGACAACAGAGTTAGCTGAGGTAGGACCCGTGGGGCCCGACGGGGAGGAAGTCCTTAACAACCATGCATACGACAATGTAATGCTTGCGGCACGATTCTCACAAAAGACTGCGCGCTGGACGCCTTGATAGATGGGCTAGACCGTGCATAATTTGTTTTTGTATGACTTTATATATCAAAGTACTTTATGTCAATTCTCAATCCGTAAATCTAAACTCTGTCAGCCAGCCGTTGGCTTTCACCTCCTCGGTAGAGGCGGAAGAGTGTCTCGAACTAGTAGTCGAAGTGATCGGTCCAGGTGCTTCGAGTGACAAGGCAATCAGGCTAAGTGGCTCGAGATACAAGAGGGTAACGGAAGGTTATGTTATATTACTATTTAACATAAGTAATATCTTTCAAGAGAAATAGTTCTTCCAACAGTTCCTTTCCTCGGGTTTTTGGTGTTGAACACATATGTCCGAAGACAGGTGACCTCGGGGTTAGAGCCCCTGGTTGAGGTTTGAAAAGACCTCTGTCGGATTTAGGGTTCCGGCAGACTCTTGAGGTTTGAACGTTGGGGTGCGCACGGAGGTTTCGCCTTCTACCTACCTGTTCCTCGCCGAATCGCTAGGATCGAAACTACGAGAAGAACAACACAAGAGACACAGGGTTTATACTGGTTCAGGCCACCATTGTGGTGTAATACCCTACTCCAGTGTGTGGCGTGGTGGATTTCCTCTTGGGATGATGATGAACAATACAAGGAAGAATAGCCTCGCGAGGGTATGTTCTTGTGGTGGTGGTGTCCCTTTTGAGGGGTTGATTCTAGATGCCTATCTTATCTTCAGATTCCTCTATCTATATCTCTACCCTGTGGGTGGCTAGTCCTATTTATAGGCGAAGGCCCTGGGCCTCTTTCCAAATATAGAGCGGGAAGGGCGCCCACAATTGGCCATTTTGAAGGGGAACATCTAGTACACTTATCCTGACAAAAGTTGGTCCTCGCCTGTCAAAAGGCTGTGGTGGTGACACCGACTTGGGCTCCACGGTGACCTCCATCCTGCCGTTGGAATGGTCTTGGTCTTGTTGCACCGAAATGGATGCCTTTGCTTGATGCTCTCGCTTGCGCTTGCTCCCCTTGCACCAAAGAGGAAAGAAGGACACTACGTGGGCTGGCGCCCGGCTGGCGCCCTTGGTCGTCATGGCTTGCGTCATGGGCACCTTGCGAGGTACCCCGCCTTGAAGTCTCCGCCTCCTCATGACCTAGCCTGACGAGGTCATGCCTGAGGAAACTCCTTGTCGTCCGCCCCGCGAGGCATGGCCCCTCGCGAGGGTCTTGAGCTTGTGTTGATGTAGATGGGCCATGCTGGGGCCCCCTTTGAGCCACGCCACAGGCCGCAGGCAGGGAAGTCTGGGGACCCCCGTTCCCAGAACGTCGACAGTAGCCCCCGGGCCCAAGGCGCGCACGGACTTGGCCGGGCAGAGAGGCGAAAGGGCAAGTGCGAAGCGTCGCGGGCCCTAATAGCCTGCAACCTTGGGCGCCGCGTGGCGGTTGATTGGACGTGGGCGCCTCCACTTCCCCACGACACCTCGGCAACTGCATGGATTCGACAAGTCCCTGCATGCGAAACGAGTCATGATTACCTTCGGTCGTGGAGGCCGACGGTTGGCCTCCTCTCGCTTTAAGTACGGCACGCAGCATGCCCTTCCAGTTCATCCCCTCTTGCTTCTCCTTCTTCCTCACGGCCCCGCCAAGGAGGCTCTCGGCCGCAGAGAAGGGGAAAGCTCGCCAGGCCGAGCCTGCCTCTCCCCCGCCCAAGCGCGGCCGCGGACGCCCTCGCAAGCACCCCGTGGCCTCCACGGCGGTTCTCCGTGACCGCGGAGGTGACTTCCCGCGTGGCGACGGGCAACCGGCCGCGGCCGGGGTGTGTGTTTCGGCTGTGCGGCCCCCGAGGCCGCGCTCTCGCGCTGCAAAGGTGTTACCGGCGTTTGTTGTGTGGGCAGCGGAGCCGGCCAGCGCCCGGCTTCAGCTTCCTCGCTTCCTCCTAGGTGAGCTCTCGGGTGGCGCCCCGGGCGGCCTCTGGCTCCGGGCAGATGGCTGCTCCAGCCGGGCCTCGTGGGCTTCGCTGGAGGTCTTCGCGGCCGGGAGCCTGGCCCTAACCCGCGGCTGGCAGACGTTTGCCCACGCGCATGGCCTGAGCTGCCGGTGCACCCTGCACTTGAAGTTTGACGGCAACGCCACCCTCTACATGAGGGTGTTTGGGGAAGATGGTCGCCACGCTGGGTGCTGCCCTGAAGACGACGGCCACGGCCGTGGACCCAGCCTCGGCGAGGATGGAGAGGGCAGCGAGCGCGCGGCTGGTGGCGCCTAGGATTCCTCAAGCTTCACTGGTTCCTCTTCGGGCAGCGACTCTTCTAGCAGCGGCCGCGGTCTGCCTCCGCGCCGTCGTGCCTGCTTGGAGGGTGGTAGCGGGTCCGCCCGCCGTCGCACCCTGGTGAAGTGCGAGAGAGAGTCCGCTTAAGCTCCGGAGGCAGCTCGGGCCCGATGCCTGGCGAGCTTTGCCTGATTTGTTCCCCCCTCTTCTTTTTCCTGCGCAAAAAGACAACTATGTGGGGGGCCCGTGGGGGCATGTTTGTGTTATCGTTGTTGATCATCATAATGATTCTGTTATTCTGGTATTGTTCCTTCTTGCTGAACGCATGCGCGTAGGTAATCCCTAGCCTTGGCCATGGGGCGACCGACCCAGGTCCTGTATTCGTGTCGCGATGCCCGTAGGCACGGACTGGAGGAATGCTCCTGTAGTGGACCCGGGTCGTGAGATCTTGACTGAAAGGATCGAAACACTCGCGAGGGCACCAGAGCCGTCCCCTCGCGAGACCTCGCGCAAGAGAAATCGGGGTCGGAGGGCGAAAAACCGAAGAGCCATAAGTCAAAAGACAGCGACAGTTTCAATAAAACTTCAAATGAGAATGAACTAGCCAACTGCAGAAAGCAAATGAAAAAGCCGCGTCCGGCACCTAGCGTAGTCTTCGACGTCTTCTCACCAGCGCGGAGCTAAGTGCTGCCACTGGGCATGGGAGGGAGCCCCAGGGCCTGAGGCTGGCGCTCCTGAGACTCCGGGGCGTGTACAGCCCCAACTCATTATTACGTGAGAGTGTCACGGGCGGCGAGCTTCATAGGCGTTGGCCTTCTTCACAGGCTCCGGGCCTTTCTTCGGGGAAGCAAGCTTCATGGGCATTGGCCCTCTTCACAGGCTCCGGGCCTTTCCCAAAACACGATAGCTTCACAAGCATTCGCCTTCTTCACAGGCTCCGGGCCTTTTCCAAAAAGATGGTCTTCATAGGCATTCGCCTTCTTCACAGGCTCTGGGACTTTTCCAGAAAGATGGTCTTCACAGGCATTCTCCTTCTTCACAGGCTCTGGGCCTTTCCCAAAAAGATGGTCTTCACAGGCATTCCCCTTCTTCATAGGCTCTGGGCCTTTTCCAAAAAGATGGTCTTCACAGGCATTCGCCTTCTTCACAGGCTCTGGGCCTTTTCCAAAAAGATGGTCTTCACAGGCATTCGCCTTCTTCACAGGCTCTGGGCCTTTTCAGGGGTAAAACATCCGGAGGTGCTGGATGTTCCATGCATTCTGGACTGGCACCCCCTCCTGAGTCTCCAAGCGCGCGGAGCCGGGCCTGGAAACATGAACAACCTTGAACGGGCCCTCCCACATGGGAGAGAGCTTATGAAGTCCCTCCCTGGAGAGAACCCGCCGGAGCACGAGGTCCCCTACCTCGAGAGTCCTGGGGTGGATGTTGCGGCAGTGGTATCGCCGCAGTGCTTGTTGATATCTTGCCGCTCGCAGCGCGGCTTCTCGGCGACGCTCCTCCCCCAGCACGAGATCCATCGCCCGCATGGTGTTCTGCTGCGCTTCGTCGAACGACAGGACCCGTGCAGACCGACGTCTGACCTCATGGGGGAGGACCGCTTCGGCTCCATAGACCAAGAAGAAAGGGGTCTCTCCAGTCGGCTTGGTTCCGGTCGTGCGGATGGACCACAACACGGATTGGAGCTCGTCGTACCAGCCTCTACCGCAAGCTTCCAGCTTCTTCTTGAATGTTCTGGTCTTGAGGCCCCTCAGGACCTCCGCGTTGGCCCGCTCGGCCTGGCCGTTGCTTCGGGGGTGCGCCACTAAAGCGTAGCATATCTGCGTTCCAAGGTTAGCACAGTATGTTTGAAAGAGGTTGCTGGTGAACTGCGAACCGTTGTCGATGATGATGCGGTTCGGCACCCCGAACCGGCTCACGATGCCCTTGATGAACTTGACCGCCGAACCCGCGGGGATGGTGCGGACGGCTTCCACCTCGGCCCACTTGGTGAATTTGTCCACGTCGACATAGAGGTAGCGATAGCCCCCTGGTGCTCGGGGAAACGGGCCCAGGATATCAAGTCCCCAGACTGCGAATCGCCATGTGAGGGGTATGGTCTGCAGACCTCCCGCCGGCTGATGGACCTGCTTGGCATGGAATTGACAGGCTTCGTAGGCCTTTTCCAGTTCGACGGCATCATTGAGCGCGGTAGGCCAATAGAAACCGCTTCGGAATGCCTTGCCGACGAGGGTTCGCGATGACCAGTGGTGCCCATAGTCTCCACCGTGTATGTCCGCCAGCAGCTCTTTCCCTTGCTCCCTGGAGATCCAGCATAGGGACACATCATTTGGTCGCTTCTGGTAGAGTTCCCCATCCCTGATGCAGTATGCTGTGGCCTGCCGCGCCACGCACTCTGCTTCCTCCTCCTTCTCTAGCAAGATCCCTTGTGTTAGATAGCTCCGGAGCTCTGTGACCCAGCATCCCTCCTGAGGCTCCATTGTCAAGAGCAAACGCGCCCCCGAGGCTGGCCCGCAGATCGGGGCTCCCGAGGCTGGCGGCTGGGGGAGCTCCTCCCGAGGCTGCACCGCGCTTGACAGTGATGGCGTGGCCGAGGGCTTGAAGAGCCGCTCTTCAAAGATGCCAGGCTCCTGAGGCAGTCGCCTGGACGCTCGTTTGGCGATGTCATCGGTCTCCTGATTGGTGCCACGGGGCACGTGCTGTAACTCCAGCCCCCAGAACTGCTTCTCCATCCTGCGGACCTCCGCAAGGTAGGATTCCATGTGCTCATCCCTTGGCTCGTATACTTTGTTGGAGAAGTTGACGAGTAGTTGTGAATCACATTTGATGGTAAGGCGCTTTACTCCGAGGGCGGTCGTGGCCTTCAGGCCCGCTATCAGGCCTTCATATTCTGCTATATTGTTGGAGACCTTTTCTCCGTGTTGGAAACAGAGCTGCACGGCGTAGTAGAGATTGTCTTGGGTAGGAGATATAAGTACCGCTCCAGCCCCCGCGTCGTGCCTGGAGAACGCCCCGTCGAAGTACATGACCCAACCGTCCGGCGCCTCACTTCCCGGGGAGAGGGATATCCTCATCAGCCTTTAGGCCTGGTGCCTCTGTCCACTCTGCCATGAAATCTGCCAAGGCGGCCCCCTTGATGACTCGGGTCGTGCTGAATTCGAGCTGAAATGCTTCCAGCTCAATGTTCCACTCGGCGACCCTTCCAGCTGAGTTAGGGCTCTGGAGCACTCTTTCCAAGGGGTACGCGGAGACAACCTTGATAGGGTAACCCTGAAAGTAGTGTCGCATGTTGCGCGAGGCCACCAGTAGCGCGAGGAGAAGTTTCTGAGGCATGGGGTATCGTGCCCTCGCATCCCGCAACACCGTGCTGACGAAGTACACTGGGTGCTCGACGAGGCTTGGAGTGTCGGTGCTGGTGGCGTCCTCCGGAAACTGTGGTGCCTCCTGAGGCGGGGGAGCCTCCAGAAGCTGGTTGCCTGGGGGAAGGGCCTCTCCCACTCCTGGTGCATTACCCTGCGGCGGCTGATCTTCCTCAATCGTGGTAGTGATCTCCGTGAGTCCTTTTTGGTCCTGTTTTGCCTAGGCGCGGGCAGCCGCCGTGGCCTTGGTCCGACGCTCCTCCCTAACCGCCACCAGGGCCGCGCTGGCTAAGTAGGGAGTGGTGGCGAGGTAGAGTACCAAGGGCTCTTGTGGGCGTGGGGCCACCATCACCGGTGGGCTGGTCAGGTATCTCTTGAGGTCTTGGAATGCCTTGTCGGCCTCTTCAGTCCATTCAAAGGGCCCCTTTTTCTTCATCAACTGGAAGAAAGGCAGCACTCGCTCCCCCAACCTGGAGATGAAGCGCCCTAGTGCAGTCACGCGCCCAGTGAGCTTCTGCATCTCTCTGAGGGTCTTTGGCGGGCTCATGTCCTCGACCGCCTTGACCTTTTCTGGGTTGGCCTCGATGCCTCGGTGGGATACGAGGAAACCCAAGAGCTTGTCCGAGGGGACTCCAAACACACACTTCTCCGGGTTGAGCCTCAGGCTTACTGCGTTGAGGCTTGCAAAGGTTTCCTCCAGGTCTTGTATCAGGGTCTTGGCCTCGCGAGACTTTACTACGATGTCATCGACGTAAGCCTCCACGTTCTTCCCGAGTTGCGGGCCCAAGGTGATGTGCATGAGCCGTTGAAAGGTTGCCCCCGCGTTGCGCAGTCCGAAGGGCATGCATGTATAGCAGTATACCCCACACAGGGTCGGGAAGGCCGTCTTCTCCACGTCTTACACCGCCATCTTCATCTGATGATACCCGGAGAAGGCGTCCAAGAAGCATAACAGGTCACACTCAGCGGTGGAATCGACGATTTGATCGATGCGTGGGAGTGGGAAAGGATCTTGCGGGCATGCTTTGTTGAGGTTGGTGAAGTCGACACACATGCGTTCCTTCCCTCCCTTCTTTGGTACTACCACAGGGTTGTCCAACCAATCTGGATACCGAACGTCGCGAATGACCCCCGCGGCTTCTAGCTTGCGGGTCTCCTGGACAATGAAGGCCTGCTTTTCAGTGGACTGCCGCCTTGCTTTCTGCTTTACGGGGCACACGTTGGGGCACACGTTGAGGTGGTGCTCGATCACGCCCCGTGGGATCCCTGCCAGCTGATCGGGCTCCCAAGCGAACACCTTCCTGTTTGCACGCAAGAACTTGACCAAGGCTTCCTCCTGCTCGGGCCCGAGGTGGGCGCCTATGGTGAAAGTGGTGCTGGTGGACCCATCCTTGTCGACGGGTATCTGCTTGGTCTCCGCCTTGTCTTGGGTGAACAATTGTTTCTTCTTGGCTGGTGTAGCCCCCTTGAGCTCGGGGGCCCCCGCGTTGGCGGGCTGTGCTGATCCTGCCGTCTTGAAGGCGAGCTGGAGTGCTCGCAGCGCGTCCCCGGTGTCCCCAGGCACGGTGAGGACTCCGCTGCTCCCGGACATCTTCATGAGGTTGTATGCCGGGTGAGTCATGGCCATGAATTGGGCCAGCGCTGGATAGCCGAGGATGGCATTGTAGGGGAGGCCGATGAGGGCGATGTTGAAATCGACCAGCTCCGTGCGAAAACTGTCGTAGGTGCCGAAGGTCACTAGGAGCCGGATCTGTCCCAAGGAACTGGATGACCCGCTCCCGATGCCCATGAAGGGCTGGCTCGGCCACAGCCGCCCCCGGGGTATGCGGAGGAGGTCGAAAGTTTCGACTGAAAGCACGTTGAGGCCCGCGCCTCCGTCGATGAGGGTCCTGGTGACAGCCACCTGGCAGATGGTGGGGGTGCACAACATCGGGAGCGCACCCGAGCAGGCCGAGTTGGAGGGGTGATCTTCCGAACTGAAGGCTAGCCTGGCCTGCGGTTCCGGCAGGTCCCGGGGAGTCCCCTGCCGCGCGGAGGTGGCGCCGACCTGGCGGATGAACGGCTTGACATGGTGACTGGAGGGCGGCGCCTGCAAGCCACCCAGGAGGGTCGCGACGACCGGGGAGCCCGGAGCGGCGTGGAGGGCGAGGAAGATGTCACGCTGCTTTTCACAAGAGGCCGCGGAGGGATGCAGGGGCGATACTCATTGCTCGCTCCCCGCCGGGCCGGTGGCGGTGTTGACGGTGGGCGACGGGGAACGACGAGGGCGCCCGCCGACGGGAGCCGTCCTGGCGACTCGAGCGGCGCGAGCAGCCCGACAAGCGTCAGCCATGGACGCGACGGTCGGAGAAGAGCAGGGCGACGGAACACGAATTCCGACGCACCCCTACCTGGCGCGCCAAATGTTGGATTTAGGGTTCCGGCAGACCCTTGAGGTTCGAACA
Source organism: Triticum dicoccoides (assembly GCF_002162155.2). Lineage (NCBI taxonomy): Eukaryota > Viridiplantae > Streptophyta > Magnoliopsida > Poales > Poaceae > Triticum > Triticum dicoccoides. The sequence goes on along the minus strand of NC_041389.1, from coordinate 418,606,919 downwards.
CTGGGGTGCGCAGAGGTTTCGCCTTCTACCTACCTGTTCCTCGCCGAATCGCTAGGATCTAAACTACGAGAAGAACAACACAAGCGACACAGGGTTTATACTGGTTCAGGCCACCATTGTGGTGTAATACCCTACTCCAGTGTGTAGCGTGGTGGATTGCCTCTTGGGCTGATGATGAACAATACAAGGAAGAACAGCCTCGCGAGGGTCTGTTCTTGTGGTGGTGGTGTCCCTTTGGAGGGGTTGATTCTAGATCCCTATCTTATCTCCGGATTCCTCTCTCTATATCTCTACCCTGTGGGTGGCTAGTCCTATTTATAATCGAAGGCCCTGGGCCTCTTCCCAAATATTGAGCGGGAAGGGCACCAACAATTAGCCATTTTGAAGGGGAACATCTAGTACACTTATCCTGGCTAAAGTTGGTCCTCGCCTGTCAAAGCCTCTGGTGGTGACACCGACTTGGGCTCCACGGTGACCTCCATCCTGCCGTTGGACTGGTCTTGGTCTTGTTGCACCGAAATGGATGCCTTTGCTTGATGCTCTCGCCTGCGCTTTCTCCCCTTGCACCAAAGGGGAAAGAATGACACTGCGTGGGCTGGCGCCCGACTGGCGCCCTTGGTCGTCATGGCTTGCGTCATGGGCACCTTGCGAGGTACCCCGCCTTGAACTCTCCGCCTCCTCGTGAGCCAGCCTGACGAGGCCGTGCCTGAGGAAGCTCCTTGTCGTCCGCCCCGCGAGGCTTGGCCCCTCGCGAGGGTCTTGAGCTTGTGTTGATGTAGATGGGCCGTGCTGGGCCCCCCTTTGAGCCACGCCGCAGGCCGCAGGCAGGCAAGTCTGGGGACCCCCGTTCCCAGAACGCCGACAACCTCCTTCCATCTTTCGGAGGCCGACCGATTTGAACTATGAGACTGCTAGCTTTCGGCTTTATCTGTCTGAGATACTACACCAGTTGATCTAGGAGTAATGATCGCAGCAGTGCTCCGTTTGCCCCCAAGCCGAAATATCAAGAATGTAAGGGGCAAGCACAGGAGTCGGGCAACCCAGCTTGGCCAAATCTTAGGTCAAATTGATGCATATCATGGCTTTAAAGACAATAGTGCGTAAGGCGTGGAATCATGCATCTTTTGAAAAGAACATGCTTTATTGAGCCTCCAAGATCATTTCAAAAATGGTATGAGGTGTAAAAACAAGGGAAAAGAAAATAACAAATAAGAAGTTTAAGTTTATGTACATCGGTAGTGTGTAGGGCGTTAGCCATAGAAGCGTTGGAGCAGCGCTGCGTTCAAGGGGTTGGGCTCTAGCCGGTCGTCCTCTTGGTCTCTAATTCAATAGGCTCCACCAATTAGCACTTGGTTGATGATGAATGGCCCGTCCCATTTAGGTGAGAGTTTGTGTTTCTGCTTTTCAGGGTGTAATCTCATGATGAGGTCCCTGACGTTGAAGTCCTTTGCATGGACCTCTGTATTGTGATAGCGTCGGGCTTTCTCCTGGTATATGGCTGACCGTGCCCGTGCGATATCGCTCTCTTCTTCGAGGATGTCTAAGGCATCCTGTCGATCGAGCTCGGCCTCTAACTCCTCATACATTCATACCCCAGGGGACGCCTACCTCGACGCCATACACCATAAAAACGGTGTGTAGCTAGTGGATCTATTTGGTTTGGTACGCAAGCCCCATAGGACTGAATCAAGTTCTTCGACCCATTTTTGTCGGTGAGGGAGTCCTGGATTAGGCGGTGTTCGGATGGCCGGACTATGACCTTCGGCCGGACTCCCGGACTATGAAGATACAATATTGAAGACTCCGTCCCGTGTCCGGATGGGACTTTCCTTGGCGTGGAAGGCAAGCTTGGCAATACGATATGAACATCTCCTCCCATTGTAACTGACTCTGTGTAACCCTAGCCCTCTCCGGTGTCTATATAAACCGGAGAGTTTTAGTCCGTAGGACGAACAACAATCATACCATAGGCTAGCTTCTAGGGTTTAGCCTCTCTGATCTTGTGGCAGATCCACTCTTGTACTACCCATATCATCAATATTAATCAAGCAGGAGTAGGGTTTTACCTCCATCCAGAGGGACCGAACCTGGGTAAAAACATTGACGGAGTCCTGGATTAGGGGGTGTCCGGATGGCCGGACTATGACCTTTGGCCGGACTCCCGTACTATGAAGATACAAGATTGAAGAGCCCGTCCCATGTCCGGATGTGACTTTCCTTGGCGTGGAAGGCAAACTTGTTGATACAATATGAAGATCTCCTCCCATTGTAACCGACTCTGTGTAACCGTAGCCCTCTCCGGTGTCTATATAAACCGGAGAGTTTTAGTCCATAGGACGAACAACAATCATACCATAGGCTAGCTTCTAGGGTTTAGCCTCTCTGATCTCGTGGTAGATCCACTCTTGTACTACCCCTATCAGCAATATTAATCAAGCAGGAGTAGGGTTTTACCTCCATCGAGAGGGCCCGAACCTGGGTAAAAACATCGTGTCCCTTGTCTCCTGTTACCATCCGCCTAGACGCACAGTTCGGGACCCCCTACCCGAGATCCGCCGGTTTTGACACCAACATTGGTGCTTTCATTAAGAGTTCCTCTGTGTCGTCGCCTTTAGGCCCGATGGCTTCTTTGATCGCCAATCACGACGCGGTCCAGGGTGAGACCTTTCTCCCCGGACAGATCTTCGTATTCGACGGCTTCGCACTGCGGGCCAACTCGTTTGGCCATCTGGAGAAGACCGAAAGCTACGCCCCTGGCCATCAGGTCAAGTTTGGAAGCTTAAATTACATGGCTGACATCCGCGGGTACTTGATCTTCGACGGATTCGAGCCATGGCCGAGCATGCCGCACTGTCATGATGGGCATGATTTACCTCTGCCGCCGGACAACGCCCAGAGCGTCGCTCAGGTGTCCGTTCCGACCATTAGCTCGGAGCCTACAGCGCTAGTCGGGTATGGACGGTTGGACGCCACCCCGGGAGCCGCAATCTCTACGGCGATAGAGCCGAATATCAGCCTAGTCCTTTGCAGGGCCCGTGACTCTAAGGTGCCGGACTCCTTTCCAGACTCCGTATATCACGCACCTCTTCCGATCGAACCCGATTGGGCTCCAATCATGGAGTTCACCGCCACGGACGTCTTTCAGCACTCGCCCTTTGGCGATATCCTGAATTCACTAAAGTCTCTCTCTTTGTCAGGAGAGACCTGGCCAAACTACGGTCAGCATGGTTGGGATACGGACGACGAAGAAATTCGAGGCCCACCCACCACCCACTTCGTAACCACTGTCGACGATTTAACTGACATGCTCGACTTTGACTCCGAAGACATCGACGGTATGGACGCTGATGAAGGAGACGACCAAGAACCAGCACCTATAGGGAACTGGAAAGCCACCTCCTCATATGACATATACATGGTGGACACCCCCAAAGCAGGGGATGGCGAAGAAAAACAGAGGATGACCCCTCCAAGATGCAACCCAAGCGCCGATGTCAGCGGCGCCGCTCTAAGTCCCGCCAAAGCAAAAATGGTGATTCCGGCACCGGAGATAACAACACGTCGGACAGTGCCAAAGACAACCCCCTCCAGCAGGATTCAGTGCAGGAGGACGAAGGAGCCAACCCTCATGAGAGAGCGGCCGACAGAGAGGTTGAGGACGACAACTATATGCCTCCCTCCAAAGACAAGGCAAGCCTCGACGACGACGAATTCGTCATGCCAGAGGATCCCGTCGAACAAGAGCATTTCAAACACAAGCTTATGGCCACGGCAAGCAGCCTCAAGAAAAAACAGCAGCAGCTTAGAGCTGACCAAGACTTGCTAGCCGACAAATGGACCGAAGTCCTGGCGGCCGAAGAGTATAAACTCGAACGCCCCTCCAAGAGCTACCCAATGTGCAGGCTGCTACCCCAACTTGAGGAGAAAGCAACTAAACCTACATCACCAGTGTACAATGCGCCCGATCGGCCACCCCGTGGCCGCGATAGAGAGGCCTTCAGGCCCTCGACCCAAGCCACACCCCGGCGCCGCTCAAAGCATACCAGAGTACGGGGAGACGCAACAGACCTGCGAGACATATTGGAGAATAAGGCAAGGCAAACAAGATCGATCTACGGATCGCATGGGCGCCCCGCTTCACGTGACGCTAGCCATCACGCCGGACATGATAAGTACGGCCAGGCCGAATACAACAGACCAAGCTCATCCGAGCTGTGTCGTGATATAGCCCAGTACAGGGGCGCCGCACACCCACTATGCTTCACAGACGAAGTAATGGATCACCAAATCCCCGAGGGCTTTAAACCCGTAAACATCGAATCATACGATGGCACTACAGATCCTGCGGTATGGATCGAGGATTATCTCCTTCATATCCACATTGCCCGTGGTGATGATCTACACGCCATCAAATACCTCCCGCTCAAGCTTAAAGGACCAGCTCGACATTGGCTTAACAGCCTGCCAGCAGAGTCAATTAGTTGTTGGGAGGACCTGGAATCCGCATTCCTTGACAACTTCCAAGGCACTTATGTGCGGCCACCAGATGCCGATGACCTAAGCCACATAATCCAGCAGCCAGAGGAATCGGCCAGACAATTCTGGACACAGTTCCTAACCAAGAAAAATCAAATAGTCGACTGTCCGGACGCCGAGGACCTTGCAGCCTTCAGGCACAACATCCGAGATGAATGGCTTGCCTGGCACCTAGGACAGGAAAAGCCGAAATCTATGGCAGCCCTCACGACACTCATGACCTGCTTTTGTGCGGGAGAAGACAGCTGGCTAGCTCGTAGCAATAACATAACCAAGAGCCCTGGCAATTCGGATACCAAGGACAACAACGACAGGTCACGTCGCAACAAGCATAAGCGCCGCATTAACGGTGACAATACTGAAGATACGGCAGTCAATGCCGGATTCAGAGGCTCTAAACCCGGTCAGTGGAAGAAGCCATTCAAAAGAAACCCTCCGGGCCCATCCAGCTTAGACCGGATACTCGATCGCTCGTGCCAGATACACGGCACCCCCGAACAACCAGGCAACCACGCCAACAGGGATTGTTGGGTGTTCAAGAAGGCAGGCAAGTTAAGTGCCAAAACCAGAGACAAGGGGCTGCATAGCGATGACGAGGAGGAGCCCCGGCCATCGAACAACAGAGGACAGAAGGGATTCCCCCCGCAAGTTCGGATGGTGAACATGATATACGCAACCCACATCCCCTAAAGGGAGCGGAAATGTGCTCTCAAGGACGTCTATGCGTTCGAGCCAGTTGCCCCAAAGTTCAACCCGTGGTCCTCCTGCCCAATCACTTTTGATCGAAGGGACCACCCCACTAGCATCCATCACGGCGGATTCGCCGCATTGGTCCTAGACCCAATTATCGACGGATTTCACCTCATCAGAGTCTTAATGGATGTCGGCAGCAACCTGAAGCTGCTTTATCAGGATACAGTGCGAAAAATGGGCATCGATCCCTCAAGGATTAAACCCACAAAGACAACCTTCAAAGGCGTCATACCAGGTGTAGAAGCCAGCTGTACAGGCTCGGTTACACTCGAAGTGGTCTTCGGATCCCCGGATAATTTCTGAAGTGAAGAGTTAATCTTCGACATAGTCCCATTCCACAGTGGCTATCACGCCTTGCTCGGACGAACCGCATTTGCAAAATTCAACGCGGTGCCGCACTACGCATATCTCAAGAACAAGATGCCAGGACCTCGTGGAGTCATCACGGTAAATGGAAACACCGAACACTCTCTTTGAACGGAGGATCACACGACGGCCCTGGCGGCGGAAGTACAGAGTAGCCTCTCAAGGTAATTCTGCAATTCAGGTGTCAAACGTCCGGACAACGTCAAGCGAGCCCGAAGTAACCAACAACAAATCCGGCCGGCACGTTCCGAGCAAGCATAGCAGTGCGGCCCCAACCCCAGCCCTCGCTGTCGGATTTAGGGTTCCGGCAGATCCTTGAGGTTCGAACACTGGGGTGCGCACGGAGGTTTCGCCTTCTACCTACCTGTTCCTCGCCGAATCGCTAGGATCTAAACTACGAGAAGAACAACACAAGAGACACAGGGTTTATACTGGTTCAGGCCACCATTGTGGTGTAATACCCTACTCCAGTGTGTGGCGTGGTGGATTGTCTCTTGGGCTGATGATGAACAATACAAGGAAGAACAGCCTCGTGAGGGTCTGTTCTTGTGGTGGTGGTGTCCCTTTGGAGGGGTTGATTCTAGATGCATATCTTATCTACAGATTCCTATCCAGATCCCTCTACCCTGTGGGTGGCTAGTCCTATTTATAGGCGAAGGCCCTGGGCCTCTTCCCTAATATTGAGAGGGAAGGGCGCCAACAATTGGCCAATTTGAAGGGGAACATCTAGTACACTTATCCTGACTAAAGTTGGTCCTCGCCTGTCAAAGGCTCTAGTGGTGACGCCGACTTGGGCTCCACGGTGACCTCCATCCTGCCGTTGGACTGGTCTTGGTCTTGTTGCACCAAAATGGATGCCTTTGCTTGATGCTCTCGCCTGCGCTTGCTCCCCTTGCACCAAAGAGGAAAGAAGGACACTGCGCGGGCTGGTGCCCGGCTGGCGCCCTTGGTCGTCATGGCTTGCGTCATGGGCTCCTCGCGAGGTACCCCGCCTTGAACACTCCGCCTCCTCGTGAGCCAGCCTGACGAGGCCGTGCCTGAGGAAGCTCCTTGTCGTCCGCCCCGCGAGGCATGGCCCCTCGCGAGGGTCTTGAGCTTGTGTTGATGAAGATGGGCCGTGCTAGGCCCCCCTTTGAGCCACGCCGCAGGCCGCAGGCAGGCAAGTCTGGGGACCCCCGTTCCCAGAACACCGACAGTAGACCCCGGGCCCCAGGCGCGCCCGGACTTGGCCGAGCAGAGAGGCGAAAGGGCAAGTGTGAAGCGTCGCGGGCCCTAACAGCCTTCGGCCTTGGGCGCCGCGTGGCGGTTGATTGGACGCGGGTGGCACTGTTCCCCCACGCCTCCTCATTTGGTGCCAGGCTAGGCGGACTTGCAGTTGTACATAGCCACTCCCCTTTCCGTTGCTCGTGCGCCCTCTGTCCTTCCTCCTTTCGAACTCTAGCTTCTGCTTCGAAGCCAATCTCAAACCTTTCCTCCCCCCCTTCCGTCGCCATGGCTCCGAGGAAGAAGGGGAGAGGGAAGGGACCCATGCCCTCGCCTTGCGCGCCGCCGTCGGCGGCCCCCGCCATGGACCGGTCGATCATAGTCAATCGAGAGGGCTTGGGCAAGGTTAGTTCGGCCCTGGGCACCTTCTTCAATGAATGTGGGAGGACGACGGCCTGGCCCGCGTCTCGGTTCTCCATCGATAGGATAATCACCGAGGTCCCCTATTTCGTCGATGCCCTGTGGGCGGGCTAATTCCCCCCTTTTCATATTTCTTCAACGCCGTGCTCTCCCATTATTAGATCCACATGATGCATCTGGGTCCTGACTCCATTACTCTTCTGGCGGTCTTCGCCTTCGTTTGCAAGGCTATGGTAGGCATCATCCCTTTGGTCGCCTTGTTGCACCACTTCTTCGCTCTCCACCTCGTTGACCCCGCCCAATGCTCGGGATGCGTGAGCTTCATCGCTGCACCCGAGACGGCGGCCTCAGGGATTGACTTTGGTCTTCCTTCGCCCGCGCCTGGGTTCCGCGAGAGGTGGCTGTATGTGGACGTGGGGGTGCCCAGCCCCCTGCTGTCGAAGCCGACTTCGCCTGCTGTCCCCAATTCAGGCTGGGGCCAGGAGACGCTCACAAGACCCTAGCTCTTCTTCGTGTGGCGTCGCTTCGAGTGCTTGAGATCGCTTGACGTGATGGCTCCCAAGGTGGTTTAGGAGTTTCTGCTACGCCGGGTCGCCCCTCTCCAGCGCCACTCTTGCTGAATGTGGGCCTTCAACGGGCGCGGGGATTGTATGAGGCTCCAGGAAGAGGACCTGACGCCTGAAGTGTTGAGGAAGGTACTCTTAGTTCTGACTAGGGACCCCAACCCTGGCAGCATCCAGCAAGGGGGGCCTTGTTGTACCTCTGTTCAGGCAGGAGAGACTTCGTGAATCAGATGCTTGTTTTTGACGAATGGGGACCGCGCCCCGTCGGCCTCCAGGGGCCTCACGAGAATCCAGTGACAGTGGCCTCCCTTTCAATTGGTCGAGGCGGTTACTCCTCAAGTGGCGGAGCAGGGAGGCATGAACCTCCGGAGGCCGAGGGTGCCCCCGCCGGGGCGACAGCGCCGGGCAGCACTCAAGAAGGAGTGTCCCCTGAGGCCCGTGCTGCCGAGGCTGAGGGTGGCGAGCAGCCGCCTGCTGCACCCGGGGCCGAGGCCTCCGAGGCCCCGGCCGCTTTTCTTGGCGAGGCGACCGGCGGCGCGCATTAGGCAGACACCCTTGACGCGGGTCGTCTTGACATTCCCTCCTCGTCGCAGGCTGACCCCTGTGCTCAACTCTTGGGCCGCTTCTGCATGGACTTTGAGGCCCTTCGGAAGAGAAGGGAGGCCCTGGGTGACAATTACCCTTGTCGCCTGCTGAAGCGTAGAAAGTACTTCGCTATCGATGAGTAAGCCTTCTCCCTTCCCAGCTTCAGATTCTTCTGCTGCCCTTCCTAAACCTTGCTCTGCAGGGCCCTTCCTCCCGAGCTCACGGATATGACTGAGGAGCCATCCCCCTACTTCCGCCTTCTCCATCGTCTCCGGTCGCTCCGAGCAGTAGAGCCCTTGTGGTGAGGTCGGTCGAAGAGACGAATCACCCCGAGGCGCAACGCGGCCCCACGCGCCTCGTGACCTTCCTTTGCGAGCCTTCTCGGGGCCTAGCCATCCTGCCGTGGGCTTCTCGTCTGGTCGTGGACAGTGATTGGCTGGGGTACTCCCAGCGCTCTTCACTAGGGGATGGACTGGCCCCAGGCCGGGCTCCTGGCGAGGCGCGCCCGGTCGCCTCAAGGGCGTGAGCCCCCAGCCCCCAGCCTGGAGGGGGAGCGCTAATCAGTGCCCCCCGGTGCTTGCTTGGGGCGGATGACGGCATGGAAGACGTACTTGAGCGTGCTCGGGAGCGTCGCGCTCTTCGCCAAGGGTTCCTTCGAAGGGCGGCTGACGCGGTGAGCCTACATGGTGAGGAGCTTGCTGATGAAGACGCGCGCCTTGAGGCCGAGGGCCTGCGCTTGGTTGCGGAGAAGCGCGAGCTGGAGGTGGCAGTCGCCCTCGTGCGCCACCAACGCAATCTTGACGATGAGGAGGCCAAGGAGTCGCTGGCGGCCTCTCGGGTGGCCCATTCCCGGGCCGTTGAGGAAGCCCGGGAAGCTGACAAACGGCGAGAGGCAATGGAAGAGCGGGCACGGGGACTCCTGGCCCAGTGCCGCTCACTGGAGGAGCAGGTGGAGCTGCGCGAGGCGGCCCTCGCGTCGATGAAGGTGACTTCCGGTGACCTAGCGGAGCTCCAGAAGCGTGAGGAAGCTCTGACACTGGAGGCTGCCAAACGCGCACGTGAGTACGAACGCCTAGAGACAAGGGAGCGCTTGGTGACACGAGAGGAGAATGATGTCGCTGCGTGGGAAACCCATGTCTTGGAGGAGATTGGACGTCAGGTGGCAACGGCGCGCTCGAACCTCGAGCGCGAGTTCGAGGAGAGGCTGGCGTTGATCCGGACCGAGGCTGAAGGTAGGACCACCGCCCTGAGGACCAAGCTGGAGGAAGCGACGCGGTGGGTTGATGCCTTACGGGCCGCACATGAAGTGGCGCAGGGGGAGTCGACTACTTCTCGTGCCGAGGTGCTTCTTCTTCGCCAACGGCTGGACGAGGCTGAGGCCGCTGCGCACCAGAATGCGGACGAGATACGCCAGCGGCGGCTCCTGGAACATGAGCATGCCCCCATGCTCACCACGCTTTGGGAGAGAGCCAACACGGCCTTGGGCAACATCTGCGAAGCGGCCGTTGGCGCGCCGCACGCAACCAAGTACGCTGGCAACCTTCAGTTCTTCACCGACATCGTGATGCAGCTGGAGGCGCAGTCGGTCACGGCTAACAGGTTGGTGGGGGAAAAGAGCCACGCCCTGCTCGGGCGCGCCTTCTCCCGTGTCTTCAACCATCTCCAGAACATGGATCCTCACTTTGACTTTGACGCCGCCATCGCCCCAGTTCCCACGCCGTCCGGGGTGACCTGGCGGACTGGGTGGAAGACAACGTGGATGCTCTTGTTAGGGCCTTCGCTTCAGACGAAGATGATGCGATCGTGGCCGCCGACGAGGGCGGCGTGGTGAGGCCAGCAACGCCAGTGACAGTTCGGGTGGTGCTCCTGAGGATGCATTGGGGGATTTATCCGACTGACCGTGCATTGCTCCTGTTTCCTTACCCTGCATGAATAGAACTCAGGCTTTTCGACCTGCCGATTGTAAGAGCATTTTGGGAGGGGTGACCCTCATGTAAAGCTTATGTTCAGCGTACTAGTGGGCACTGTATCGCCCAGGTGTCCGCGCCAAGTGGTTGGCTAGGTGAAGAACCGGATGGCTAGTTTACCTTTGTCCCGTGCGGGTCCTGAGATAATACGCGGGAGGCTGTGGTGTCTCGAATGCCTCTTGATCGAATCCGTAGGATCAGTAGTGAAAAAGCCTCCTGAGAGGATATGGCGGCGGCAGTCTGGGCTGCACGCAAGCTAGGCCAGACCCGGCTCGCGAGGGGCTCACGAGGGGAGGTAGCTGAGGCGAGGTCGTAACCGAAACGCGAGAGATTGCTCGAATGAGACTAAGCACCCCTTCCCCGAACACACGCAAATCTCAAATTCGAATCCAACTTAAATCCAGCGGGGGAAAGCAACAACCAAGGGAAAAGCAATGAAGGCAGAAAAGGCCGCGTCCGGCACCTAGTCTAGTCTTGGACGTCTTCTCACTAGCACGGAGCTAAGTGCTGCCACTGGGCGTGGGAGGGAGCCCCAGGGCCTGAGGCCGGCACCCCTGAGACTCCGGGGCGTGTACAGCCCACTCATTATTACGTGAGAGTGTCACGGGGCGGCGAGCTTCACAGGCGCTGGGCCTTCTTCATAGCTACCGGCCTTGCTTCATATCGCCAGACGAGGGCTCCGCCTTGCGCCACACTCTAGTGCCATCAACGACGACCGGAAACCAGGACGCCGCCGATGGGGTAGAGCGGTCGCCAGCGGTTCCCCCGACAACCACGGGTCCTCCGCCAGGGGCAGGCCCTGAGGCGCCTCCCCAGCGGAGGGCCTACCTCCTGGGAATGCCGCGGTGGTGATGTCGGATCTCGCCCCCTCCCCTGCAGCCCCCGATGCCCTCCTCCTAAGGGGTAGGAGGCTGCGGGAGCGGGGCAGCTGCTCGCTGTGGCGACCTGTATCTCCTGCGACCCATGATTAGTGTATGCCTGCTCCTGAGGAATTAGCGGTACCCGATAATCGTCGCTTCCAGTGTGGCCGGTGGGGCCGCCCCGGGGCTCCTGGAAGAGCTCAGCTTCTGGTGCCTCGTCCCCCCAGCTTGGGCTGAGGACGAGCCTTGTTCGCCCTCGCGCGGGTGCCCTTGGTCCAACATGCGGGGCACGTACTCTTCGGGGGCCGCCACCCCAAAGGCCACGTCATAATGCTCCGTGCGCCATGCAGCTCTACTTGATGTGCCAACCTGGGGGTGGTAACGCGGCGGCCCACTGGGGCCGTGGGTTGTGACGAGTCCTTCTTCGCCAGCGGGGAGCGGAGTCAGTGCAGCCGCTGGCCCGGTGTCGACGGCTTCATTGGTGTCGGGGTAGCCTTGGAGCCCGCGGGCGCGCGTGGGGCCCCCGCGCGGGCTGCTTTGGGCCTAAGACGGGAGTTGAGTGCAGAAGGGGTGAGCCCCCGAGGCGGCGAAGCCCAGGAGCTGTGCCACCTGCTCTAGCAGCACGTCGCGGCCGCCTTCCATCAGCCTGCACTGCAGCAGCTCTCGGGCCACCGTGCGCGCGGCCCTTGAGTTCGCCTGCTCCCGGCGAGTGTACGGCTTCGTGGCCGGGGCGTGGTTTGAGGCTCTTGCTACCGACCGTGTTTGTCGCGGTGTGAGAGCTGTCGGGGTCTGCCCGCGTCGCCCAAGGCCCGCAGTGCCCAGCGGACCGAGAGCTGCCTGGGGCGTTGGGTCGCCCGGGGCGAGCGGCTCTACGGCGGGACACGAAGCTGTCCAGTGGGCAGGGTTGCCCGCTTGGTCGCCGGACATGGTGATGACGATGCGGCGGGACACGAACTGGCGGAAGGTGGATCCCGGCGCACCCCTACCTGGCGCGCCAAATGTCGGATTTAGGGTTCCGGCAGACCCTTGAGGTTCGAACACTGGGGTGCGTGCGGAGGTTTCGCCTTCTACCTACCTGTTCCTCGCGGAATCGCTAGGATCTAAACTACGAGAAGAACAACACAAGAGACACAGGGTTTATACTGGTTCAGGCCACCATTGTGGTGTAATACCCTACTCCAGTGTGTGGCGTGGTGGATTGCCTCTTGGGCTGATGATGAACAATACAAGGAAGAACAGCCTCGCGAGGGTCTGTTCTTGTGGTGGTGTTGTCCCTTTGGAGGGATTGATTCTAGATGCCTATCTTATCTCTAGATTCCTATCCGGATCCCTCTACCCTGTGGGTGGCTAGTCCTATTTATAGGCGAAGACCCTGGGCCTCTTCCCAAATATTGAGCGGGAAGGGCGCCAACAATTGGCCAATTTGAAGGGGAACATCTAGTACACTTATCCTGACTAAAGTTGGTCCTCTCCTGTCAAAGGCTCTGGTGGTGACGCCGACTTGGGCTCCACGGTGACCTCCATCCTGCCGTTGGACTGGTCTTGGTCTTGTTGCACCGAAATGGATGCCTTTGCTTGATGCTCTCGCCTGCGCTTGCTCCCCTTGCACCAAAGAGGAAAGAAGGACACTACGCGGGCTGGCGCCCGGCTGGCGCCCTTGGTCATCATGTCTTAAGTCATGGGCACCTCGCGCGGTACCCCGCCTTGAACTCTCCGCCTCCTCATGAGCCAGCCTGACAAGGCCGTGCCTGAGGAAGCTCCTTGTCATCCGCCCCGCGAGGCTTGGCCCCTCGCGAGAGTCTTGAGCTTGTGTTGATGAAGATGGGCCGTGTTGGGCCCCCCTTTGAGCCACGCCACAGGCCGCAGGCAGGCAAGTCTGGGGACCCCAGTTCCCAGAACGCCGACACTCGCCAAATGGTGATATCGGTACCATGCGTACATAATTACGCCTTAGAGATACCATGGGAATAAGGGGAGGGGCACAACTACGGCACGCCCAGAATGCGGATCAACCGCACTAAGGGGCTCCCTATTCCGCCGTTTCCTTTTTACACACTTTCAAGACCCAACTATTCGGAAGGCCTGTCCGGCAATACACTCGCCGAACACACGATGCAACAGCCAGGGACAGAACAAGCCGTGTCAAATGTCCAGGTGGTCTCTATAACGAGCTTAATACCTGTTTTACTTAAAATCCCGCAGCTTGCCCCTGGAGGGGAACATGTCAAATAATCCCATCTCTTGCTTATCGCACTACTTGTATCGTTCTGCTTTCGTAGCAGCCCTTTTTTAATAAACAATACATAGCTCTTATCTATTATTGTACATCTAATTTTTATATACAAATATGTTCAGTCATGACATTCTACAACCGTACACTTTTGTACGGCCAATACACCAGGGGCTTAAGCACCCCCTAACATGGTGTGACAAGACCGAGCACTCTCATGAGTGCGGCACCCCGAACTTATAGCTCTATATGCATCGGTTCCGAATCATGTCTTTGGTCAATAGTTGGGTTTGCCCGGCTCCCATGTTTTGGTACCTTACGTTCCGCAATGTTGGCTAAGGTAGTGCTGGGAGAACTACTGCGATTGTGCCCCAGTTGAGCTGGGTTAACACCTCAGTAGAGAAAGCTAAAACTGACCGTCATGATAGTGCGAGAGACCGATCGCTGTTCGTGAGGTTTTTCGAGTCCTTAAAGACTTATGCCACTTAGAGCGAGGAACCAGACTTATCCGGCCTAGGCGTGGATAGCACCCCGAACTCGGTCTTCCGAATACTAGGGGCTTCACCGAAATTTAAAATTATAGAATTCTATGGCTAAGTGAGAGTGATATAGCATTATAAGTCCCATGGCCTGGTTCGTTGTGCTGAGCGCATCCCTAGATGGACCCAAGAATGGGAACAAGAGTGCTCAGGTTTATCCCGAACAGCCCAGCACTCGTGGCATGTGGGTCGAAGCCGACGACTTGCATCTCTCAGATTTGATAAACGGCCGCACGGAAGGTAATATTTTAAATTAACTAGCGTTGCTTAACGCACATGAACAAAGTTTTCAACGTACAGGATAACAAATGCGAGTCTAGTCAAAAATTACATCTTTGGAGCACACATCCGCTATACGACGGGCACCCTTCAGGATGCCCTTATAATACATCTCGGGCGTGCGATACTCCTTGCCCGGCGGTGGCGCGTCCGTCAAAAGCTTCTCCGAGTCCAGCTTGCCCCAGTGCACTTTAGCACGGGCAAGGGCCCGACGGGCACCTTCAATGCAAACAGAGCGCTTGATGACCTCAATCCACGGACAAGCGTCCACCAGCCGCCGCACCAGACCGAAGTAGCTCCCAGGCATGGCTTCCCTAGGCCATAGTCGAACTATGAGGCCCTTCATGGCCTGTTCGGCCACCTTGTGGAGCTCGACCAGCTGCTTCAGCTGGTCGCTCAGGGGCACCGGATGCTCGGCCTCAGCATACGGACACCAAAACACCTTTTCCGTCGAGCTCCCCTCCTCGGCTCGGTAGAACGCGGCAGCATCAGACACACTACGGGGCAGATCGGCGAACGCTCCTGGAGAGCTCCGGATTCGGGTAAGTAATAGATAATTTACTTTTACACGCTTGCTTTGCATAAAGAATGCCTTACCCTCCGCTATTTTCTTTATCGCCTCGATCTCCTGGAGGGCCTTCTGGGCTTCGGCCTTAGCGTTTTTGGCACTCTCAAGAGCCAAGGCGAGCTCGGACTCTCGAGTCTTCGAGTCACGCTCCCAACTCTCGTGTTTTTCCACGAGAGCCTGGAGCTCTTGCCGCACCTCCGCCACCCGCGCCTCCTGCTTCTCTCGCTCAGTGCGCTCCAAGGCCGCACTGTTCTCGGCCTTGGTCACAGCCTCCTTCATGGTCGCCACCTCGGTCGTGGCCCCTGCAACATTTAGGTTGGTCCTGTCATTATTTGCAACAAAGTATTTCTATATACATTTACATGCGGTACTACGTACCCTCTCTATCCTCGAGCTACTTCTTAGCACGGCCGAGCTTGCTCTCGGACCGCTCGAGGATTTCCTTCAATGCATTGACCTCCGCAGTCAATGCGGCAGAGCTCAGCAGCGCAACCTGCATTCCCATATTGACATATTTTTATTAGACTCCTGCGTATATCTTTTTAGATCCTCAGTTCGGCTTTTCTTTCTGAACGCCGAACTGAGCATCAGGGGCTACTGTCTATGCGGTAATATTTTTATATGTTTTTGAACACATACCTCAAAGCCTGTTAACATGCTTGTACAGGCTTCTGTCAGCCCGCTCTTGGCGGACTGAACCTTCTGAGTCACCGCACTCATAACAGCACGGTGTTCCTCGTCGATGGAGGCGCCGTTAAGCACCTCCAGAAAATTGTCCAGCGCCTCCGGATGGACGGAGGTCGCCGGCGTCGTAGGCTTGTCCTTCTTATGAAGGCGCCGCCTGTCGGACTCTGGAAACATTGATGGTTCCGGAGCAGTGTCGGGCCCGGGGCCGGACTTGGATCCCTCCGGGGCTTTACCCCCTTTGGGCCTGGGGTCCGGGAGGTCGCCTTGCGGCGCCTCCAGGACCACCTCCTCCTGGTTTAGTACCTTTCGGACTCCACCTCGGCGTCGTCCGTAGGGAGAGGGGAGGAGGCCGTCGGGAGTGAAGCACTATTCGCATCCGACGAATCCAAGGAGCCGCTCGTCGAATCATCGAGCTGAGCCTTGGGCGGACTACATGATCAAATACGGCGTCAGCAAATGCCAAATAATGGAGGGGCATCATAAGTTATTCGGATGTCCGGATGCTTACCATTTTGCCAGTGGCTTGACCCTGGATGGCCATTCCTCCCCGCAATCTTCGGCGTCGGAGGTGTAGTCTGGAAGGAGGGTTCTCCCCTTCTTGGACCCATCGGCCTCCCCAGTTGGGGCAGCTTTCCTTTTCTTCCCTTCCCCCGTTGGAGGGGGAGAAGCTTCTTCTTCTTCCTACTCCTCGTCCTCAGAGGCGGAGGGTGCTTCGGGGTTGTCGGGCGATGAATTCAACACCACCAGGCGCCGGGAACTCTTTCGAGTCCCCGTGGCCTTCTTCTTGGCCTTCTTCTCTGGCACCACATGAGGTGCCGGAACTAGCAGCTTCGTCAACCGAGCGTCTGCTGGGTCTTCGGGCAAGGGAGCCGGACAGTTGATTTGTCCGGCCTTTTTTTGACAGTCCTGTTAAAGAGATGGGGGTTTAGGCCCCGCATAGAATCAAATCTATGAAAAACAAATAACCCGTAAAGGGAAAATTAAGCTCACCACGCTGGCTTGGCGCTCGGCGCAAAAACCGCGATCCTCGGTGACGGGAGGAGAGACCTCGGAACTCTTGAATAGCACCTTCCAGGCGTCGAAGAGCCGGGACAGAGTCTGATGCTGGGCTGGGTTGAACTCCCACAAGCTGAAATCCCGTCGTTGACACGGGAGAATCCGGCGGAAGAGCATGACCTGGACTATGTTGACGAGTTTAACCTTCCTGCCGATCAGGTCTTTGATGCAGGTTTGAAGTCCGGTCACTTCTGCCGAACTACCCCATGACAGGCCCGTCTCTTCCCAAGATGTGAGCCGTGTGGGGATACCAGATCGGAATTCCGGGGCTGCTGCCCATTCAGGGTCACGCGGCTCGGCGATAAATAACCACCCCGATTGCCACCCTTTGATGGTCTCTACGAAGGTACCCTCGAGCCATGTAACGTTTGCTATCTTGCCCACCATGGCACCTCCGCACTCCGCTTGGCGGCCGCCCACAACCTTCGACTTGACACTGAAGATCTTCAACCATAGGCCAAAGTGAGGCTGGATACGGAGGAAGGCCTCGCACAAGACGATAAACACCAAGATGTTGAGGATGAATTTCGGGGCCAGATCGTGGAAGTCTAGGCCGTAGTAGAACATGAGCCCCCGGACGAACGGGTGAAGAGGAAAACCCAGTCCGCAGAGGAAATGGGGGAGAAATACAACCCTCTCATGGGGCGTAGGTGTGGGGATGAGTTGCCCCTCATCGGGCAGCCGGTGCGCGATGTCGTCAGACAAGTATCCGGCCTTCCTCAGCTTTTTGATTTTCCCCTCCGTGACGGAGGAGGCCATCCATCTACCTCCCGCTCCGGACATGATTGGAGAAGGTTGAGGTAGGAAGTGCGGGCTTGGGCGTTGGAGCCCGAGCGCGCAGGAACGAATAAGCAAAGGAGGAAGAAGGCGTAAATGGAAAGGGTGGATTCTTATCCCCTTATATGGGCGGCCGAAACTACGAGCCCCCACCAGCCTAATATAACTCGCTTATCTCCCAAGCGCCACGGTTAATGGCGCGATTGGGTTACCCACGCCCGTATTGATGAGAATCCTGGAATAAGGGGACACGATCTCCGCTTTGACAAGACGTGCCAAGGAAACCGCCTCGCTAAACGCGCTGAGGTGGAGCGGTATAATGAATAAAAGCCTGGCTGTGGCGTGATGTCACATTGCGTAATATGTCAGCAGATCTGATTGGTGCAAATATTATTCTCTCTACGGTGGAATGTGGAACTTATTTTGCAGAGCCGGACACTATCCTGGTGTACAACATCTTCTATGAAGTATTCAGAGGAGGAACCCGCCTTGCAATGCCGAAGACAACTTGCACGCCGGACTGGTCGTCATTGAAGCCTGGTTCAGGGGCTACTGAGGGAGTCCTGGATTAGGGGGTGTTCGGATGGCCGGACTATGACCTTTGGCCGGATTCCCAGACTATGAAGATACAAGATTGAAGACCCCGTCCCATGTCCGGATGGGACTTTCCTTGGCGTGGAAGGCAAGCTTGGCGATATGATATGAAGATCTCATCCCATTGTAACCGACTCTGTGTAACGCTAGCCCTCTCCCGTGTCTATATAAACCGGAGAGTTTTAGTCCGTAGGACGAACAACAATGATACCATAGGCTAGCTTCTAGGGTTTAGCCTCTTTGATCTCGTGGTAGATCCACTCTTGTACTACCCCTATCATCAATATTAATCAAGCAGGAGTAGGGTTTTACCTCCATCGAGAGGGCCCGAACCTGGGTAAAAACATCGTGTCCCTTGTCTCCTGTTACCATCCGCCTAGACGCATAGTTCGGGACCCCCTACCCGAGATCCGCCGGTTTTGACACCGACAAACATCGTGTCCCTTGTCTCATGTTACCATCCGCCTAGACGAACAGTTCGGGACCCCCTACCCGAGATCCGCCGGTTTTGACACCGACATTGGTGCTTTCATTGAGAGTTCCTTTGTGTCGTCACCGTCAGGAAGGATACCGCACCCCGTCTTTAAAGACGGCGCTGTTGCTAGAGGAGCTTTGGCTGTCGGCCAAACTCTCCGGCTAGGCAGTTTTTCGATGACCGCCTGTTCGGCCGCCGCGCCGACGATGACCTCTCGGGCCATTGAAAGCAATCTCCACATTAGCTCGGAGCTCACCGAGCAGTTAGATCCGATGGAGCTCTTTTCCCTGAACGAGCTCTTAGATCGCATTGCTTCCCTGGGAGTCGCTACAGATTACGGACAGATTGGGCTCAAACCCGATCAGACAGAGATCGACTCTCCCCAGGTCACCCACCATGTTGAAGTGGTGGAAGAACAATGCGGCGAATCTTCACCCGCCCTAAGGACTAGATGTGTCCGGATTCCCGACCCCTCCAAGCCGGACACCCGCGGAGGGGAGGATGTCACCCAAGCCATGAACCTAAAGCCAGGCAGGAGGCCTGATTCATTGAATAATGTCCAAGAAAGCAAGCTTCCGAATTCGGAAACTTCTTGGCCCCTGAATCTTATATCGGGCAAGGTTCTGGATTTAAATCCACCCACCCACCCAACTATCAGGGATTTATCCCAAATACGGCAAGAGCCCGGGGAAATAGTACGCCACTATTGGGCCAGATTCCTCCTGGTTATGAATAGGATAAAGGACTGCCGTGAGAAAGAAGCAATTTTATTCTTCTGTAACAACTGCACGGACATCGGAATCCCCAACGCCATAAGTCGCCGCGAAATTACACGCTTCGCCGACTTGACATCCATAGTACAAAAGTATTGTGCGACAGAAAGCGTTCGGAAAACCGAAGATAAATTTTGGGACAATCCAGCCCTGAATACAACACGAGTCCGAAATAAAAGGGCGCATTATCGCCAGGCATCTGACCCAAACATCAAAAAACAAAAACCCTCTATAGGGTATGGGACCGTACTGGAGGGATGGCTCAATGGACCCTGTAAAATTCATAGTTCAGGGGAAGTCACACCAACTCACAGCCTTAGAGCATGTTGGATACTCCGGCAGGTGGCCAGAATTGGCGAGGAGCTTCTAACTCCAGAACCCGAAGAACACCTCCCCAGAAACGCCAGTACGGTGTCGACAGTCTTCGAGTCGTTCGAATCAAACAATGCAAGGAAACGAACGCTCCGCAACCTTACCGAAGTCTACCAAGTAGCAACAATAAACCCATGGAGTGACACGGCTATTACCTTTAATGCCAGTGACAAACCTAAATTCCGTACAGCCCGAGCACCAGCTGCATTGGTCCTCAGTCCGATAGTGGACGGCTTCCGACTTACAAATGTACTCATGGACGTTGGCAGCGAACTTAACCTCATCTACGAGGAAACCCTGCGAAAAATGGAAATATACTGGAGCCGCATTGAGCGAAGCAACACAACCTTTAGAGGAATAATACCAAGCCGGGAAGCGTGCTGTTCACGAAAAATCACACTGGATGTGGTGTTCGGCACGCCCGATAATTATAGATCCGAGGAGGTCACGTTCCAAGTGGCCCCGTTCAGTAGCGGATACCAGGCTCTGCTAGGGCGAGAAGCATTTACAATTTTCAAGCCATACCCCACTATGGGTACATGAAGCTCAAAATGCATGGACCCAACGGAATCATCACTCTTGCAAGTGATCCAGACACAGCGCTCCGCGCCGAAAACAAGACAGCCGCACTGGCCCTGGAGGCATTATCCGAAGCCCTAGCGGCCGAGGAACTAACTACGTTGCACTCCACGGTGGACAGGGACAATGTGATACTAGATAAGAGATCCAAATCCACCTCTTTCAAACCAGCGGACGAAATAGTCAAATTCCAAGTCCATCCAACGGACCCCACAAAAACGGCCTCCATCGGGGCACGACTAAAACCCGATGTAGACGCCGAAGTCAGATAATTCCTGCGAGAAAATTGGGACATTTTCGCCTGGCACCCTTCGGACATGCCAGGAATCCCATGCAGGCTGGCTGAGCACAGCCTGAACATCCTAAAAGGGTTTAAGCCTGTTAAGCAGACTCTACGGCGTTTCTCCGAACCCAAGAGACAAGCCATGGGAGAGGAGCTAGCAAAACTGCTGGAAGCCGGATTCATCAGAGATATAAAACATCTGGACTGGCTAGCAAACCTAGTGATGGTACCAAAGAAGGACAAATCTTGGCGCCTATGTGTCAATTTCAAAGACCTAAATAAGGCCTGCCCAAAGGATCCTTTCCCACTCCCCCGAATTGATCAAATCATCGACGCGACCGTAGGACACGACTCATTGTGTTTCCTTGATGCATACTCTGGCTACCACCAAATCATAAATGGCAGAGTCAGACCAAGCCGCAACGGCATTCATCACCCCATACGGCCCATTCTGCTTCAACACGATGCCCTTCGGGATCAAAAACGCCGACGCAACATATCAGCGCATGATTCAGACATGTCTGGCCAACCAGATCGGCAAAACAGTTGAAGCGTACGTAGATGACGTGGTCGTCAAAACCAAACACGTCGATACTCTAGTAGACGACTTGAGGCTCACGTTCGACAATCTCCGAACATATGACATTAAGCTCAACCCGGAAAAATGCGTTTTCGGTGTACCAGCCGGAAAGCTCTTGGGCTTCATCGTATCCGGTAGAGGAATTGAAGCAAACCCAGCCAAGATCCGAGCTCTGTCACAATAGGATACCCCAAGAGACCTCAAACAAATACAAAAATTGACAGGATGCGTGGCAGCTCTAAGCCGCTTTATCTCCCTCTTAGGAGAAAAGGCATTACCCCTCTATCGCCTCCTTTGGCGCACCGAACACTTCGAGTGGACGGATGCCGCCACGGCCGGACTCGAAGAAATAAAAGCCATACTGGCAACAAATCTGGTCCTGGCCACGCCCAACACGGGCGAACCAATGCTATTATACATCGTGGCAACCCATCAAGTTGTAAGCGCGGTGGTCGTCGTCGAACGAGAAACGGACGGACACAAGTTCCCTCTCCAAAAACCAGTTTACTATGTGTCCATTGTCCTAACTCCATGCAAGTCACGGTACCCGCATTATCAAAAGATAGCATACGCAGTGTTTATGGCATCCCGGAAGCTGCGACACTATTTTCAAGAGTGTTCAATAATAGTGGCGTCCGAAGTACCTCTTGATGATATTATAAACAACCGCGACGCAACGGGCCGGATTGCCAAATGGGCCATCAAGCTCCTCCCATTCAACATAACTTACAAGCCAAGGCGAGCTATTAAGTCACAGGTTTTGGCCGACTTCATCGCCGAATGGACTGAAGCCGAGCTCCCTAAAGAGTACGGTGCATACTCCAACTGGATCATGCACTTCGACGGCTCCAAAATGTTGGCTGGCCAGGGGGCTGGCGTCGTTCTGACGTCCCCAACCGGAGATACAGTCCAATACATACTTCAGATGATGTACACGGATTCCAACAACGCAGCCGAATACGAGGCCCTTTTACATGGTCTCCGGATGGCAGTCTCCATGGGCATTCAGCGCCTAGAGGTCCGCGGGGATTCAAACCTCGCAATATCCCAAATAAATGGAGACTTTGACGCCAAGGATCCGAAATTGGCAGCTTACCGCAACGCCATCTTAAAGATGTCAGCTCGATTTGAGGGGCTCGAATTTCATCACATAGCCCGGGAGAATAACCAGGCAGCAGACATGTTGGCGTGCATTGGCGCCAAGCGCGATGCCGTCCCTCCCAACATCTTCCTAGAGAGGCTGTTCAAGCCATCCGTATCATGGGAGGGAGAGTTCGGAAACAATAGCCCGGACACAACCACACTGCCCCTCACTGAACACTCTGACACAGTTGGTGGCTCCGCCAACGAAACAACACCGTCAGCCCACACAATAATGGCAGTCATTGCCCCATGGACAGAACCATTCCTAGCCTACCTAACTAGGCAGGAACTTCTCGAGGACCAAAACAAGGCCCGCTGCATAGTGCGGCGATCTAAACCCTACAAAGTCCACGAGGGAGAGCTTTATAAGAAAAGCACAACCGGAGTCCTTCAAAGGTGTATCTCCGAAGAGGAAGGGCGAGACCTTCTGGCTGAAGTTCATGCCGGACTCGGCGGGCACCATGCCGCGGCCCGGGCCCTTGTAAGCAAGGCCTTCCGTACCGGATTTTATTGGCCAACGGCCCGGGCAGACGCTTAGGACTTAGTGCAGCGATGCGTCGGTTGCGAGTTATTGGCCAACCAAAGCAACATGCCGCCTACTGCCCTACAAACTATACCCATTACCTGGCCATTTGCGGTCTGGGGGCTTGACATGGTTGGACCTCTTAAAGGAGGAACCCACAAGCAAAAATATCTACTGGTCGTGGTGGACAAATTCACCAAATGGATAGAGGCCAAGCCTGTAAAGACGGCCGAATCCGGACCGGTGATAGACTTCATATCCGGGGTCGTACACCGTTACGGCGTCCCCCACAGCATCATAACTGACAAGGGCACAAACTTCATGGCCGATGAAGTTAAACTCTGGTGCAAAAACATGGGCATTAAACTCGATTACGCTTCAGTCTATCACCCTCAAACCAATGGTCAAGTCGAGCGAGCCAACGGTCTCATTATGAGCGGCATCAAACCCAGACTAGTGCGATCCCTCAAGGAATCTAACACGCACTGGGTAGAGGAGCTTGACTCCATACTTTGGGGGCTGCGGACCACGCCAAATCGCACTACCGGATTCACACCATTTTTTATGGTATACGGCGCAGAGGCAGTATTGCCATGCGACATAATTCATGACTCACCTCGAGTGCACATGTACGAAGAAAGAGAAGCTGAGCTCGATCGGCAGGACAGCTTGGACGCGTTGGAGGAGGAGCGCGACATGGCACAAGATCGTTCCGCATTCTATCAACAGCAGGCTCGAAGATATCAAAGTAGATAAGTACGGGGCAAAACTTATAACGTTGGCGAACTAGTTGTACGCCTGCTGGACAAGAAAAAAGACAAACTAAAGCCCAAATGGGAGGGTCCCTTCATAATCGACCAAGTACTGACTGGTGGCGCATACCGTCTGCGAAACGCATCAGACAACCGACTCGAGCCGAACCCATGGAAGCAGCACGCCTACGAATATTCTAAGCCTAGCGCCGGACTCCATGTTCGTCTCCTTCCTCTGTCCCCTTTTTTATTTTTATTTTTATTTTTTCACATTAGCTGTCCGGGATTTCGCTCCTTCTCCCTACCTTTTCTCTCCCAAGCCCTTAGGGGCTTGCATGTGCATTGTTCGCACATACCTGACGCGCCACCCGCGCTCATCATACCTGGGGGCTTCTTCATCAGAAGTTTATATAAAACGGGCCTCATGCCCAAAACATGTGTGACACTTCCGCATGAACCTTTTATACACCATTATATGCATCGATATTACTTAAGTTTTGGCCAAGCTGGGTTGCCTGGCTCCTGTGCTTACCCCTACGTTCCCGTTCATTCGGCTAGGTGGTAAAGGGAGCACCTCTGCGATTGTTACTGCCGGGTCAGCCGGATGTGTACCTCAGACTGGGTGAAGCCGGAAGCTAGCGTTCTTAAGGGAATATTCGGTCGGTGAACTAAAAGATGATCTTTCGTGTTTAGTTATCTGCTCCCAGATGCTTTTCAGCTCTTTTTAGCAGTTCGGACATGCACTTTAGGGCATGCCTCCCAGGGAAAGGAACCCCTAACAGAACTATTCTCCCTGGAAGATGTTTCTTACTAACCATGTAATATAACATAACTAGTTGGGCACTTGTCTGCTAAAGAAATTATGACCCCTATGCCTTATCTCCATGCATGCCCCGGTTCTTACATAATCGAGAGAGTATTCAGATACACTCCGGACTATAGGGTCCAGAGGTGGAAGCGAAAAGGTCCGCAATGACAAACGATCTACAATCCGGCTAGAAGGCATTTTCATGTCATTTTAAATTACAGAGTCAATCCGACTCGGTATATTCTTCTTCAATACCATCCAACAGGTGGTCTAATTTACAGTCCTGTTGGGAATACTTTGCAGCCAACTCTACCTGGCCATATACTAAGCTGACAGGGATCTCCTTTTAGTCAGGACCCATAGGGCCGACCTCGGCCATGTGGTTTGGGTTAGCCTTCGTGTACAGAGTCTTCACCATGGCCCAGGCCTCCCTGGCACCTTGACGGCAGGCCGATATCTTCCACAACCGGAAGCGCTGTCGCACTCCCTCCAGCTTCTTTGTAAGCTCCCCAAGGCCTCCGGGCATGGAAAGGGATGGCCACATAGCCTGAATGATGCTCTGCATTGCCTGCCGAACTCGTTCGTGCAGTTGCAACAGCTCGGGAAGAAGGTCTCCCGTTGAACCGGGCATTTCCTCCGCAGGACGACCTGTTAGCAGACCTACAGACATAGCTCTGTCAATCGACTTCTCGCCGAATTCTTTTCTCGAAGATTCGTTCAAGCACTTATTAAAATGTTGCGTCGAAGTCGTTGATTCTCCTTTACGGAAGCAGACAGCTCAATATGAACATCCTTTAGTTCCTTGCCCGGCTGGGTATTGGCATCTTGAAGTTTGTTCTTCTCTAGCCTCACCTTCGTCAGCACGGTCTCGCCAGCCTTTAGTTGGCGTAGGAGTTGTTGCTTGTCCGGATTTACTCCGGCCCCATCTGCATTATTATCGTCAGGGTTGCACACCTGCCGCACTTTACAACGAATTATCTTTTGAAGCATATATTACCTGAGGGCATCCCCTTGGCATTTTCTGAAGTGGCCAGTGCAGCCTCGAGTTGGGCTTTGCACTCTTCAAGCTCCTGGGACAGTTGCGTATTCTTCTTTGTAAGACACTGCATAGCACATGATCCTTAAAACAATTATCTTCACTATTTCAAGTCTCGGGGGCTACTGACATATATAACCTTCAATTTTACTCACATGTATGTCTTCTACATACTGCTCTGTGGCTCTGGCTAGACCATTTTGAGCGGCACAGAGATACGCATCTCCTGTATTAAAGGCGTCCAACGCCTCTGCGGAAAAACATGCGTCACGAAGAACAGTACGAAGACGCCTGTGCTTCAGGGAACTCTCTACCTCTGAATTGGTGGCAGATAGCCCGTCGGCGTCCTCTGTCGGAGGAACGCCCGAGGCGCGCCCCGTGTCCATCTACGCTTCCGGAGCCGGCCTTGAACCTTGGCCGGCGGATATAGTCCGGTGGGCTCTCTTCTTTCTAAGAAAATCATGAGCGTTAGTAAGACTCAAGGGCATAAACCCTAGGCGTTAAATTTGCACGCCGTACCGTTGCGCCGGAATCTCGATCTGGTCCGCACTTCTTTTTGGCCCGTGTGGCTTCAGCGGCCCTTGTTGGCTGCCCACCGCGGGCTCGGCCTTCCGCCTCAAGGATTTACCCTGCGAAATGAAACAATATTAGTTCACGGCATGCAAGATAAAGCATGGATAGATCTCCTTGAGAATACTGGGACTTCGGTCTCGGTTACCTTTAAGGCTAGAAGTAGTCCGGGAGAGTCGGCCGTAATGGCCACTAAGGCGTTGTCCTTGCTCAATTGATGAAACACCACATCAATTAACTCCACACATAAGTCCGGGTCCTCCTGGGAGTCCAGATCGAGGGACTGTTCTGGGTCCTCGGGTTGTGGAGGAGGGATGTTTATCTCCTTCACAGTCTGGCGTAGCTCCTGTGTTTAACATTGCTAGACTAAGTACTCAACTACGGGAATTTCGAAAGAGGGTAGGCAAGTGAAAGTGTTCGCTCACCCAACTTGGTGGATTGTACATGGAGAATCCGCCCTCCGAGTTGGCACGGAGGAATTCTTCTTCTTCTCCCTTGTACAAAGCGGATAAGATTCTCGTTAAAGTGGCAGCCGAATCTGGCCCTTTACGACCGCACCGGGTGGCGTCGTCCTACCCGTTGAAATCCCACATGGGGTGGCCTCTGTATTGAAGTGCCTGCACCCCTCGCGTAATGCATATGGCCATGACCTTGATCATGTTCAGTCCGGAATGAGCCAACAACCTTATCCGGCTCATCAGGTAAAGGACGTCCCTGTCAGTTTTCCTCTGAGGGTTCCGCGGGTGCCAACTCAGGCGCTTCTTCAACGGAGCATTATTGAACTCAGGGAGGACGATTCGTACAAGGTCCGGCAGGGGGACGTCATCTATATAGAACCACTCCGAGGACCAGTCCTCGGAGTCCTCTTTGGGGTACTGGATAGATATCCGGTCCCGGTGATGCGCCATAGTTTGGCTCCGCCCACTTGATAAAGAGACCCCTCCTGAGAACGAGGCACGAGGCAAAACAACCTCTTCCACAGCGTGAAATGGACCTCAATGCCCAAGAACAGCTCGTAGAGGGCCACGAAGCCCGCAATGTGCAGAATGGAGGCGGGCGTGAGGTTGTGTAGCTAGAGGCCGTAGAACTCCAGCAACCCTCGGAGAAACGAATGAATTGGAAATCCGAGTCCTCTCATCAAATAAGGGACTAGGCATACCCGCTCTCCTTGAGAGGGATTGGGGACGCTCTCCGCCTGCTTTCCGCTGCTATAGGTAGCAATCCCGGCTCGAACTGGGACCATATATGCTGGGGGGGTGAAGCCCTTTGGACTGAAGCACTACTAACTCGCTATGCGGGACGGAACACCGCCCCCAATCTCCGGGCCAAGGGCTGGAGAGGCGAGAGGAGGAGCTGCACCGACCGGCCATGGTGGAATAGATCCCTGTTGAAGGCACTCTGATGAAGGCTCGTGGAGGGAAGATGGTGTGAGTTGGATCTAAATCCC
>NC_041389.1:418524264-418579416 GCF_002162155.2 Triticum dicoccoides | reverse complement strand
AAAATCCCCTGGCTTTTCGCATTCGTTTGACACATGGAAGATGGTCATTATGTGGCACAGAAGCCGAGGAGGGTAGCACGCACTAGAAGCCGGACACTATTCAACGGGTACATGGAATTTGAAGAAGAACCCGCCTTGCAATGCCGAAGACAACTTGCGCGCCGGACTCATCGTCATTGAAGCCTGGTTCAGGGGCTACTAAGGGAGTCCTAGATTAGGGGGTGTCCGGATGGCCGGACTATGACCTTCGGCTGGACTCCCGCACTATACAGATACAAGATTGAAGACTTCGTCCCATGTCTGGATGGGACTTTCCTTGGCGTGGAAGGCAAGCTTGGCGATACGATATGAAGATCTCCTCCCATTGTAACTGACTCGGTGTAACCCTAGCCCTCTCCGGTGTCTATATTAACCGGAGAGTTTTAGTCCATAGGACGAACAACAATCATACCATAGGCTAGCTTCTAGGGTTTAGCCTCTCTGATCTCGTGGTAGATCCACTCTTGTACTACCCATATCATCAATATTAATCAAGCAGGAGTAGGGTTTTACCTCCATCGAGAGGGCCTGAACCTGGGTAAAAACATCGTGTCCCTTGTCTCCTGTTACCATCCGCCTAGACGCACAGTTCGGGACCCCCTACCCGAGATCCGCCGGTTTTGACACCGACAGTCGGCCTTCTTAAGGGAGTGCACGAGCCTTGGCTTGATACCACTAAGGATTAGTCCATTAGCTCGCTCCACTTGATCATTGGACTACAGGTGGTAGACCGATGCGTAGTCGAGCTTAATGCCCATTTTCTTGCACCATGCTTTGACCTCTTTTGCCATGAAGTTTCTCCCATTGTTTGTTATCAGACTGTGTGGGATGCCAAAGTGATGCACCACCCCAGAAATAAATATGATGACTTGGGCAACTTTGTTCAAGGTAACTGGCTTTGCATCGATCCATTTGGTAAATTTATCTACCATTATGAGTAGATATTTGTTTTTGTGGGCTCCACCTTTGAGCGATGTGACCATATCTAGACCCTAGACCAAAAAAGGCCAGGTAATGGGGATGGTACATAGGGTCGCGGGGGCATATGGCTTTGCTTGGCCAAGACCCGACAACTTGGGCAATGCTGGACCAGCATCGAGGCATCGGTGCCCGCAGTTGGCCAATAGAAACTGGCTCGAGAAACCTTGCTTACCAGGGTCCAGGTTGCGGCATGATGCCCACTCATGCCGGAGTGTATCTCCTGGAGTAGGAGTCTTCCTTTTTCATCGGATATGCATTGCTGGAGGATGCCCGTGGTTCTCATTTTATAAAGTTCCCCTTCATGAACCTTGTCGGCTTTAGATTGCCTATGATCGGATGTGTGTCGCTTTGGTTATCGGGGAGCTCTTTTTGGAGCAGGTATGCGAGGAGCGGCTCGGTCCATGGCGCGATCACCGCCAATACTTCATGTGTAGATGTAGTTTCCTGGACCACCGAGCCGCCTATTATGACTTTGTTGTCTTTGGGCGGGGCGTGTTGCCCGACGTCATTTAACTCCGACGTCCCTGTGTTATCTAGCCAGACTACTGATGGCTTAAAAGCCGTTCGAGGAAGGTGTTGTTGGGGACCTTTTCCCTTTTGACACCCATCCAGGCGAGGATATTTGTGGTTTGTTTGCTATCGTGGGATACATGCCGGAATTACAACCCCTCAAACCCGGCCGAGAACTTTATTACGACATTCTCGTAAGCTGTCATCGTCGGGTCTTTGGCATCAAAATCACCGTTGACTTGCGAGATGGCGAGGTTGGAATCACCTCAAACCTGCAGGCGTTTAACACCCATGGAGACTTCTATTTGGAGATCGTGTAAGAGGGCTTTGTATTCTGTCGTGTTATTAGAGTCTGTGTACATAATTTGTAACACATATTGGATGGTGTCTCCTGTTGGCGATGTGAGCACGACGCCAGCCCCTAGGCCGGCAAGCATTTTAGAACCATTTAAATACATGGTCCAATGTGAGTAAGTGTTGTACTCCCTGGGGAGCTCAGCCTCCATCCATTTGGCAAGAAGGTCAACCAGCACCTAGGACTTAATGGCCCATCGTGGTTTATAGATGATTTCGAAAGGTAGGAGCTTTATGGCCCACTTGGCTATACGCCCCATGGCATCCCTGTTGTTAATTATGTCACTGTTACTGAACACTATTGAAAGTAGTGCCGAAGTTTCCTTGATGCCATAAAAATGGCATATGCTATCTTTTGATAGTGAGGATATCGTGATTTGCACGGTGTTAAGACTTCAGAGACGTAGTAGACGGGCTTCTGCACTAGGAATTTGTGGCCCTCCATGTCTTGTTAGACCATGAGAACTGCT
The DNA here is from genome assembly GCF_002162155.2 of Triticum dicoccoides. NCBI lineage: Eukaryota > Viridiplantae > Streptophyta > Magnoliopsida > Poales > Poaceae > Triticum > Triticum dicoccoides. Next base: position 418,577,062 of record NC_041389.1, on the reverse strand, counting down.
TTTACCACCTGATTTGTGGCCGAGATGTACAATATCATCAGCTCACATATACCTGGTGCTGTTAGGTTAGAATTAGTGGTGAGGACGGTTTTGATGTCCTCCTGGGCCGCCGCGGCCTCGTTGGTCCATATGTTTTGGTTTGCTTTAATTTTCTTACAAGGGCAGGGCTTCCTCTCTGAGTTGTGATATGAAGCGTCTCAAAGTCTCCATGCTGCCCGCTAGTTTTTGTACATCTTTGAGCTCTTTTGGTACCTCTAAATGATCCAAGGCTCAAATTTTGGCCGGATTGGCCTCTATTCCTTGGCTGGATATGATGAAACCAAGGAGTTTGCTCGTCGGAATGCCAAAGATGCACTTCTTCGGATTAAGTTTAATTTGATATTCTCGTAAACCGGCGAATGTATCCCAAAGGTTGTCCACCAATTGCACGACGTGTTTGGATTTGACAACCACATCGTCGACATAGGGCTTGTGTGTCTTTCTGATGTGTTTCTCCAGGCATGTTGAATCATGCATTGGTATGTGTATCACGCCCAATATGCGACCCTATCCAAAAGGAACTCGAAGGTCCCACCAAGGATAGACCCGCATATTGAAACGCTTTTGCAAGGTGGATATCATTACATCAACATTACATAATAGATGGGGATACATACAAAAGGCATACAATGCCACACGAATACAACATCACAATACATAATAGCACCATCCGACTACGGATGAAACTCAAACGACATCCACCCTACTAGCCCAGGCTGCCGACCTAGAACCTATCCCCTGATCGAAGAAGAAGCAGAAGAAGAACTCAATGCAAGCAAGCATCGCTCTCGCGTCATGATCATCGATTAACCTGTACCTGCAACTGTTGTTGTAGTAATCTATGAGCCACGAGGACTCAGCAATCCCATTACCATGGGTATCAAGACTAGCAAAGCTTAAAGGGAAAGGAAGGGGTAAAGTGGTGAGGTTGCAGCAGGGACTAAGCATATATGGTGGCTAACATATGCAAATAAGAGCGAGAAGAGAGCGAGCGGTACGGTCGTGAAGCTAGCAATGATCAAGAAGTGATCCTAAACTCCTACTTACGTCAAACATAACCCAGAAACCGTGTTCACTTCCCGGACTCCGCCGAAAAGAGACCATCACGGCTACACACGCGGTTGATGCGTTTTAATTCGGATCTGGTGTCGAGTTATCTACAACCGGACATGAACAAATTCCCATCTGCCTATAACTGCAGGCACGGATTTCAAAAGATTATACTCTACAGGGGTGTCCCAACTTAGCCCATGATAAGCTCTCACGATCAACGAAGGATATACCTTCTCCCAGGAAGACCCGATCAGACTCGGAATCCCGGTTTACAAGACATTTCGACAATGGTAAAACAAGACCAGCAAGACCGCCCGATGCGCCGACAATCCCGATAGGAGCTGCACATATCTCGTTCTCAGGGCAACACCGGATAAGCTAAGCGTACAGGTACCGACGTAACCCAAGTTGCCAAGGGATGGTCCCGCACGGTGCTCTAGTTTGGACCAACACTTAGACAAGCATTGGCCCGGGGGGGGCTAAAATAAGATGACCCTTGGGTTAATTACTCCCAAGGGAAATATAGGTGGTGGTGAGGCAGATGGTAAAACCAAGGTTGGGCCTTGCTGGAGGAGTTTTATTCAAAGCGAACTATCAAGGGGGTCCCATAAATCACCCAACCACGTAAGGAACGCAAAATCCGAGAACATAACACCGGTATGACGGAAACTAGGGCGGCAAGAGTGGAACAAAACACCAAGCATAAGGCCGAGCCTTCCACCCTTTACCAAGTATATAGATGCATTAATAATATAAGAGATATTGTGATATCCCAACCAAAATCCTGTCCACCATGGAGCAATCTTCAACTTCACCTGCAACTAGCAACGCTATAAGAGGGGCTGAGCAAAGCGGTAACATAGCCAAGCAATGGTTTTCTAGTAAGGGTGTCAAAGGTTAGAGGTTCATGGCAATTTGGGAGGCTTGATGAGCAAAAGATAGGTAACGCAGCATAGCGATAGAACGAAACAACTAGCATAGCAATGATAGTAGTGAGATCCAGGGTAGCGGTCATCTTGCCTGAAATCCCGCTAGGAAGAAGAACGAGTCCATGAATAAGATGAACGGATGAAGCCGAACCAAGCGTAGACAAACAAATCCTCACGATCACAACGAAACGGGAACTATCGAGAAGAAGAACACAACATGGTAAACACACCACACATAGACAAGACATGATGCACAACAAGCATGATGCAAGACAAGACTACATTAAGCTACTCATGGCAAGAGATGATGCAAACAAGAGCAACACATCAAGGCAAGTTTAAATGAGGCCGGGAACAACATATAACAATTCCGGTAAGTCCTCGTATGCAAATTTCAAAGTTGGTCCAGATCTGAATAAACATTATGTTGAAGTTGTTAAACAGCAAGTTAAGATGCACCAAGATGATCTACACGAGATTCTAGTCAACTTACATATAAAGTTCATTAGATTTGGAGCTACGGCCTAGAAGATATGAGCAAAACAAGTTAAACATGGCATTGATGCAAAATGCATACAAACATCAAGCAAACACCTCAAAACATGGATGCAACATGATAATATTAAAATACATACAAAAACAAGCAAGTTTCATATAGAGCACACTCAAAACGAAGCAACGGTGAAACACATACACTCTATACAAGTCATAACAACAATCTGTCCAAAACAGCAACTAGGCATCTTGCAAGCACCAAAAAAACATGCTATAGCACCCCATCATGAGAACAAAAGGCATGGACATGATGTACAGGTAAAGCATAACAAAACATGAACATTGATCTATCTCCAGAAATCACTAGAACATGCTCAAACACACATGGCAAGATTGCAAATAATAACACTTTCAGACTTTGCAGAAAATAACATCAGGTTGCAATGTTTAGAGCTATCAAACAACATGTTACAGGAACTTATCATGGTAAACAAAGGCATGGAATGCTACTACTAAATGCATATAACAAAAGTCCTTTACTGACCATGAGCCAAAAATGATCAGAAAATATGATGGCATCCATGTAAACATGGCAAGTTATATGACAGATTCACACATGGCAGGAATAATGATATGTAGGCATGTAGATGAGCTTGTACCACTCACCACAGAGCAATACATGGCATGGCAAGGCACCCAACAGTAAGAACACATGTTTATGAAGCTAAGCATGGCAATAGCAAGTTCATAGGGTGCATGGAACACTAGCAACAATCATGGCAACTACTGAACTTAATGTTAACAGGATGACAACAACATTATTTAGCAATTTTGGAGCAAGATTACAACAAGCTACAGCATGCTATAAATGCAACCAGGGGCATGGATGGATAGAGCATGACATGTATAACAAAACACCCTTAGTGAACATCTCCAGATTATGCATAGAATGACTAGTAGCAGCAGGTTTACATAGCATCACGAAATAACAGATTCAGCCTAGCAAAATAGCAACAGCAAGTACACTACTTAACAAGATTGATTCACTCAACACAAGTCATTGCATGACAAGATAAGCATAGCATCATCAAGAAGACTTGTTTATGAAACAAACCAAGGCAAGAACAAGTTCATAGCATGCAAGGACCAACTACAACAACCTTGGCAAAATTGAATAACATGTAAACAATCTGCCAGGAAACATTTTGCAGCACAAGTAGAGCACGAAAATGACATGCTAGACTAGGCCATTATTGCAAACAGGGGCATAAATAGATAGAGAAAAACCATTTGTTCAAAACATCCTTACTGAAGTATCTCAAAATATGCATGGATCTCTCTGTAGCATCAAGTTTACATGGCATAAAAATAATAGCAGAACAGAGACTAAAATCAGCAACATTACGAAGCCTAGTTTGCATGCTTGTGCTGGTCACCATATTGATCACAAAAATACAAGGTAAGCACCTCTGTAAAGAAGACATGGCATAGATCAAAACACATGTAGACATCATCCTCATAGGATGCACACATCAATCGTGGAAAAAATGACAAATGAGCATGTTATAACAGTTTCAGCAGATTAACATCACATAGCACTCTCACAAGAAAGATCCAGGCATCAAGATGAGCTCAAATGAACATGATGCAATGGAATGAAATTGAGTACTCGTTGAGACGAACAATTTGACATATTACACGCACAAAACGGAGCATTTCACAGGGAGATACAAAGCTGACAAAGATGGCAAAAAAAACAACCTCGCGGGTCAGATCTGGGCGGACATGTTCGTGCCCGGTTGGACACGTCCAGCGGCGGAGGTCCACCCGTCAGAGGCACGGGCAGACGAGGTCGTGGCCATGGTGAGGCAGTGGCGGCGCCGGTGATGGGAAGGCCGGGAGGAGAGCGAGGGTGACGGGGAGGCCGCGGATCCGGCTGCGGCCAGGCCGGATCCGGTCGGGGAGACGGCCGGCGGCGACTTACAGGGAGAGGGAGACGAGTGAGAGGGAGAGAAAAATGAGGGAAGGAGGAGGAGAGAGATACGAGGCGGGGTCCGGCCTGGGAGGAGCCAGTCGCCAGTGGCGGGCTTGCTTCGGCGGCCTTGGTCGCCGGCGAGCGGAGAGACGGCGGGGAGCTGGCGATGCGGTGGTGGCGGCGGCGGCGATGGCGCTGGAGCAGGGAGGCACGGGAGCCGGGCGGCGGCACTCGCTCGGGGGTGCGTGCTCGGACGCGGGCCCCGATAGGCTTCGTGGGCCTGGCCCGGGCCTGGGCGGGCCATGGCGGGGGAAGGCGCTGGCGGGGCCGCGTGGCCTTCGCGGGTTGGCTGGAGGGGCTCTCAGGAGGCGGCACGGCTGGCTGGCGGGGTGCGGGGAGGCGACGTGTCGCGCTCCGGTTGGCCTAGGGCGCGGCAGCGGCGGCGCTGAGTGGCGGAGGGCGGCTGCAGCGGCACGGAAAACGAGGAGGAGGGGGTTGGCTGCGGCAGAAGGTAGGGGAAGGGGTCTAGGTTGCCGAAAATGGTCTAGGGGTATCCATATATAGCAAAAAGGCCTAGGGTTAGAGGGTATTTGAGGGTTTTCGGGCATCGGATCTCGATCCGACGGTCCGGGGCGGAGGGAGAATAGGTGAGGGGTTGGTGGGCTGTGTAGATGGGCTAGGATGTGAAGAGAGAGAAGGGAAGGGCAGCCCGGCAGCAGTTTCGGAGACCGAAACGTCCGACGAAGGTACCGGCAGCGGTACCGCTATACATTTATCGGTTGGGCAGTCAAACGGACTCCGAATGCGACGAAACTTGACAGGCGCTCTGTCTACACTATAATAAGACCGCATGCCAAGTTGCATCCCATTCCGAGAACATTTTTAAGCCACTTATAAAATAATATTTCGGAGGTGCCGCGGGCGCGTGCGAGTGTGTCTGGCTCAGAACGGACAACAGAGAGAACCGGCAGAACCCGAACGGATGCAAGTTTTGAAAAACATGAAGATGAAATGCAGATGATGACATGGAAAAGTGCAACACGCAAGCAAATGACATGGCAAGGACGGCGAATAACTGGAAGACACCTGGCGCATCGAATCCGGTGCGTTACAATGTGGCACCGACATTTTTCAGTACGAAGGGCATCGTGTTGAAGAAAAATGGCCCGTAGGCTGTAATGAATAATATGGCTGCCTGGTCTGATTCCTTTGTCTTTATCTGATGGTATCCTGAGTAGGTGTTCAGGAAGCACAATGCGTTGTGACCTATCCTGGCGTCTACAATTTGATCGACATGGGGTAGGGGGAAGGTGTCTTTGGGGCAGGCTTTATTGAGGTCCTTAATATCAATACATAACCTCCATGACCTATCCTTCTTTGGTACCATGATCAAATTGGCTAGCCTGTCATGATGTTTTATATCTCAGATAAACCCGACCTCTAGTAGCTCGGCGAGTTCCTCACCCATCTCTTGACGCTTGGAATCGGAAAAACATCGAAGCGCTTGCTTGACTAGTTTATAGCCTTTGAATATGCTCAAGCTATGTTCCGCAAGCCTACAGGGTATCCTTGGCATGTCAGATGGGTGCCAGGCGAATATGTCTGAATTCTCCCTGAGGAAAGTGCGCAAGGACTCGGCGGCTTATGGATCCAGATTTGCCCCTATGGACGCCGTTTTGGCAGTGTTTGTCAGGTGTACTTGGAGTTTGACTATCTCATCAGCTGGTTGTGAATGAAGTAGACTTTGGTTGTTTGTTAAGAACGACATCATATCAGTCGACTTCGACGCAATGCGTCGTTAGCTCCTTTGCCGTGAAGGCTTCGGACAAAGTCACGAGGGCGAGTGATGTTGTCTTCTTTTTGGCTTTAAGTGCTCTATCGGGGTCGCTCGAGATGGTGATGATCCCGCGTGGTCCTGGCATTTTAAGCTTCATGTAGCCGTAATGTGGTACTGCCTGGAATGTGGAGAAGGCATCCCGACCAACAAGGTTGTGGTATCTGCTCTTGAAGGGAGCGATGTGAAACATGATCTCCTGTGAGTGGTAATTATCCAGCGTCCCGAAGATCACGTCGATGATTATTTTTCCACTATAGCGTGCTTCTCCCCTAGGGACTATACCTTTAAAGGTGGTGTAGCTCTGTTCTATGCGTGATTTATCGATGTGCATTTTGTGCAGAGTATCTGCATATATCAAATTTAGAGTGCTACCCCCGTCCAGAAGGACCTTGTAGGATCGAAAGTATGTCTAGAGGGGGGTGTTTGAACTACTTGACCAAATAAAAATCTAGCCTTTTCCCAATTTTAAGTATTGGCAGATTTTAGAAACTTAACACAAATCAAGCAATCAACCTACACATACAATTCTAAGAGTATAGCAGCGGAATGTAAACCATTGCATATGAAGGTAAAAGGGATGATTTTGGAGGGAGCAAACGCAATGTAGACACGAAGATTTTTGGCATGGTTCCGATAGGTGGTGCTATCATACATCCACGTTGATGGGGACTGAAAGCACAAGTGCTCCCTGGGTGATTTTGGTAATTAATGTCAACATATCTCTTGTTGGACTAATACCTTTACCTAGTATGTTTCAGATAAGTTCAAAAATGGAGTGGCATGGACTAGAGGATGTGGAACCGCTTCACGAGGCTAAGGACAAAGGATTGGCTCAAGCTCAAAGCACAAGACTCTACATTTTCTATTTTAGTGATCCAAGATCACATTGAGTCTATAGGAAAAGCCAATACTATCAAGAGGGGATGAGGTGTTGCTTAATGGCTTGCTTGCTCAAAGTGCTTAGTCATATGCTCCAAAGCCCACAACCACTTTCTCACATCCATATATGTTCCAAACCAAAAGTCAAACTCGGCCCCACTGAATTTCTCTATCCGGCGCCACCGAGTTCAGTTGACATAGCCACTGCTAGAAACCCTGGTCTTTTCGGTCTCACTGATAGGGATCTCAGTCTCACCGAGATGGGATTGTAATCTCTCTGTATGTATCCATTAACCAAAATCGGTCCTACCGAGTTTGTGTAATAGGTCCTACCGAGATTACAATGCAAACTCTATGTTCCTCTTCATAACATTTCGGTCCAACCAAGATGAGCGAATCGGTCCCACCGAGTTTGCCTGACCAACTCTCTGGTTAGATTATTACCAAGGTCGGTCCCACTGAGTTTGTGTAATCGGTCTCACCGAGATTACGTTATGCCCTAACCCTAACTATATCGGTCCCACCGAGTTGACATGCCGGTCCCATCGAAATTCCTAACGGTCACATTATATGCTAAATCGGTCCGACCGAGTTTCACGATTCGGTCCCACCAAGATTGGTAAGTTGTGTGTAATGGTTAGATTTTGTGTGGAGGCTGTATATACCCCTCCACCCACTCTTCATTCGTGGAGAGAGCCATCAGAACATGCCTACACTTCCAACATACGTTTTCTAATAGAGAACCACCTACACTTGTGTTGAGGTCAAGATATTCCATTCCTACCATATGAATCTTGATATCTAGCCTTCCCCAAGTTGCTTTCCAGTCAAATCTTCTTTCCACCAAATCCAAATCCTGTGAGAGAGAGGTGAGTGTTGGGGAGACTATCATTTGAAGCACAAGAGCAAGGAGTTCATCATCAACACACCATTTGTTACTTCTTGGAGAGTGGTGTCTCCTAGATTGGCTAGGTGTCACTTGGGAGCCTCCGACAAGATTGTGGAGTTGAACCAAGGAGTTTGTAAGGGCAAGGAGACCACCTAATTCATGAAGATCTACCCTAGCGAGGCAAGTCCTTCATGGGTGATGGCCATGGTCGTATAGACAAGGTTGCTTATTCGTGGACCCTTCGTGGGTGGAGCCCTCTGTGGACTCGCGCAGCCGTTACCCTTCGTGGGTTGAAGTCTCCATCAATGTGGATGTATGATAGCACCACCTATCGGAACCACGACAAAAACATCCGTGTCTCCAATTGCGTTTGCACACTCCAATCCCATCCCTTTACATTCTTGCAAGTTGCATGCTTTACTTTCCGCTACTCATATACTCTTTGCATGCTTGCTTGTTATGTATTGCGAGTGTTATACTTGTGCCAAAACTCCACTTAAACTTAAAGAAATTAAAAACTGCAACTTTTCTCACTTAATGTCTAATCACCCCCCCCCTCTAGACACCTCTTCTCAATCCTTTCAATTGGTATCAAAGCCTTGGTCTCCATTGCTTTGGTTTAATCACCATTGGAGGAAGATGGACGAGTCTACTTTGGGGAGTCTTAGATATAGAGTGCCTATACTTGATGGAGAATACTTTTATGAGTGGAAAAAGGAGATGCTTGTGATTTTCAACGAATATCATTTGAACAAGTACATTGGTAGCCATTGTGCACCTCATGTTGATCCTATGCATCCTACCCTTGATGGGTCAATTGACATGATTCACAATCTTAGAACTATTGATCTTATCACTAGAGGTTTGCCTAGAAACTTGGTAGGTTGCTTGCCTACTCTTAAGTGTGCCTACACCATATGGAAATTTCTTGAGGAACGATTTCCAAATTATTCCTTGAAAAATCTGGATGAAATTCTCCATAAGTCTATTGCCTTGAGTAAGATGAATTCCAATGATCCTATGTTTGGTGATTGTCTATTTGAGCTTACAAATCTTATGCGTGCCAAAGGAGATGTTGGAATTATTAGCGATATTATTTTCGAAGCTACTACAAATTCATAAAGAAGATCATGGTCAAACTCACTCTAATGAATCACCCTCTCTAGGAATTTATCCACCACATGACGATGTTGAACATGGATACTATGATGAGGATGATGATAGTGACTTTCATCTTGATGATGCAATGGGACACTTTGGTCTTATGGAAAATCTTTGGGGATACATGGTAGGAGGAAAGGAATGGGTTCTTGATAGTGGATGTACCGATCACATGACCGGAGATAAAGATATGTTTCGTTAGCTTGCTGAAAATGACGGCCCTCAAAAGTATGTCACTTTTGGTGAGAACTCAAAGGGTAAGGTGGTTGGCCTCGGTAAGGTGGCCATCTCACATGGTAGCTCCATACAAAATGTCATGCTCGTTGAATCTTTTGTATACAATTTACTTTCAGTATCTAGACTTGCTGATTGCAGTTTCAATGTCCTATTTACTGAAGTAGATTGCCAAGTGTTTCATAGAGATAATCATAAAATGGTCTTTACCGGCATTCATAGAGGTGATCTTTACATTGTTGATTTCACCAAAAAGGCTCAACCTAGAACTTTCTTCATTGCTAAATCCTCTAAAGGTTGGTTATGGCATAGACGTTTAGGTCATGTGGGCATGCGAAACCTTGACAAGCTTATTAAAGGAAATCATATCCTTGGCGTTAACGATGTCATATTTGATAAGGATAGACTTTGCAGTGCTTGTCAAGTAGGTAAACAGGTTGGAGGAAGGCATCCCGTGAAGAACATCATGACCACAAGGAGGCCACTCGAGCTACTTCACATGGATCTTTTTGGTCCCAATGCCTACAAAAGTCTCGGTGGAAATTCTTTTGGTCTAGTTATAGTTGATGATTTTTCAAGATTTACGTGGGTGTTCTTTCTCGATGATAAATCGCAGGTTCAAAAGATCTTCAAAAACTTTGCTAGGAAGGCCCAAAATCAATTTGAAGTGAAGATCAAGAAGGTTCGCAGCGACAATGGAACGGATTTCAAGAACACAAATGTGGACACCTTTCTTGACGAAGACGGGATTTCACATGAGTTCTCGGCTACGTACACACCTCAACAAAATGGAGTTGTTGAGAGGAAGAACCGGACGCTCATCAAAATGGAAAGAAAGATGCTTGATGAGTACAAGACGCCGAAGCACTTTTGGGCAGAAGCGGTTGAGACAGCTTGTCATGTAACAAATCGCTTGTATCTTCACAAGCTACTCGGCAAGACGGCATACGAGCTCCTCACTGGTAACAAACCCCAAGTTGGATACTTTCGAGTATTCGGCTCAAAGTGCTACATTCTTTATTTGCATTGTCGTTCTAAATTAGCTCCTAAATCTCATGAAGGTTTCCTACTTGGTTATGGCTCAAACTCTCACACTTACCGTGTCTACAATAGTTTCACCTGAAAGGTTGAAGAGACGGTAGATGTGAAGTTTGATGAATCTAACGGCTCGCAAATAGAGCAATTGCCAATTGATGTAGGAGACAAAGATCCTTCAGAAGCAATCCAAGACTTGTCTATTGGCAAGATTCGTCCAACGGAGGTGAAGGAGAGTAGCTCGTCCGTCCAAGTGGAAGCTTCCACCTCACAACAAGGTGAACCAAGAGTTCATACGGAAGCATCCACAAGTGGGACACACCAAGACGAAGAAAATGAGGAAGTACACCAAGATGAACATCAACAACCTCCTTCTCCACCACGGCAAGAGAACGACAACATCAACAACGAACAAGACCAAGAAGAAGAACAAGACGAAGAGGATGTTCTACCAAAATCAAAGCAAAAGCTTTCACGAGTTCGAGCAAGAGTTGCCAAAGACCATCCCATCAAGCAAATCTACAATGATATCCAAACCGGGAGAATCACTCACTCCAAAACTCGTTTAGCTAACTCTTGTGAACACTAGTCATTCATCTCTAGCATTGAAGCTATGAAGGTTGAAGAAGCATTGGAAGATCCGGATTGGATAAACACCATGCATGAAGAGCTACACAACTTTGAGAGAAACCAAGTTTGGACATTGGTTGAGAAGCCCGACAACAACCACAACATCATCGATGCCAATGGGTGTTTCACAACAAGCAAGATGAAGATGGACAAGTACTTCGCAACAAAGCATGCATCGTTGCCCAAGGCTACACTCAAGTCGAAGGTATGGACTATGGTGAGACATACGCCCCCGTTGCTAGACTTGAGTCCATTCGTATCTTACTTGCCTATGCTAATCACCATGATATCACCTTGTACCAAATGGACATTAAAAGTGCTTTTCTAAATGGTGAAATAGAGGAGGAAGTTTATGTTAAGCAACCTCCCGGCTTTGTGAATCCTAAGAAACATAATCATGTGTACAAACTTCACAAAGCTCTTTGTGGTCTTAAACGAGCTCCTAGAGCATGGTATAAATGCTTGACCAAGTTCCTTATTGAAAAAGGCTTTGAAATTGGAAAAATTGATTCTACTCTTTTTACTAAAAGGGTTAATTGAGAACTATTTGTGTGCCAAATCTATGTTGATGATATTATATTTGGTTCGACTAACCCTCACTTTAGTGAAAAGTTTGGAAAGCTAATGTCAGAGAAGTTTGAGATGTCTATGATGAGTGAACTCAAATTCTTTCTCGGTTCACAAATCAAGCAAACTAAGGAAGGTACCTTTGTCTCTCAAGCAAATTACACCAAGGACTTATTCAGGAAGTTCAATATGCAAGAATGCAAATGTATGACTACACCCATGCCTACTAGTGGACATCTTGATTTGACCAAAGATGGTGAACCGGTTGATCAAAAGGTTTATTGCTCTATGATTGGTTCATTGTTATATCTATGTGCTTCACATCCAGAAATTATGCTAAGTGTGTGCATGTGTGCACGATATCAAGCGGCTCCTAAATAATGTCACCATAAGGCTGTGAAAAGGATTGTGAGATACTTAATTCATACACCAAATTTTGGCATTTGGTATCCGAAGAGGGCCTCTTTCAATCCTGTTGGCTACTCCGACTCGGACTATGCTGGTGACAAGGTTGATAGAAAGTCCACTTCGGATACTTTTCAATTTCTTGGTAGATCTCTTGTGTCTTGGTCTTTCAAGAAACAAAACTCGGTATCCTTATCCACCACCTAAGCGGAATACATTGCCGCTGGTTCATGTTGTGCTCAATTACTTTGGATGAACCAAACTCTTAAGGATTATGGGATATATGCGAAACATGTTCCATTACTTTGTGACAATGAAACTGCTATCAAGATTGCTCACAATCCCGTGCAACATTCTCGAACTAAGCATATTGAAGTTCGTCATCATTTCATTCGAGATCATGTTGCCAAAGGGGACATTAATCTTAAGCATGTTCGCACCGATAAACAATTAGCAGATATATTCACTAAACCATTTGATGAGAAAGTGTTTTGCAGGTTAAGAGGTGAATTGAACATCATTGATGCTTCAAACTTGGAGTAGGAACTCCATTTGGATACATGCAAGTCATGAGCCTATGACTAATCCTTGATATTCTTCTCATGCTACTATTTAAATGTCTTGGATATATTTGCACCCTTGCATGCTATCTAACCCTTGTAGGTACTTGAATGAATCTAAATCTATGAGATTGCAACACACTCACATCTTGAGCAAATCTCTACATCACCAAGTTTCTACACAATGGTGGTTGAAGACAAGGAAGCACAAAACCCTTCTAACATATCCTTTGACAAATTCTGTTTTGAACTTTACGATTGTCATTTTGGATACACAAGTGCTCTTCCTTGCAAAAGTAACACATGTAGGTAGATGAACTCACATTCCAAGTGGTGCTCCCAACTATTGATGAGCTACATCAACTTTGAACAATCCACACAAGTTCAACTACATGATCACGATCAACACCACCACCCAAGGTATGTTATTCCATCTTAGAGAAGCTTTACTCCAAGTCATGAGTCAAAGCAACTCAACAAGATGTGAATACATCAAAATGCTTAAACGAAAAATGGTAACATTTTGAACTTAAACGATGAGTATGACGTATGATCAAGTGATCTCACTTGACTCCTATGTCAATATACTCTAACATAGGTGACTTTGTCGCTGACCAATTCTAGATGAAGTTCTCTCGTGTTCTTTTCTGTGCTGTTGCATTTGTCTCATGCATATTTGTTTCCCCTTTCAAAAAAAACTTCATCTAGATTTCTTTTCTTTTTGTGTTCTGCATTCCCTGCATCCAATTCATTGCAGATCTTTCAGTTAATTCCGTGCACATCCCTGTGAGATCTTACTTGTCTAGTGATCTGAGGTGACAAGTGTTTTCTCTGTCACGAACTCGGTCACACCGGTCTGTTGTGTTCGGTCCAACCGAAATATTTCAGTGCAACTGAAGCATACACCTCGGTGCCACCGATTTCACAGCAGGAAAGACATCTTGCCACTTGTTCCTGTATTCTTTTTTGATCCAGCTCCACTCAATGATTCTTGTCCTCTACCAGCATCACTTTCACCTTGCTGCTTTGTTTTGTGCCTCAAGGACCAAAGCCATTTGTAACAAAAATCTAGAAGAACCCTTCTTGGAAATTGATGTTAAAGGGGGAGAGAGAGATCACATCAAAGCTTAATCATATCTATAGGGGGAGAGAATACTCAAGGGGAGAGAGAGTAATCTTCAAGGACCCCGGATGCTTGGTGTTCAAGAGGAGAGAAGTCACATGTCTTTAAGAGGGGAAAGACATGTTCATATTTGTTTGTTTGCATTAGCTCTGTTTCTTTTCCTTGAGCTCTGATTTTCTGTTCCCTATCTTCTCCCAGTATCCCATGCTAGATTCAGGGGGAGCAAGACACCTAAGGGAAGGAAATCCTGAAATTCTTTGCACATCTTTACCTTTGGGGACATGTCTATATTCAATGGGGTGCTTAGTACTCACTCTCGACATGTCATCCCAGTCTTGCTACTCTTGTGGTTTCTTTTGTTTGCTCTGGCTAGTAAGTGCATCTGTGTTATCTAACCTTGTTTACGCAGGTTCATTCCATCCTAAGCCAACTCAATACCACAAGGTAAGTATATGCATCATAGTCATGTGCATGAGGATCTCTTGCTGATGTACATACTGTTTGCAAGAAGGACTCATGAGCATGAAGGTACTTTTCCAATGTTCACATCTTTTGCTCTGATGCATATAGCCAAGACACATGTAACACATTGCTTACTATGTCATGCTTATGCATTCACATGCTCCTACATTCCATATTTACATGATTGCATACATGTAGGGGGAGCCTATGCATGTTACATGTCTTTCCAAATCTTTACTTGGTATTCCCTATATCTTTATCTAAAGCTTTGATGTATGTTGTCATCAATTACCAAAAAGGGTGAGATTGAAAGCACAAGTGCTCCCTGGGTGATTTTGGTAATTAATGTCACCATATCTCTTGTTGGACTAATACCTTTACCTAGTATGTTTCAGATAAGTTAACCAATGGAGTGGCATGGACTAGAGGATGTGGAACCCCTTCAAGATGCTAAGGACAAAGGATTGGCTCAAGCTCAAAGCATAAGACTCTATATTTTCTATTTTAGTGATCCAAGATCACACTGAGTCTATAGGAAAAGCCAATACTATCAAGAGGGGATGAGGTTTTGCTTAATGGCTTGCTTGCTCAAAGTGCTTAGTGAAATGCTCCAAAGCCCACAACCACTTTCTCACATCCACATATGTCCCAAACCAAAAGTCAAAATCGGCCCCACCGAATTTCTCTATTCGGCGCCAGCGAGTTCAGTTGACATAGCCACTACCAGAAACCCTAATCTTTTCGGTCTCACCGAGATGGGATTGTAATCTCTCTGTATGTATCCATTAACCAAAATCGGTCCCATCGAGTTTGTGTAATCGGTCCTACCGAGATTACAATGCAAACTCTTTGGTCCTTTATGTAACATTTCGGTCCAACCAAGATGAGCGAATTTGTCCCAACGAGTTTGCATTACCAACTTTTTGGTTAGTTTATTACCAAAATCGGTCCCACCGAGTTTGTGTAATCGGTCTCACCGACATTACGTTATGCCCTAACCCTAACTATATTGGTCCCACCGAGTTGACATGTCGGTCCCACCGAAAATCCTAACGGTCACATTATTTGCTAGATCGGTCCGACCGAGTTTCATGATTCGGTCCCACCGAGATGGGTAAGTTGTGTGTAACGGTTAGATTTTGTGTGGAGGCCATATATACCCCTCCACCCGCTCTTCATTCATGGAGAGAGCCATCAGAACATGCCTACACTTCCAACATACATTTTCTGAGAGAGAACCACCTACACTTGTGTTGAGGTCAAGATATTCCATTCCTACCATATGAATCTTGATCTCTAGCCTTCCCCAAGTTGCTTTCCACTCAACTCTTCTTTCCACCAAATCCAAATCATGTGAGAGAGAGTTCAGTGTTGGGGAGACTATCATTTGAAGCACAAGAGCAAGGACTTGATAATCAACACACCATTTGTTATTTCTTGGAGAGTGGTGTCTCCTAGATTGGCTAGGTGTCACTTGGGAGTCTCCGACAAGATTATGGAGTTGAACCAAGGAGTTTGTAAGGGCAAGGAGATCGCCTACTTCGTGAAGATCTACCCTAGTGAGGCAAGTCCTTCGTGGGAGACGGCCATGGTGGTATTGTCGGATTTCGGGTTCTGGTAGGTCCTCTAGGTTCGAACACTGGGGTGCGCGCGGAGATCTCGCCCTCTACCTACCTGCACCTCGCCGCCTCGCTAGGATCTAAGCTATGAAAGGAACAACACAAGAGACATATGGTTTATACTAGTTCGGGCCACCATTGTGGTGTAATACCCTACTCTAGTTTGTGGTGTGGTGGATTGCCTCTTGGGATGATGATGAACAATACAAGGAAGAACAGCCTCGCGAGGGTCTGTTCTTGGCCGGTGCGATGAACTGCTAGGGGGAGTTCAGTCGCTCTTTCTGCTGGTTTCCACATTATGCCTCTACCTTGTGGGTGGCTAGTCCTATTTATAGGCAAAGGCCCTGGGCCTCTTCCGAAATATTGAGCGGGAAGGGCGCCAACAATTGGCCATTTTGAAGGGGAACATCCAGTACGCTTATCCTGACTAAAGTTGGTCCTCGCCTGTCAAAGGCTCTGGTGGTGACACCGGCTTGGGCTCCACAATGACTTCCTTCCTGCCGTTGCGACGGTCTTGGTCTTGTTGCACCGAAACGGATGCCTTTGCTTGATGCTCTCGCCTGCGCTTGCTCCCTTTGCACCAAAGAGGAAAGGAGGACACTGCGTGGGCTGGCGCCCGCCTGGCGCCCTTGGTCGTCATGGCTTGCGTCATGGGCACCTCGTGAGGTACCCCGCCTTGATCTCTCCGCCTCCTCGCGAGCCAGCCTGATGAGGCTGTGCATGAGGAAGCTCCCTGTCGTCCACCCCATGATGCTTGGCCCCTCGCGAGGGTCTTGAGCTCGTGCTGATGAAGATGGGCCATGCTGGGCCGCCCCTTGAGCCTCGCCGCAGGCAGGCTAGTCTGGGGACCCCCGTTCCTAGAACGCCGACAGTAGCACCCGGGCCCAAGGCGCGCCCGGACTTGGCTGAGCAGAAAAGTGAAGGGCAAGTGCAAAGCGCTGTGGGCCCTAACAGCCGGCGGCCTCGGGCGCCGCGTGGCGGTTGGTTGGACGTGGGCGGCCCTGCTTCCCCACGACGCCTTGGCGACTGCACGAATTGACAAGTCCCTGCATGCAAAGCGGGTGATGATTACCTGCGATCGTGGAGTCCGGCGGTTGGCCTCCTCCGGCTATAAGTACGGAACGGTGCGTGCCCTTCTAGTCCATCTCTTTTTGCTTCTCCTTCTTCTCCGTCCTTGCTCCACCTTGCTACAATGGCCCCGATCTGTCGGTTCTCTGTGGAATAGAAGGGGAAGGCTCCCCGAGTGGGTCCCCACCCGCTTCCGCCGAAGAAACGGCTAGCCCTATGCCGTCGAGATGAGGGCGCCCGGTAGGAGGTGTCGAGGCCTTGGTGCGAGTGGCTGCCGCCAGGGTTCCCGCTGCCCTTGTACGCCCACCTTGAGGGCCCTGCAGGAGTTGATGTCGAGCGCCATGGACGATGCCGCCATCAACGGCGACGGGTCACGGTGGTGCGCTTTGTCCCTCCTGGAGTTCATGCCGAGGACTCCTCCCGAGAGTTTGTGCTCCACGTCGCCATGCCTCCTCAGTCTTGGATTCGCCTTCCTCCCTCCTTCGCCTTTGTGATGCCGCAGGGGGTATACTTGGAGCTCTGGTTGTAGCATGCCGGCTGCAACACCGTCGCGACCGAAGCGGAGGTCACGGTCGTCGCCCCGGGCAAAGTCTTCATGACTCGAGGCTGGGGCGAGATCGCCCGGGTTTGCAGGACGAGGGGCGCCCTCGCGATCCACCTGGAGTACGACGACGCTTTCATGATGCTCTTCAAGGTCTTTGACACGGACGGACGCTGGCTGGAGTGCTGCCCTGAGAGGGTTGGTCGGGGCCCTGCCGCGGCGATGACCAGGCTCGCCGTCTGCTCCCTCAACGGCTCCTCATGCGGCGGGGGCGCCGGAGGATCCAGTGACTCCGCTGAGCTCTTCGCAACTCCGGAGACGAGCGATGACAGCTACGAGCCCCCGAGCTTGCATCGATCTCGGAGCAGGACGGGCTTGTTAGGCCGCCATCGCCTCTGATCTGGATGAGGTTGGCGCAGGTGCCTGACGGCCCACTGTTGATGATGGCGTCTCTTGCGGAGGCATGTGTAGTTAGCATTCTCTAGGACCTGTTCCCTCTGTTCCCTGCGAGGAGTCGGAAAGCGTGCCCCGTGGGGGCTTGTAAGATGCATGTAGTTCTGTTTGTTAATATAGTCCTTGCCATGAAGTTGTGCGAGATGCTTATTCCGTCTTAGCTTAGTTCTTCCTTTCGAACGTCACGAGGGCTTGGTGCTCTGCGCCGACAGGTCCAGGTCCCAAGGCAGGCTTCAGCCGTCGCTGGTATGCTAGGTCGCGATGCCGTGGTCAAGACCAGGAGGTGAGCAGCCCGGGGTCCAGTAAGAGCCCCTGAGTCGCGATGCTCAGGCGGTCCCCTTTAGCGCTCAAGCAGCCATCGTTCGGTGAGAAAGGAACCCGACGTTGCTAACACGGGATTGCATTGGATGTGGGGACGGTGCTGCGATAGCCAGTGTTTCCGGAGGGTGACTTATCTCGAGAGTTAGGAACCGCTTCCTGGTGCGGCGCTAGGTCCGTGCATCGGCCGGCGAGGGGTTGTCTGGCGAGGTCCCCGCGTGCCTCTTCCCTCTCGCCTTTGCTCCCCTTTATGCTCTACGTCCTCGGGTCCCGGCCCTCGAGCGGCTCTCAGCCGTCGCTGGTATGCTAGGTCACGATGCCGTGGACAAGGCCAGAGGGTGAGGGCTGGAGATCCAGTAGGAGCCCATGAGTCGCGATGCTCAGGTACCCCCCCCTTTAACGTGCAAGCGGTTCGCGCGGACGAGAGTGAAGACGCCGTGAGGGCCTCGCCTGGTGCTACTCCTTGAAGGGATCCTGCAGGCCCACCACAAGAAGAACAAGAGTCCGCTATGATAAGCGGCGGTCAGCCGTTGGTTGCTTTGGAGAGGTGACGAGGCACTGAAGGCCTGATGAGGTGGCGCTGTGCAGGGCTGCCGCGGCCAGAGCTCAGCCGTTCAGGTATTTCGGCATTGTAGGGACAGACCCATGCGCAAGCGTCGTGCCATTGGGGAGCAGCTCCATCGGTTGGTGTCAGTTGAGCGGGCAACTAGGTCAAGCACGTTAATCACGAAGAAGCAAGTTCATTTAGATAGATGTAGGGAACGTAGACATCGCTGGGTCTGGCCCGAGCGACTCGGGGATGACGCAGCCCAAGGGGCGCCCCCAACAAAGTAAGCTAGGAACTTAAAGTAAAAAGGGCATACATGCCGCAGGGACGGACCAATGCGGCCTGGGAATAATGTAGCCCTGGGGGGCGCTCCCATCTGGAAACGAAACTTGAAGGATGTCACCTGATAGCGTTGAAGACGAAGGGGTGTCGAAGTAGCGAACGTCGTGGGCTGCGGAAGCCGATCTTTAAGAGCCCCCAGGCCCAGGAGCCTCGGGAGGTTCCGGAGGCGCTGGTGGCTCCCCATGGACCATCTCCATCTCCGCCAGGACTGCGAAACTCCTGGCCTCCTGAGCCTCCAGGATGCTCCCCATGAGGCGCTGGTACGTGGCGGCCGCGTTTGGCAAGCCGTAGGAAATGCGAACATAGCTGTGGGGTGGGCCTTCGCAGCTCCCCGCGTGTGAGGGCCAGAAGCGCTCCTGAGAGGCAGCTCGGTTGAGCCCCGGGATGTCGATGCAGACGTGCAGCCCACCATCCTCGCCTGGATGGGGAGCTGCGGCGGGTAACCGGCGGCTGCCACTCATGACTCTTGACTCCTGCAACTCCTGCGTGATCTGACTGATGAACTCCTGAGGGTTTGGCCCTCCTTGCCTTGCTCCTTCCTGAGGGAAACGTGCTTTGAAACATGCCTCCAAGTGGTTCCCAAGCGCCTCCCTTGTGACCTTAGCAAGGTCGGTGGCCCTCCAGGAGGGAGCCCCCGAGCCTTGCTTGAGGAGGGCATCGGGCGCGCCTTCCTATGCGACAGAAGGAGGTGCCCCCTGAGCAGGCGCAGACCCTGAGGGGCCTGCCTCCTGACGGGTCGGGCCTGGCGATGTCTTCTTCTTCTTGGGAGCGGTCTCAGGGAGCCTCCAGCTCCTGCGATCTGGGTCTTCAAGTGATGCGGCCTGAAAAGCTCACTCCAGGGAGCACAATGCGTCTCTTTCTTCACAAGGCACCATGATGACTCCGCCGCTTCCTTACATCTTGAGGACGTTGTATCCGTGATGAGTCATGGCCATGAACTTGGCGAGAGCTAGGTACCCGAGGATGGCATTGTATGGAAGGCGAATGTGGGCAACGTCGAAGTCGATGAGCTCGGTGCGGTAGTTGTCGCGTGCCCCGAAGGTGACAGGGAGGCGGACCTGCCCAATCGGAACCGTGGAGCCATCGGTGACTCCGGAGAAAGGCTTGGTTGGCTGAAGCTGATTGTAAGGCACTTGGAGATTGTTGAATGTCTCTACGGACAGGATGTTGAGCCCTGCCCCGCCGTCGATGAGGGTCCTGGTGACTTGCACAATTGTGATGATTGGGGAGCAAAGCATTGGGAGGACTCCGGCTGCGGCCGCGCACTTGAGCTGATCCGCTGAGCTAAACGTGATGGCGCACGCTGACCACTTGAGAGGGCGCGTGGCTTCGAGCTTGGGGAGGACTACATTCACTTCGCGGGCGAACTGCTTGAAGATGCATTGAAAGGCTGGGGCTTGAGCTCCGCCCAGGATGCAGGAGATTGTGCGTGGCTCCTGGAATCTCCCAGCCCCCTCGTCCTGATGATGGTCCTCGTTTCTTCTTGGCTGCGGCGGCAGAGGAGGGGGGCCTGTGTTTCCTTGCGGACGATCCTCATGAGGATGATCCCTCCAGGCTCCCTCGCGAGGCTGATCCTGCCAACGATCCTCGCGAGGTCGGTCGCGCCACCCTTGGCGAGGGCCGCGTGTCGGATTTCGGGTTCCGGCAGACGCACTAGATTCGAACACTGGGGTGCGTGCGGAGATTTCGCCCTCTACCTACCTACACCTCACCGCCTCGCTGGGATCTAAGCTATGAAAGGAACAACACAAGAGACACAGGGTTTATACTATTCCAGGCCACCATTGTGATGTAATACCCTACTCTAGTTTGTGGCGTGGTGGATTGCCTCTTGGGCTGATGATGAACAATACAAGGAAGAACAGCCTCGCGAGGGTCTGTGCTTGGCTGGTGCGATGAACTGCTCGGGGGAGTTCAGTCGCTCTCTCTCTCTGCTGGTTTCTAGATGATGATATCTATCTTCCCCTCGATCCCTCTACCTTGTGGGTGGCTAGTCCTATTTATAGGCAAAGGCCCTGGGCCTCTTCCCAAATATTGAGCGGGAAGGGCGCCAACAATTGGCCATTTTGAAGGGGAACATCTAGTACACTTATCCTGACTAAAGTTGGTCCTTGCCTGTCAAAGGCTCTGGTGGTGACGCCGGCTTGGGCTCCACAATGACTTCCTTCCTGCCGTTGTGACGGTCTTGGTCTTGTTGCACCGAAACGGATGCCTTTGCTTGATGCTCTCACCTGCGCTTGCTCCCTTTGCACCAAAGAGGAAAGGAGGACACTGCGCGGGCTGGCGCCCGCCTGGCGCCCTTGGTCCTCATGGCTTGTGTCATGGGCACCTCGTGAGGTACCCCGCCTTGATCTCTCCGCCTCCTCGTGAGCCAGCCTGACGAGGCCGTGCCTGAGGAAGCTCCTTGCCGTCCAGCCCGCGAGGCTTGGCCCCTCGCGAGGGTCTTGAGCTCGTGCTGATGAAGATGGGTCGTGCTGGGCCGCCCCTTGAGCCACGCCGCAGGCCGCAGGCAGGCAAGTCTGGGGACCCCCGTTCCCAGAACACCGACAGTAGCCACCGGGCCCAAGGTGCACCTGGACTTGGCTGAGCAGAGAAGCGAAGGGGCAAGTGCGAAGCGCCGCGGGCCCTAACAGCCTGCGGCCTCGGGCGTTGCGTGGCGGTTGGTTGGTCGTGGGTGCCCTAGCAACTGCGCGAATCGTCAAAAGAGCGGCATCTGCCTAGGCTTTGCTTCCCTTGCTTCCTCCGGTCATTGCCCAGATCCCCTTTCTTGCGCCCTTCCTTCCTGCCTCTGAAATATTCAGATCTACTTCGACCGCGTGCCCTAGCAAGACATGGCGCCTCGCCAGACCCCGGCCGGAGCTTGGTACTCACCCGCCTTGGACTCGCCGAACATATCGGAGACGAGCCTTGCCCGGGTGCGCCGGATGGTGGCGGCGCAAGGCATCGACGGGGCAGTGGTGTTCAAGGCCGGCTCTGCCCTTCCTGAGGGCCAAAGGAGCACCTTCTATCCGCTCTTCGTAAGCGCCATTGCTGCCGGTGTGGTGCCTCCTTTTTCTAAGTTTTTCTTCTCTGTCCTCCGTCATTACAACCTGCAAGCTCTACACCTCCACCCCAACTCTGTTCTTCTTCTGGCGATCTTTATCTACTATTGTGAGGCTCACGTCGGAGTGCAGCCCTCAGTGGCCTTGCTGTGCCACTACTTCTCCCTCCGGACCTCTCGTGGTCCCATCTCCGCATGCGTGAGCTTTGTCGTGTATGGCGGCTCCAACGCCATCTTGAAGCCCGGGAAGAGGATTGAGGGCTTCAGGAGCAAGTGGGTCATGGTAGATGCTAGGCGCATCCACCCTCGGTTGATTCTGCCCACGGAGCACCCCACGAGCTCCGATGATTGGTCTCGCGTGGAACTCGTGGACCCCCGTGCGAAGCCGGTGCTGGAGAAGATGGGCGCGGATCTGAGGCCCGGCAACATGGCGGCGGTGAAGCTGACCGGTGCGTCGCTCCTGAGGGAGTTCCTGGAGCACCACGTGGCCCCGCTTCACAAGTACTCGCTTCAGCTGTGGAGGCCCCGCCCAAGGCCCATAGTCTTGGCCGACGAAGATCTGGCCGCGGTCCTCCAATCGTTGGTCGGGAGAGACGTGGCGAGGCTGGAGGGAGCCCCTGTACCCCTGTTCCTTTGAGATGATTGGGAGCAGGTGGTGGACTCCATGCCCGTCTTCAATGGGGACGGGCCCGTGCCCACGGAGGTTCCCGAGGACCCGGCGGCCCTGGCGACGGTGAACGTGTCCTCCAGTGAAGAGGAGGAAGAAGAGGAGTGGGAAGAAGGGCCTGACTCCGAGGCTACCGACGGGGAGTCGAGAGCACCCCTCCCCCGACGCAGGTCCCGCGCTCTCCGCCTCTTGCCGAGCGACGACGAGGATGGCGATGAGCAGGGTGGCGAGAGCTTGCCCCCAATCTCGAAGAAGGACAGGACTGGGCTGGTCCCCTGCGGGTCTGCCCGGGCTCTGAGGCGATCCGCTGACACGCCTCCTACCCTCGAGCTTCTCGAGGCTGATCCCTGCAGCCGGCTCTCGGGCATCAAGTATGGCCGGAGGTTGCTCGAGCTCACGAGCGATGACCAGTGAGTGCTTGATTCTTGTTTTATTCCCTGTTTTTTCACTGAGGCTTGACGTTTGTATCTCTTGGCTTGGCTGGCGCCTGCGGTGAAGAAGCTGAAGGGGGCTCCCGAGATTCCGTCTGGGGCAGCGCCTATGCCCGCAAAAGGAGGTGACTGCAAGGCACGGGCCTCTCCTGCCCGGTCGTCCTTGCGAGGCATGGTGGAGCTGGCTGGGGTGAGCTCAGCCCCCATGGCCCAAGCGACTCCTGGGGTACCCTTGCCTGATGCCACCACCACAGCTGTTGGGGCGCAGCAGGTCCCACCTTAGGATACTGTGGTTATGTTGCCGTCCTCTCCTCCTACTCCACCAACTGTTGTCTCTCCGACTCCTCCCACTGTCCTGGATCGTGCTACTGCTGTACTGGACCGGCTGCGGCAAGATCTTCTCCGCGCCAACCCTCGCTTGGTGGCCGGGCGCTTGGAGCTGGCTTCTGGCTGGATTCGCTCTGACGCTTCGATTCGAGCGGCGCTGGTTCAGGCCTCGACGGCTTGCGACGAGGAGAAGCAGGCCGTCCTTGGGGCGAAGGCTACTCGCACCACTGTCTTGGGGGACGCGGCCGATGCCCGAGGTCGCTGCAAGGCACTGGAGAGCGAGCTATAGAACCTGCGGGACCTGCTTGCCAAGGAGGCCCGCATTCGCCAAGAGAAGGAGGAAGACATGAAGGCTCGTGAGGCGGCCGTCAAGGACCGAGACGCCAAGCTTATCAAGCACCGTGACCGCCTGGGAGAACTGGAGCAAGAGTTGGAGGTGAGGAAGGTCGAGCTGGACGACAAGGCGCGGGTCCTCGCCGAGGACCGTGAGGCCTTCATGGAGATGGAGGTGAAGGCTCGCACCTTCCTGAGGTCGCTTTACGACAGCGGCCTGGAAAGTCTGCTGGCCGGCGCCGAGGATGGCCCCGCCAAGCTGCTCCCCTTCCTGGTCCGTGCTCTTGAAGATGTCACCCTTGGCCTTGGCCCTATGGCTGAGGCCGAGGCGCGTGTCCTGTCTTCTGCAGTGCTGACGCGGGTCCTTACCCACGTCTACCTTCGCGATCCCAACATCGACCTCGACAGCCTGCTGGAGCCAGTGAGCGGCGAGCTTGCCGCTGCCGCTGCTGAGGCCGTGAAGGATCGTGCGGAGGCTCTGCTGGCGAAGTTCTGGGCCTTCAGCACCAAGCCAAGCGAGGCGCTGCCGGTCATGCGGCTTCACGAGGCGAACCCGCTCCGTGTAGCTCCGCCGCCAACAAATGACTCTGTTGTGGCTCCTGTCCTCCTTTCAGCTCCTGCAATCATGCATCATGCCTCGGGGAGGCGTTTAAACTTGTGTTTGGTGTTGTGATAACAGTTATGGACTGTAATATTTGCTTTTGAATTCCTTGAGATTTGCGCTTTTCCTTCCTACTTGCTTATGTTCTACGCCGGCAGAGCCCGGCCCCACGCATACCTCAGCCGCCGTTAGCCCCGACCGGAAACCAGGACGGGACCAAGGAGTGAGGGGCTACGTGATAAGTTAGGCTCCTGAGTCACGATGCTCAGGAGTCCCCCTTAGCGCCCGAACAACAAGTAGGGAGGTGAGATGTGTGGGTGAATCTACCAGTCTACGTCTACAGAGCCCGGCCCCGCGCATACCTCAACCGCCATTAGCCTTTCAGAACAAAGGAGTGAGGGGCTACGTGACCAGTTAGGCTCCTGAGTCACGATGCTCAGGAGTCCCCCTTGACGCTCAAATGGCCTTCATACCTTGGCTCCACTCGGGGATGGACGTGCGACGAACTAGGCCTGAGGGGCCTGGCTGGGTGACGTGCGTCTGGGCGTGACCCAGGCGCAGCCCCCGTGCCCAGCACCCTCGCGCGACACTCCCGAGGGGAGGCGTTGCGATGAGGCCAGGCACTAAGCTCTGGGCTCCCTCAGGTTGATGCGGCCGGGGGCCACCCTTAGTTGTTTATCACCAGTGCGGAGCATAGCACTTCTATATGTGTACGGGCATAGCCGCTCCTCGGCAGTGTCGTCAGCTAGCGTGGAGCATGGTGTTTCCACTGGTGCGTGGGAGGGGGCTCCCCTCCGGGAGGAGCCCCCGGGGCGTGTACAGCCCCGCCCTGACACGTGGCTGCCACGGTAGGGCCTGACGAGGTGTATCTGGGCACCCGTGAGCCAGCGCGGGACTCACAGGGCCCTACCTCAAGGCGGGTTGCGCCTGGCACTAGGCCATAACTTGTGATGTGTTCTTGCAAGTTTGGTTAGATGCCGACGCTCTACGTCCTCGGGCCCCGGCCCTCGAGCGGGTCTCAGCCGTCGCTGGTATGCCAGGTCATGATGCCGTGGACAAAACCAGAGGGTGAGGGCTGGAGAGCCATTAGGAGCCCATGAGTCGCGATGCTCGGGTACCCCCCCTTTAACATGCAAGCGGCCGACATGAAGGAAGAAGAGGTGCCGTGGACATGCATCAAATAACAAGCATGATGGGTCGAACGCATGGCCCAAAAATAAACGCAAGAGGGGTACATGCCGCTGGGTCTGGCCCGAGCGACTAGGGGATGATGCAGCCCGAGGGGCACCCCCAACAAAGTAAGCTAGGAACATGAAGTAAAAAAGGGGATACATGCCGCAGGGATGGACCCACGCGGCCTGGGAATAATGCAGCCCTGGGGGCACTCCCAGCTGGAAACGAAACTTGAAGGATGTCACCTGATAGCGTTGAAGGCGAAGGGGTGTTGAAGTAGCTGACGTCGTGGGCTGCGGAAGCCGATCTTCACGAGCCCCCAGGGCCAGGAGCCTCGGGAGGCTCCGGAGGCGCTGGTGGCTCCTCGAGGACCATCTCCATCTCCGCCAAGGCTGCGGAAGGCCTGGCCTCCTAAGCCTCCAGGATGCTCCTCATGAGGCGCTGGTACGCGGCGGCCGCATTCGGCAAGCCGTAGGGCATGCGAACGTAGCTGTGGGGTGGGCCTTCACAGCGCCCCGCGCGTGAGGGCCAAAAGCACTCCTGAGAGGCGGCTCGGTTGAGCCCTGGGATGTCGATGCAGACACGCAGCCCACCATCCTCGCCTGGACGGGGAGCTGCGGCGGGTAAGCGGCGGCTGCCACTCATGACTCTTGACTCCTGCAAATCCTGCGTGATCTGACAAACGAACTCCTGAGGGTTTGGCCCTCCTTGCCTTGCTCCTTCCTGAGGGAAACGTGCTTTGAAACATGCCTCCAAGTGGTGCCTGAGCGCCTCCCTCGTGACCTTAGCAAGGTCGGTGGCCCTCCAGGAGGGAGCCCCCTAGCTTGAGGAGGGTGCTGGGCGCGCCTTCCTATGCGACAGAAGGAGGTGCCCCCTGAGCAGGCTCAGACTCTGAGGTGCCTGCATCCTGAGGGGTCGGGCCTGGCGATGTCTTCTTCTTCTTGGGAGCGGTCTCAGGGAGCCTCCCGCTCCCGCGATCTGGGTCTTCAAGTGATGCGGCCTGAAAAGCTCGCTCTAGGGAGCACACTGCGTCCCTTTGTTCACAAGGCACCATGATGACTCTTTCGCTTCTTGGCATCTTGAGGACGTTGTAGCCGTGATGAGTCACGACCATGAACTTGGCGAGAGCTGGGTACCCGAGGATGGCGTTGTATGGCAGGCGAATGTGGGCGACGTCGAAGTCGATGAGCTCGGTGCGGTAGTTGTTGCGCGCCCCGAAGTTGACAGGGAGGCGGACCTGCCCAATCGGAACCGTGGAGCCATCGGTGACTTCGGAGAAAGGCTTGGTTGGCTGAAGCTGGTCCTAAGGAACTTGGAAATTGTTGAATGTCTCTACGGACAGGACGTTGAGCCCTGCCCCGTCGTCGATGAGGGTTCTGGTGACTTGCAAGTTGCTAATGACTGGGGAGCAAAGCATCGGGAGGACTCCGGCTGTGGCCGCGCACTTGAGCTGATTTTCTGAGCTGAACTTGATGGCGCACGCCGACCACCTGAGGGGGCGCATGGCTTCGAGCTTGGGGAGGACTGCATTCACTTCGCGGGCGAACTTCTTGAAGATGCATTGAGATGCTGGGGCTTGAGCTCCGCCCAGGATGCAGGCAATCGCGCGCGGCTCCTGGAAGCCCCTAGCCCCCTCATCCTGATGATGGTCCTCGTTTCTCCTTGACTGCGGCGGCAGTGGAGGGAGGCCTACGTTTCCTTGCGGACGATCCTCGCGAGGCTGATCCCTCCAGTCTCCCTCGCGAGGCTGATCCTGCCAGCGATCCTCGCGAGGTCGGTCGCGCCACCCTTGGCGAGGGCCGCGGTCTTCCCAGCGTCTTGTGTTCCTTCCTCCTCCTCGGTCGTAGCCTCGATCTTTGCAGTCGGGGCGTCGGCCGATCCTCCCTTCTCGCACGGCTCGGAGCTCTTGACATTCGCTGGTGTTGTGGGTGTGGAGGTCGTGGTACACACAGCCCTTGAAAGACTCGGGCTGATCTCTGCCCCGCTTGGTGTCTAGTTCTGCCGCGAGCACGGCAACCCCCTTGCGCTTCACGTCCTTGGCCTTGGAATTCTTTTCTTCCGGGTCTGCGTCTGGCAGTTCGAGGAGGGATAGGCGCCCTTCCTCAGTCCTGGTGCACTTGTTCGCCAAGTTGAACAGCTCCAAGGAAGTGCACAGTTCTTCATGCATCGCCAGGTCCTCCTTCATCTTGACGTCACGCACACCGTCGGAGAAGGCTGAGATGATGACCTCCTCGGTCACCTTGGGAATCTTGAGGCATGCATTGTTGAAGCGCTGGATGTACTTCTGCAGGGTCTCCCCTGGTTTCTGCTTGATGCGGCGCATGTCGCTCACGGCAGGTGGCCGGTCACGAGTACCTTAGAAGTTGGTGATGAAGCGGGTGCGCATCTCGTCCCAGGAGGAGATCGTGCAAGGAGCCAGGTTCAGGAGCCAGGTGCGGGCCCCGTCCTTGAGTGCCATGGGAAACCAGTTCACCATGACCTTCTCGTCCCCATTGGCTGCTTCGATGCCCAGCTCATAGAGCTGGAGGAACTCCGCAGGGTCGGCCGTGCCATCGTAGCGAGGAGGCAGGTCTGGCTTGAACTTGCCCACGCGACGGTGCGCAGCTCGGTGGTGAAGGCGCGGCAGCCTGCTGTGGCCACGGGAGGCCTTTGGTGACGAAGAGCTTGGTCTTGCGGGTCCCCATGTGCTGCAGCTGGGAGCAGCGCGGGGTCTTGCCGTGCTGGAACAGGAGCGTGGTCTCGAAGGGCCAGAGCGGGAAGCACTCGGGCAGCTTCTTGGGGACGAGGGACCTCTTGGCAACTCTGCTCTTGCCGCGCTGGCGTCGAACAGAGTGGGTTCTGCCCAGGGGCCACGCACCTTGGAGTCAGGGTGCCTTCTTGAGGGGGAGGCGGCTAAGGCGCCCCCGGAGCTTCATTGCCCACGCAAGGCGGGGCTCGATGCAGCTAGATGGACGGTGCGGGGGAGCCCCCTGCGGCGCGGATGAGCTTGGCGACGCGGTCGAGCCACTCTTCATAGACGTCGTCGACTGGGCGGTAGCGCAGGAGCTCGTTTGACGCGATGAGCGCAGCTCGAGCCTCCATGGTCGCGTGGAGTGCGCGGGATGAAGAACCAGCTGGGGTGAGTGAGAGAGTAGCAGTGCGGCCGTCCCGCGTCACTGACGAATGCTGGGACGATGCTTGCTGCTCGTTCCCCACCGGGCCGGTGGCAACATTGATGGCAGGCGACGGGGAACGGCGTGGGCGGCCGCCGACGGGGGCCGTCTGGGCGACACCGAAAGCGAGAGCAGCTCGGCGCTCGGCGCGGGCCCGACGAGCATTTGACATGGATGCTATGGTCGGTGAAGAACAGGGCGGCGGGAGACGAATTCCGATGCACCCCTATCTAGCATGCCAGATGTCGGATTTCGGGTTCCGACAGACCCTCTAGATTCGAACATTAGGGTGCGCGCTGAGATTTCGCCCTCTACCTACCTGCACCTCACCGCCTCGGTAGGATCTAAGCTATGAAAGGAACAACACAAGAGACACAGGGTTTATACTAGTTTGGGCCACCATTGTGGTGTAATACCCTACTCTAGTTTGTGGCATGGTGGATTGCCTCTTGGGCTGATGATGAATAATACAAGGAAGAACTGCCTCACGAGGGTCTGTTCTTGGCTGGTGTGATGAACTGCTCGGGGGAGTTCAGTCGCTCTCTCTATCTGCTGGTTTCTAGATGATGATCTCTATCTTCCCCTCGATCCCTCTACCTTGTGGGTGGCTAGTCCTATTTATAGGCAAAGGCCCTGGGCCTCTTCCCAAATATTGAGCGGGAAGGGCGCCAACAATTGGCCATTTTGAAGGGGAACATCTAGTACACTTATCCTGACTAAAGTTGGTCCTCGCCTGTCAAAGGCTCTAGTGGTGATGCCGGCTTGGGCTCCACAATGACTTCCTTCCTGCCGTTGCGACGGTCTTGGTCTTGTTGCACCGAAACGGATGCCTTTGCTTGATGCTCTCGCCTGCGCTTGCTTCCTTTGCACCAAAGAGGAAAGGAGGACACTGTGCGGGCTGGCGCCCGCCTGCCGCCCGCCTGGCGCCCTTGGTCATCATGGCTTGCGTCATGTGCACCTCGTGAGGTACCCCGCCTTGATCTCTCCGCCTCCTCGCGAGCCAGCCTGACGAGGCCGTGCCTGAGGAAGCTCCTTGTCGTCCACCCCGCGAGGCTTGGCCCCTCGCCAGGGTCTTGAGCTCGTGCTGATGAAGATGGGCCGTGCCGGGCCACCCCTTGAGCCACGCCGTAGGCCGCAGGCAGGCAAGTCTGGGGACCCCCATTCCCAGAACGCCGAAACCGCGGTCTTCCCAGCGTCCTGTGTTCCTTCTTCCTCCTTGGCCGTAGCCTTGATCGTTGCGGTCGGGGCGTAGGCCGATCCTCCCTTCTCTCACGGCTCCGAGCTCTTGACATTCGTTGGTGTTGTGGGTGTGGAGGTCGTGGTACACACAGTACCGGCTGCCCTTGGAAGACTCGGGCTGATCTCTGCCCCGCTTAGTGTCTAGTTCTGCCGCGAGCACGGCAGCCCCCTTGCGCTTCACGTCCTTGGCCTTGGATTTCTTCTCTTCTGGGTCTGGGGCTGGTAGCTCGAGGAGGGAAAGGCACCCTTCCTCAGCCCTGGCGCACTTGGTCGCCAAGTTGAACAGCTCCAAGGAAGTGTACAGATCTTCATGCATCGCCAGCTCATCCTTCATCTTGACGTCACACACACCGTCGGAGAAGGCTAAGATGATGGCCTCCTCGGTCACCTTGGGAATCTTGAGGCGTGCGTTGTTGAAGCGCTGGATGTACTTCTGCAGGGTCTCCCCTGGTTGCTGCTTGATGTGGCGCATGTCTCTCACGGCAGGTGGCTGGTCACGAGTACCTTGGAAGTTGGCGATGAAGCGGGTGCGCATCTCGTCCCAGGAGGAGATCGTGCCAGGAGCCAGGTTCAGGAGCCAGGTGCGGGCCCCGTCCTTGAGTGCCATGAGAAACTAGTTCGCCATGACCTTCTCGTCCCCGTTGGCGGCTTCGATGCCCAGCTCGTAGAGCTGGAGGAACTCCGCAGGGTCGGCCGTGTCGTCATAGCGACGAGGCAGGTCTGGCTTGAAGTTGCCGGGCCACGCGACGCTGTGCAGCTCGGTGGTGAAGGCGCGACAGCCTGCTGTGGCCACAGGAGGCCTTTGGTGACGAAGAGCTTGGTCTTGCGGGTCCCTATGCGCTGCAGCTGGGAGCAACGCGGGGTCTTGGCGTGCTGGAACAGGAGCGTGGTTGTGACGGGCCGGAGCAGGGAGCACTCGGGCAGCTTCTTGGGGGCGAGGGACCTCTTGGCAACTCCGCTCTTGTTGCATTGGCGCCGGATGGAGTGGGTTCCACCCCGGGGCCACGAGCCTTGGGGCCAGGGCGCCTTCTTGAGGGGAGGCGGCTGAGGCTCCCTCGGAGCTTCATCGCCCGTGCAGGGCGGGGCACGGTGCCACGAGAAGGACGGCATGGGGGAGCCCCCTGCGGCACGGACGAGCCCCCTGCGGCACGGACGAGCCCCCTGCGGCGCGGACGAGCTCGGTGACGCGGTCGAGCCACTCTTCATAGACATCGTCGACTGGGCGGTAGCGTAGGATCTCGTTTGCCGCGATGAGTGCAGCTCGAGCCTCCATGGGCGCGCGGAGTGTGCGGGACGAAGAACTAGCTGGGGTGAGTGAGGGCGTAGCAGTGCGGCCGTATCGCCTCACGGACGGATGCTGGGACGATGCTTGCTTCTTGTTCCCCGCCGGGCCGGTGGCGGCGTTGACGGCAGGTGACAGGGTACGGCGGGGGTGGCCGCCGACGGGGGTCGTCTGGGTGACGCGGGAAGCGAGAGCGGCTCGGCAGGGCGGCGGAAGACGAAATTCCGGCACACCCCTACCTGGCACGCCAAATGTCGGATTTCGCGTTCCGGCAGACCCTCTAGGTTCGAACACTAGGGTGCGCGCGGAGATCTCGCCCTCTACCTACCTTCACCTCGCCGCCTCGCTAGGATCTAAGCTATGAAAGGAACAACACAAGAGACACAGGGTTTATACTAGTTTGGGCCACCATTGTGGTGTAATACCCTACTCTAGTTTGTGGTGTGGTGGATTGCCTCTTGGGCTAATGATGAACAATACAAGGAAGAACAGCCTCGCGAGGGTCTGTTCTTGGCTGGTGCGATGAACTGCTAGGGGGAGTTCAGTCGCTCTTTCTGCTGGTTTCTAGATTATGCCTCTACCTTGTGGGTGGCTAGTCCTATTTATAGGAAAAGGTCCTGGGCCTCTTCCCAAATATTGAGCGGGAAGGGCGCCAACAATTGGCCATTTTGAAGGGGAACATCCAGTTCGCTTATCCTAACTAAAGTTGGTCCTCGCCTGTCAAAGGCTCTCATGGTGACGCCGGCTTGGGCTCCACAATGACTTCCTTCCTGCCGTTGTGATGGTCTTGGTCTTGTTGCACTGAAACGGATGCCTTTGCTTGATGCTCTCGCCTGCGCTTGCTCCCTTTGCACCAAAGAGGAAAGGAGGACACTGCGCGGGCTGGCGCCCGCCTGGTGCCCTTGGTCATCATGGCTTGCGTCATGGGAACCTCGTGAGGTACCCCGCCTTGATCTCTCCGCCTCCTTGCGAGCCAGCCTGACGAGGCTGTGCCTGAGGAAGCTCCATGCCGTCCACCCCGCGAGGCTTGGCCCCTCGCGAGGGTCTTGAGCTCGTGTTGATGAAGATGGGCTGTGCTGGGCCGCCCCTTGAGCCACGCTGCAGGCCGCAGGCAGGCAAGTCTGGGGACCCCCGTTCCCAGAATGCCGACAGGTATAGACAAGGTTGCTTCTTCGTGGACCCTTCGTGGGTGGAGCCCTCCGTGGACTCACGCAGCCGTTACCCTTCGTGGGTTGAAGTATCCATCAACGTGGATGTTTGATAGCACCAGCTATCGGAACCACGACAAAAACATCCGTGTCTCCAATTACGTTTGCACACTCCAATCCCATCCCTTTACATCTTGCAAGTTGCATGCTTTACTTTCCGCTGCTCATATACTCTTTGCATGCTTGCTTGTTATGTATTGGGAATGTTAAACTTGTGCCAAAACTCCACTTAAACTTAGAGAAATTAAAAACTGCAACTTTTCTCACTTAGTGTCTAATCACCCCCCCCCCTCTAGACACCTCCTCTCGATCCTTTCAGAGACTTCAACCCACGAAGGGTAACGATTGCGCGAGTCCATGGAGGGCTCCGCCCACAAAGGGTCCATGAAGAATAAACCTTGTCAATCCCACCATGGCCATCGCCCACAAAGGACTGGCCTCACTTGGGTAGATCTTCACAAAGTAGGCGATCTCCATGCCCTGACAAACTCCTTGGTTCAACTCCACAATCATGATGGGGGCTCCCAAGTGACACCTAACCAATCTAGTAGACACGACTCTCCAAAAGGTAATAGATGGTGTGTTGATGATGAACTCCTTGCTCTTGTGCTTCAAATGATAGTCTCCCCAACACTCAACTCTCTCTCACAGATTTGGATATGGTGGAAAGATGATTTGAGTGGAATGCAACTTGGGGAAGGTTAGAGATCAAGATTCTTGTGGTAGGATTGGAATCTCTTGGTCTCAACACATGAGTAGGTGGTTCTCTCTCAGAAAATGAGTAGTGGAAGTGTAGGCACGTTCTGATGGCTCTCTCACAAATGGAGAAGGGGTGGAGAGGTATATATATAGCCTCCACACAAAATCTAACCGTTACACACAATTTACCAAACTCGGTGAGACCGAATAGTGAAACTCGATGGGCCGACCTGGTTCAAAATGTGAATGTTAGGATTTTCGGTGGGACCGACAATATCAACTCGGTGGGACCGATGCGCTAGGGTTAGGGCAAAACCTCATCTTGGTGAGACCGATCACATGAACTCAGTGAGACCGATTTCAGTAATAAGAAAACAGATACTTGGTCAGGCAAACTCAGTGGGACCGATTGCTCATTTCGGTGAGACCAAAACATTATGAAAAGGAAACAGAGAGTTTGCATTGCAAACTCGGTGGGACCGATCGCTCATCTTGGTTAGACCGAAACTTTACAAAGGGAAACAGAGAGTTTGCAATCCCGTCTTGGTGGGACTGAGATCCCTATCCGTTAGACCGATCTGATTAGGGTTTCTGGCTATGGCTATGTCAAGTGAACTCGGTGGCGCCGGATAGATCAAATCGGTGGGGCCGAGTTTGACTTTAGGTTTAGGACATATGTGGAAATGATAAAGTGGTTGAGGGCTTTTGGAGCATATCACTAAGCATTTTGAGCAAGCAAGCCATTAAGCAACACCTCATCTCCTTTTAGTAGTATTGGCTTTTCCTATGGACTCAATATGATCTTGGATCACTAAAATAAAAATAAAGAGTCTTGAGTATTTGCCAATATGTGTCCTTAGCATTTTGAGGGGTCCACGTCTCTAGTCCATTCCATACCAATCATTGAAATTTCTAAAACATTAATCTTGAATGGATGTTAGTTTAATGAGCTATGTGTTGTTATCAATTACCAAAACCTCCCGGGGATTAGTTGCACTTTCAATCTCCCCCTTTTTGGTAATTGATGACAACATATAGATCAAAGCTTCGACAAATGATAATATAAATGAAGTACATCGTCACTTTGAGAAGTATGTGATAAGCAAGAGCTCCCCCTAAATTTGTGCATTATTCAAATTTGCTTTTGAATGCAAATGCAAAATTGATTAGGATCACGGGTAACTCTTCCATGTCACATACACCTTGGTGGAGCGCTCAAAGTGATAGAATATAAAATATGCACTCATCACCAAAGAAAGATATGAATGATCATACATAAGATATAGAATATCATCTTTCAAGAACACACATTAAAGCATAATATGATCAAACACATGATCATAGAAGCACAAATAGAGTACCAACCAAACAAGCAAGCAAAAAGGTAGCAAGAGAGGCAAAAATAAGCAAAACACACACACTCTCTCTCTCTCGAAGTCCATGATCTATACACTTTCTCCCCCTTTGGCAACAAGTTACCAAAAACCTTGAAAATGCATAGTGCTATGCGTCTCTCTAAGAACGATCTCCGGGAGCTCTGGTGTGCGAAGATGGTGTGGAGAGGAGTCCTTCAACAAATCCATCTGAAGAGGTCTCTGGAGCTTGTGCTGAAGTAGTGGCCCTAGTGTCACTGGCTGGCACAGCTGTAGACCTTTGTGCCCTTGGCACTCTCTAAAAAACTTTAGTGGTAGCTCTCCCTCTTCTCTCTTCAGGTTCTTCCTGGAGTTGCTCAACTGTAGTCTGGATCTCTATGACCTTCAAGTCTAGATCATAAAACTTTGTCTCGATGATCCTCTCAGGACTCTCTTGATTTTAAGTCCAGGTTGCCAATACTTTCTCAATTCTCATAGTGGCCTCAAGAAGATAGCTAAGATGACCCTGCTTGGTATTGACATGTACAATTGAAGCATCTGGAACTTGTGAAGATTGTGATGCCTTCTCTGCCTTTGTTTTTTCCCTCTTCTCCTGAGCCTCTACTTATGTAGGATGTGAAGCATCCATATTAACCTCATCATCATCAAACTAAGGCAATAGGGGAAGGTGCTCCTTGTCCAAAAGATATATGCCTTTTCCCATCTTAGAGTTGATGAGCATCTGAATCTGTGGAGCATAGCCACATGATCTCTTCTGATCAGCAGCAGTCCACTTTATTGTCTCAACTATCAAGATTATCACCTTGAACTTCTCTGGCACATCAAACATATGCAGCAAATTAATTGAATGCCCTCTGATCATCCTACCATCTCCAGACTTGGAAATAATGTGTGCCTTAGAATAGTGTTGATGGTGGGCAGCCCAGACAGCAAATAATATGCTAAGCCATACTTGTGAGTCTTCAACGCAACATCAGGAGTCTCCTTGTACATGTGTGCCATGGAGTTGTGTCCTTTTCTAGGCTTGGCATATACATCTGTGTCATCCTCTTGTTCTTCAGCGGCATTGATTAGCTGGGCCCACTCAACAAAAGAAGACTCATACCTTGTACCCTTAGTCATCCAGACAATTTTACCATCTGGGTAAAAATGTGTAGTGGAGTAGAACTGCATCACCATCTCATCATTCCATTTAGTGAGCTTATGACCAACAAACTTGTCAACTCTAGTCAGTCTAAAGCTGTCATGAACTCCTGGGAAATAATCTACATTGTTGTCAATGTATTCCCAATCAACTCATCTCATGTCACTAACAATGGACTTCTTGTCCAAGAGCACTATCTCATAGAAGTGCTGCTACTCCTTGGTGTGGAACCTGTAATCCACAATAGTCCTTCTACTGGTGGCATATGGGTCTGTGTATCTGTCTCCATAGCCTGAGACCTGCATATTTCCTCAGCTTCATATTTTCAGCCACTGGATGTGTATCATCATGATATAGTATCTTTGGTTTTAACTTTCTGAGCACTTGGGTATCTTCTTCTTCTTCAAGTTCAGGCATTGGGGCCTTGTTCTTCTCGGTAGCTGGGATGTTTCTTGTTGATCTTTTAGGTGCAGCAGCAGACGCAGCAGCCTTGGGGCAGTCTTGGGCTGTAATGGAGCGGCCCCTGACTTGATGGCATCCCCCATCAGCTTCTAAGTTTTGGCAGGAGGTGCAGCTGGCTCTTCCTCCTCCTCTTCATCTGATGACCTGATCATAGATGGCTTTCCAATCACTCTAGCCATGGTCTTCTTGACCGTTTCCTTTCTCTTCTTGCCCTATGCTACGTCTTGAGCTTGTGTTGGTTTTCCTCGAAGAGGAGAGGGTGATGCAGCAATAGTAGCGTAAGTATTTCCCTCAGTTTTTGAGAACCAAGTTATCAATCCAGTAGGAGGCTCCTCAAAAGTCCCACGCACCTACACAAACAAACTGAGAACTCGCAACCAACGCGATAAAGGGGTTCTCAATCCCTTCACGACCACTTGCGAAAGTGAGATCTGACGGAGATAGTATGATAAGATAAATATATTTTGGTATTTTATAATATAGATGCAAAAAGTAAAGATGTAAATAAAAGTAGATTGGAAGCAAATATGATAAGTGATAGACCCGGGGGCCATATGTTTCACAAGAGGCTTCTCTCGAGATAGCATAAGTATTATGGTGGGTGAACAAATTACTATCGAGCAATTGATAGAAAAGAAAATAATTATGAGATTATCTAGGCATGATCATGTATATAGGCATCACGTCCATAACAAGTAGACCGACTCCTGGCTGCATCTACTACTATTGCTCCACACATCGATCGAATCCTGCCTGCATATAGAGTATTAAGTTCATAAGAACAGAGTAACACATTAAGCAAGATGACATGATGTAGAGTGATAAACTCAAGCAATATGATATAAACCCCATCTTGTTATCCTCGATGGCAACAATACAATATGTGCCTTGCAACCCTTTCTGTCACTGGGGAAGGACACCGCAAGATTGAACCCAAAGCTAAGCACTTCTCCCATGGCAAGAAAGATCAATCTAGTAGGCCCAACCAAATTCATAATTCGAAGAGACTTGCAAAGATAACTCAATCATACATAAAAGAATTCAGAGAAGATTCAAACATTATTCATAGATAAACTTGATCATAAACCCACAATTCATCGGATCTCGATAAACACACCACAAAAAGAGATTACATCGAATAGATCTCCACAAGAGAGGGGGAGAACATTGTATGGAGATCCAAAAAGAGAGAAGAAGCCATCTAGCTAATAACTATGGACCCGTAGGTCTGTGGTAAACTAATCACAACTCATCGGAGGGGCAAGGATGTTGATGTAGAGACCCTCCGTGGTCGATTCCCCCTCCGGCAGAACGCTGACAAAGGCTCCAAGATGGGATCTCGCGGTTACAGAAGGTTACGGCGGTGGAAATTGTGTTTCGGGTGCTCCCTGGATGTATTCGGGGTACGTAGGCATATATAGGAGGAAGAAGTACGTCGGTGGCCGACCGAGGGGCCCACGAGATAGGGGCATGCCCTACAGGGGGGCGCCCTCCTATCTCGTGGGTGCCTCGGCTGCTTCTTGGCTTGCACTCCAAGTCCTCTGGATCACGTTCGTTCCAAAAATCATGCTCCCGAAGGTTTCATTCCGTTTGGACTCCGTTTGATATTGCTTTTCTTCGAAATACTGAAATAGGCAAAAAAAACAGCAATACGGGCTGGGCCTCCAGTTAGTAGGTTAGTACCAAAAATGATATAAATGTGTAAAATAAAGCCCATAAGCATCCAAAAGGGGTAATATAATAGCATGGAACAATCAAAAATTATAGATACGTTGGAGACGTATCAAGCATCCCCAAGCTTAATTCCTGCTCGTCCTCGAGTAGTTAAATGATAAAAAAGAAATTTTTGATGTGGAATGCTACCTAGCATAATTTATAAGGTAATTCTATTTATTGTGGCATGAATGTCCAGATCCAAATGATTGAAAATAAAAGTTCATATTGACAAAAGAAATAGTAATACTTCAAGCAAACTAATCAAAGTAATCATGTCTTCTCAAAATAACATGGCAAAAGAAAGTTCATCCCTACAAAATCTTATAGTTAGGCTATGCTTCATTTTCGTCACACAAAGATGTTCCCAACTTCTATACCCCCGATGACAAGCCAAGCAATTGTTTCATACTTAAATAATCTCAAACTTTTTCAACCTTCACGCAATACATGAGCGTAAGCCATGGACATAGCACTATGGGTGGAATAGAATATGATGATGGGGATTGTGTGGAGAAGACAAAAAAGGAGAAAGTCTCACATTGACAAGGATAATCAACGGGCTATGGAGATGCCCATCAATTGCTGTCAACACGAGGAGTAGGGATTGCCATGCAACGGATGCACTAGTGCTATAAACGAATGCTCAACAAAAGAAAACTAGTGGGTGTGCATCCAACTTGCTTGCTCACGAAGACCTAGGGCATTTGAGGAAGCCCATCGTAGGAATATACAAGCCAAGTTCTATAATGAAAAATTCCCACTAGCATGAAAAAGACAACTTATGAGACTCACTATATGAAAAACATGGTGCTACTTTGAAGCACAAAATATGAGACTCACTACATGAAGAACAAGGTGCTACTTTGAAGCACAAGTGTGGAAAAAGAGATAGTAACATTGCCCTTTTTATTTTTTTAATTTTTTTCTTTTTTTTCTTTGGGCCTTTCCTTTTTTTTCTTTTGGCCTTTCTTATTTTATTTTACTTTTTGGGCAATGCTCTAATAATGATGATCATCACACTTTCATTGATTACAACATATGAATTACAACTCGAAACTAGAACAAGATATGACTCTATATGAATCAAGAGTGACATGTATGACAAATAATGCACGGTGGCTTTGCCACAAATACGATGTCAACTACATGATCATGCAATGGCTATATGACAAAAGTAACGTATGTCATGATGATGATAAATGGAACGTTGGAAAGTTGCATGGCGATATATCTCAGAATGGCTATGGAAATGCCATAAGAGGTAGGTATGGTGGCTGTTTTGAGGAAGATATAAGGAGCTTTATGTTTGATAGAGCATATCGTATCACGGGGTTTGGATGCACAGGCGAAGTTTGCACCAATTCTCAAGGTGAGAAAGGGCAATGCACGGTACCGAAGAGGCTAGCAATGGTGGAAAGATAAAAGTGCGTATAATCCATGGACTCAACATTAGTCAAAAGAAACCATATACTTATTGCAAAAATTTAGAAGTCATCAAAAATCAAGTACTACGCGCATGCTCCTAGGGGGATAGATTGGTAGGAGAAGACCATTGCTCGTCCCCGACTGCCACTCATAAGGATGCACAAGCCAGGTACACTTCATGTTTCAAATTTGTTACACAACTTTAACCATACATGCATGTTGTCGGATTTCATCTTCCAGCAGACCCTTGAGGTTCGAACTCTAGGGTGCGCACAAAGATCTTTCCCCTACCACCTCACGTATCGAAGTGTCTCAAAGGATCTAGGCTAGAAAGAAGAACACACAAGGGACACGAGATTTATACTGGTTCGGGCAACTGATGTGGTGTAATACCCTACTCCAGTGTGTGGTGTGGTGGATTGCCTCAGGGGCTGATGATGAACAGCACAAAGGGGGGAACAGCCTCGCGAGGGCAGTTCTTGAGCTGATGCGATGAACTGCATGGGTGAGTTCAATCGCTTCTCTCTCTCTCCTTGGTCGATCTCTAGATGCCTCTACTCTGTGGTGGCTAGTCCTATTTATAGAGGGAGGCCCTGGGCCTCTTCCCAAATAATGAGCGGGAAGGGCGCCAACAATTGGCCATTTTGAAGGGGAACATCTAGTACACTTATCCTAACTAAAGTTGGTCTTCGGCTGCCAAAGGCTCTGACGATGACGCCGTCCTGGGCTCCATGATGACCTCCATCCTGCCATTCTGCTGGTCTTGGTCTTGTTGCACCAAAACAGTAACCTTTGCCTGATGCCTTGGCTTGTGCTTGCCCCCTTTGCACCGAAGGGGAAACAAGCACACTGCGCAGGCCGGCGTCCGCCTGGCGCCCGCCTGGTCTCGATCGTCATGGCTTGCGTCATGGGCTCCTCGCGAGGTGCCCTTGCCTTGATCTCTCCGCCTCCTCGCGAGCCTTCCCGGTGAGGATGCTCCTAAGGAAGCTTCCTGTCGTCCGCCCCACGAGGCTTGGCGCCTCGCGAGGGTCTTGATCTTGAGCTGATGAAGCTGGGCCGCACTGGGCCCCCTACTTGAGCCACGCCGCAGGCCGTGGGCAGGCAAGTCTGGGGACCCCCGTTCCCAGAACGCTGACACATGCTACGGGACTTGCTAACTTCAAAACAAGAATTCTTTGAATTCATAATCACACAACTAGCATGACTTTAATATAACTACCTCCATATCTCAAAACAATTATCAAGTATCAAATTGATCATAGCATCCAATTCACTTCCTATGATAGTTTTTATTATACCCAACTTGGATGCTCATTATTCTAGGACCAATTTTGTAACCATAGCAAATACCATGCTGTTATAAAAGACTCTCAAAATAATATAAGTGAAGCATGAGAGGCTAGCAATTTCTTCAAAATTAAGGCACCACCGTGCTCTAAAAGATATAAGTGAAGCACTAGAGCAAAAACTATCAAGCTCAAAAGATATAAGTGAAGCACTTAGAGTATTCTAGCAAATTCTAATAAAATAGGCTTCTCCCAAAAGGTGTGTATAGCAAGGATGATTGTGGTAAACTAAAAAGCAAAGATTAATTTAATACACGACGCTCCAAGCAAAAGACATATCATGTAGCGAATAAAAATATAGATCCAAGTAAAGTTACCAATGAACGAAGACGAAAGAGGGGATGCCTTCCCGGGGCATCCCCATGCTTAGGCTTTTGGCTATCCTTGAATATCTTGGGGTGCCTTGGGCATCCCCAAGCTTAGGCTCTTGCCACTCCTTATTCCATAGTGCATAAAAGCTTTACCAAAAACTTGAAAACTTCACAACACAAAACTCAACAGGAAATCTTATAAGCTCCGTTAGTGAAAGAAAACAAAAGCACCACACAAGGTACTGCAATGAACTCATTATTTATTTATTTTGTTGTTAAATGTACTGTATTCCAACTTCTCTATGGTTTATAAACTATTTTACTAGCCATAGATGCATCAAAATAAGCAAACAACAGAACAGAGCATGAGCTGCCTGAGGCGCGGGGTTGAGGTCGCTCTGGGCTGGCGGCACGGCGTGGGTGGGCCACGCCGCCCAGCGGTCGGCGTTGGCTGTCGGGTCGCTTGACATCAAAACGGCGAAGCAACGGAACGTGAGGCGGCAGAAGAAGGATTCCGCGCACCCCTAACTGGCGCACCAAATGTCAGATTTCGGGTTTCGGCTGACCCTTGAGGTTCGAACTCTGGGGTGCGCACGAAGATCTTTCCCCTACCAGCTCACATATCGATGTCTCGCAAAGGATCTAGGCTAGAAAGAATAACACACAAGGGACACGAGATTTATACTGGTTCGGGCCACCGTTGTGGTGTAATACCCTACTCCAGTGTGTGGTGTGGTGGATTGCCTCAGGGGCTGATGATGAACAACACAAAGGGGGAACAGCCTTGCGAGGGCTGTTCTTGAGCTGATGCGATGAACTGCTTGGGTGAGTTCAATCGCTTCTCTCTCTCTCTCCTTGGTCGATCTCTAGATGCCTCTACTCTGTGGTGGCTAGTCCTATTTATAGAGGGACGCCCTGAGCCTCTTCCCAAATAATGAGTGGGAAGGGCGCCAACAATTGGCCAATTTGAAGGGGAACATCTAGTACACTTATCCTGACTAAAGTTGGTCTTCGGCTGCCAAAGGCTCTGACAATGACGCCATCCTGGGCTCCACAATGACCTCCATCCTGCCGTTCTGTTGGTCTTGGTCTTGTTGCACCGAAACGGTAACCTTTGCATGATGCCTTGGCATGTGCTTGCCCCCTTTGCACCGAAGGGGAAACAAGGACACTACGCAGGCCGGCGCCCACCTGGCGTCCGCCTGGTCTCGATCGTCATGGCTTGCGTCACGGCCTCCTCGCAAGGTGCCTTGCCTTGATCTCTCCGCCTCCTCGCGAGCCTACCCGGTGAGGTTGCTCCTGAGGAAGCTTCCTGTCGTCTGCCCCATGAGGCTTGGCCCCTTGCGAGAGTCTTGAGCTTGAGCTGATGAAGCTCGGCCGCACTGGGCCCCCTATTTGAGCCACGTCGCAGGCCGCAGGCAGGCAAGTCTGGGGACCCCCATTCCCAGAATGCTGAGAGTAGCCCCGGGCCCAAGGCGTGCCCGGACTTGGCTTAGCAGAGAAGCGAAGGGGCAAGTGCGAAGCGCCGTGGCCCCAATAGCCTGTGGCCTTGGGCGCCGCATGGAGGTCGATTGGACGTGGGCGTCTCCGCTTCCCCATGATGCCTCATTATACGCCCGGCTAGGCGGACCCGTGGTTGCACACAGCTATTCCCCTTTCGCCGTCCATGCGCTTCCTGTCCTTCCTTCTTCCTCCGGCTCCAACCTCCACCTTCAATCTGGCTCGAGCTCTCCCCTCTTTCCATCGCCATGGCGCCAACGAAGAAGGAAAAGGGGAAGAAGCCCGCGCCTTTGCCCCGCTCGCCTTCGATGGCGGCCCTCGCCATCGATCGGTCAATCTTTCTCAATCCCAAAGCCTTGAACAAGGTCCGCTCTGCTCTTGCCACCATCTTCAATGAGTGTGGCAGGACCACGGTCTGGCCTGCGTCACATGCCTCCTTTGATAGGGTCGTCACGGAGGTCCGGTTCTTCTCCAACGCCCTGTGGGCGGGTCTGGTTCCCCCCTTTTCCACTTTATTCAATGCGGTATTCTCCCATTATCAGATCCACATGATGAACCGCGGGCCTGAGTCCATTACCCTCTTGTCTGTCTTCGCTTTTGTTTGCGAGGCAATGGTGGGCATTCCTCCTTCCATTTCCCTGCTGCGCCACTTCTTCTCCTTGCGCCTGAGCAACCCTGCTCAATGCTCGGGGTGTGTGAGCTTCCTAGATGTGCCAGAGACGGATGCTTCAAGGATCGATTTCAAACTTCCTCCCTCTGAGGCCAGGTTCAGAGAGCGGTGGATGTATGCGGATGTCGGGGTGCCCAGCCCCCTGCTCTCGCACCCGACCTTCCCTGCTGTTCCTAACTTAGGCTGGGGCCATGAGACGCTCGCGAGCCCCCAGCTCGCCTTCGTCCGGCGCCGCTTCCAGAGTTTGAGGGTGCTCGACGTGACAGCGCCCAAGGCGGTGAAGGAGTTCCTCTAGCGTCGCATTGCTCCTCTCCAGCGCCACTCTCACCGGATGTGGGACTTTGCGGGGCACAAGGACCGCATGCGGCTTCAGGAGGAGGACCTGGCACCTGAAGTGCTGAGGATGGTGCTCAGGGTCGTGACTGGCGATCCTTCCCCAGGAAGCCTTCGACACGATGGTGCCCTCTTGTATCTTTGCTCGGGAAGGGCCGATTTTGTGAGGCAGATGCCCAGCTTTGACGAGTGGGGGCTGCGCCCGGCTGGCCTCACGGGGCCCCGCGAGAATCTAGTCGCTGTGATTGCTCTTCTGGTCGCCCCAAGCGGCTCTGTCTCAGGTGATGGAGCAGGGAGACGAGAACCGCCGGGAGCTGAAGGGGGTGATGTCGAGATGTTGAT
Source organism: Triticum dicoccoides (assembly GCF_002162155.2). Lineage (NCBI taxonomy): Eukaryota > Viridiplantae > Streptophyta > Magnoliopsida > Poales > Poaceae > Triticum > Triticum dicoccoides. Next base: position 418,533,127 of record NC_041389.1, on the reverse strand, counting down.
GCTGCCCGGATCCCCAAAGGTGGCATCTCCCGAATCCCGTCCTAGAGTAGTGTCACGCGAGGGGTTGTGGCCTACGGCTCCCGAGGTTGGGGCTTCCGAGCTCCCGACTGTTCCTCATGAGGCGGCACCTAGGGGCATCCCTCAGGCCGGTCCCCTTGACACTGATCACCTTGACGCCTCTTCCATGCCACATACCGACCCCTGCGCCAAGCGCTTAGGCCGGTTCCGCGTAGACTTCGATTCCCTCCGCAAGAGGAAGGAGGCCTTGGGTGATGACGATCGCCCTTGCCGCCTCTTAAGTGCAAGAAGTACTTCGCCATGGACGAGTAAGTCCTCTTCTCTTTTGCTCCTTTACATCTCTGTTCTCGCAGCTGACTGCGGCCTTTCAGGGCCCTTCCTACCAAATTTGCGGAGACGGTCAAGGAGCCATCCCCCACAGCTTTGTCCTTGCTGCTGACCCTCGGCGCGCCAAGCTCGAGCGGCACCCCTGCCACTCGGCCGGTCGGAGAAGTGGCCCGTCCCGCTAGGCACATCGAGCCGGCGCGCCTGCTATCCTCCCTTCACAAGTCCTCCTGGGGCACAGCCAGCTTGCCCCGTGCTCCTTCCTTGATCGTGGATGGTGATTGGCTGAAGTCAGTCTTGAGCTCCTCTTCTGGGGACGGACCGGCGCCAGGCCAGGCTCCTGGCGAGGTCTGTTTGGCGATTGCTGGGGCGCCAACCCTGCACCGGGAAGGGGCATGCCGCCTCAGGGCCCTCCGCATACGCCAATGGCAGAGGGTGACGCAGAAGACGTGCGCAGGCTCGCTCGCGAATGCCACGCCCTTCGTCAAGAGTTTCTCCAGGGGGCGGCGGATGCGGTGAGCCGGATCGGGGCGGAGCTTGCTGGCGAGGATGTGCGCCTCGAGGCCGAGGGCCTACGCCTCGCTGAGGAGAGGCGCAAGCTGAAGTTAGCCGTCGCCCTTGCATGTCACTAGCGTGACCTTGATAACGCGAAGGCTGAAGCGTCGCTGGCGGCCTCGTGAGAGGCCTGCTCCCAGGCCGTCGAGGAGGCCCGACAGGCAGACCAATGGTGCAGGGAGGCATAGGAGCACGTGTGGGAGCTCCAAGCCTGGAGCAACTCCTTGGAGCAGCAAGTGGAGCTGCGCCAGGCGGCCCTTGTGTCGCTGACGGGGGCTTCCGTCGACCAGGCGGAGCTCCAGAAGCGTGAGGAGGCGCTGACGCTGGAGGCCGCTGAGCGCTCCCTCGACCTCGAGCGGATGGAGACGAGGGAGCGCCTTGTGACTCAAGCGGAGGATGACGTCTGCGTGCGGGAAGCCCGAGTCCAAGAGGATGTTGATCGTCGCGTGGCGGAGGCTCGCTCGAATGTTGAACGCGAGCACGAAGAGAGGCTAGAGCTGATCAGGGCCGAAGCTGAGGGCAGGACCGCTACCCTCCAGGCCAAGCTGGATGAAGTGGCTCGGCGTGCGGACGCCTCCAGGGCCGCCCTTGGTGCAGCGCAGACGGAGCTGGCTTCTTCCCGCGGCAAGGTGCTTCTACTCCAACAGAGGGTTGATGGCGCCGAGGCCGTGGTGCGGCGGAACGAGGACGAGATCCGTCAGCAGTAGACCCTGGAGCACATGAATGCCCCCATGCTTCGGACACTCAGGGAAAGGGCGAACGTGGCCCTTGGCAACATATGCGAGGCGGCTATTGTGGAGCCCCGCGTAATCAACTACGCTGGCAACCTCCGGTTCTTCATAGATGTGGTGACGCAGCTGGAGACCCGCTCTGACAGGGTCTGCGGGCTTGTTGAGGAGAGGAGCCGAGCCTTGCTTGGACGTGCTTTTTCCCGGGTTTTCAGTTATCTTCAGAACAGGGACCCCCATTTCGACTTTGATGCCGCCGTCGCACCGGTGCCCATAGCCATCCGGGGCGATTTGGCGCATTGGGTGGAGGACAACATGGAAACCCTCGTTAGGGCCTTCGCCACTGAAGACGACGGCGTGGTCATGGCTGCCGATGAAGGCGGTGTGGTGAATGATCAGGACGTCGATGACGGCGATGGCGTGGGTGATGGTGAGTCCAGTGATGCCAGTGATGACTCCGGAGGTGCCCCTGAAGACGCATTGGGGGATTTGTCTGATTGATCGTGTGTCACCTCCGCTGTTTTCCTTGCACAAAAACAGTCGGGCTTGGCCCTGAAAGTTGTAAGAGCATTTTGGGAGGGGGAGCCCCTCGTGTAAAGTTTGCGGTTGGTGTACTTGTAGACATAACGCCGCATGTATGCTTATGCTGAGCCATTGGCCCTACGATGGGCCGGTTGACTTGTTTACCTTTGGTCCGGACGGGTCCCGAGCGATCCTGCGGGGGCCGCAATGCCCCAAGTGTCTTCTGAGTAAACCCATTGATCCCACAATGAGAACCCCCTGAGAGGGTGCGGCGGCAGCGGTCCGAATCATAGCCATGCTTGGCCTGGCCCGGCTCGCGAGGGGCTCGCCAGGGGAGGCAGCTGACGCTAACTTTGGACGCAAAGCCGAAACCAGAACGCGAGAGCTTGGTCGAACGAGACTAAACACCCCTTGCCTGAACACACGCAAGTCTCAAGCTCAAATCCAACTTAAATTCAAATCAAAGAAACTTGTCAACAAGGGAAAAGGCAAAAAGCAAAATGTCGCGTCCGGCACCTAGTTTAGTCTTCGACGTCTTCTCACAAGTGCGGAGCTAAGTGCTGCCACTGGGCGTGGGCGGGAGCCCCCGAGGCCCGAGGCCGGCTCTCCGGAGACTCCAGGGCGTGTATAGCCCCACTCATTATTACGTGAGAGTGTCACGGGGCGGCGAGCTTCACAGGCACTGGGCCTTCTTCATAGGTACCGGCCTTGCTTCATATCGCCAGATGAGGGGCCCGCCTTGCGCCACACTCCACCGCCATTGACGGCGACCAGAGACCAAGGACGCCGCCAATGGGATAGAGCGGTTGCCAGCGGTTCCCCCGACGACCACGGGTCCTCTTCTGGGGGTAGGCCCTGAGGCACCTCCCCGGCAGAGGGCCTACCTGCTGAGAACGCCTTGTGCCGAGCGCCGCAGGAGCGAACTGTAACGCCCCGAATACAACTTTCCATATTCGCAACTCTGACTCTTGCCATTTTCGGCTATGTGATTTGTTATTTTTCTCCGTGGTTGAGTTTTTGTCTTTTGTTTTGCAGTTTGTTCATGTCATGCATTTCATCTCATAGCATCATGCACATTGCATCGACATTGTTTTCATAAAACCCGTATCCTCTCGTAGTTGCCGCGTCACCCCTTGCTTTCGTTGACCGTTCTGAGGCCAACCGGGTTTTCCATTCCCTCTTGTCAAACCACCTAACCTCTCACAGACCCACTCGCGTGCGCGTCCGAAACTTACCCGAACCCAACCCGGACTGTCATGACCGATGGGTCCGGATCATCCCCCAACAGCTCTAAAACATCTCAGTATTCTTAATTGGACTCCCTAGCATATTTATTCTCATCCGTCGGATTTTGATCGGATGATCCAAACCCCCTCTCTTTTCCCTATATATAGTCAAACCTTAATCCATTTGAGACCAAACCCTAAAATCTAGGGACCTGTTCCATCCTCACAGCCGCGCCGCCACTCCAACAAATCCCCTCGGGATCCACCAGCGCCCATTCCCCTCGCAGCCTCCACCTTCTCCTCGTTATTTCCCTCCTGCCCAACCACCATCGACGCCCAAATCCTGCAGGAGCCCGAGCTCCTCTGCCCGTCGCCTCCCGAGGCCTCGTGCCACCCCGAGCGTCCTCACGCCGGCGTCCCAGCCACCTGGACCGTGCCTCATCGTCCCGAGCAGGAACGCTCATCCTCGTCTCTCTCGACGCCCGTTGCCCCTCGTCGGAGCTCCTCTCCAGCATGCCGCTGTTGAGCGCCACCGCAGCAGCAGCCCCAGGCGAGCCCCCGTCGCGCGCCTCTCCTTTCCCTTGCTTCTCATCTCGGACTCATCTCCCTCTCTCCTTACTGGACAGGAAAACGCCATGGCCGCCCCTGAGCTCCGTCCGCGCCGTCATTGCCCGGATCCGGCGCCGGCCAGCCGGATCCGCCCCATCTCGACCTCGCCGGCCTTCCCTGCTGTCGCGCCGTAGACCCCGTTCTCGCCTGCGCCCGCTGCCGCGTTCGTCTTTGTTCAGGAGCTCGAGTTCGAGTCCGTCTGCGTCACGCGTTGATCACGTCGCCAGCCACGTCAGCCGCGCAAGCCTCCTCTACTCGCCAGCGTGGGCCGCATCCCGCGCCAAGCCCCTACGTTGGCCAGCCTCCTCCACCAAGCGGGCCGAAGCCCATGGGTAAGGCCACACCCCAGCAGCCCCATGCCGGCCTCCTCCAGATCCGACTGGGCCTAGGCCCATGGTGAGCATCAGACCCGCTGCGCCCCCTTCCACTGTTGGCCCAAGTGCAGATTCGGCCCGTAGCATTTTTTTTCAGATCCGCGAATTTAGCTTTTAACCCAGGAATTTATGTTTTACAGATTGACCCCTGTTGTTCATGCATATAAAAACTCCACAACCGTGCATCGGATTTAAATGATTTAAACATGTAAAATGCTTAGAATTTTTTGTAGATTAATAATTTTCCACTTTCATCCATGTTAAATATGTTTAACTTGCTATTTGGTATTATTTTGCATAAATAGCATGTTAAAATGATTTATTTCATAACTAAATAACCGTAGCTCCGTTTTTAATAAACTTTAGATGTAAATGGGGTGGAAAAATGCATAGATTAACTTGGTGGCATTGTTTTGAATGTTTAAGAACTCTAAAATATGGTTTAGGGCAGAACAGTACCAAATTCATAATTTGCATATGGGGATTTTCCGGAATTGTTATTTGTTGTTCCGGCCTCATTTAAACTTGCCTAGATAGGTAGTTTCATTATGCTACCCCTCTTGCCATGTTTAACAACATTTAATATTGTTGTGTACATAACCGAGCGAGAACTAAATAAGTCATGTGGTGTTTCGTCAATATGCAACTCGTTGCATATTGAGCTCCACTTAATTTGTAGTATTGTTTGTGCACTTTGCCATGCCATGCCTCATTAAACCGGACATGCATCATACTTGTTTGTGCATCATGCCATGTTTATGCTTGTGCATTTACCATGTTGTTTATTTCTTTCCGGTGTTGCTTCTTAGTTCCGGTAATGTTGCGATTGTGAGGATTCGTTCGACTACTCCCATTCGTCTTCTTCATGGACTCGTTCTTCTTCCTAGCGGGATTTCAGGCAAGATGACCGCTACCCTGGATCTCACTACTATCATTGCTATGCTAGTTGCTTCGTTCTATCGCTTTGCTGTGCTACCTATCGCTTGCTCTTCAAGCCTCCCTATTTGGCATGTCATCCTCTAACCTTTGTCACCCTTCCTAGCAAACCATTGCTTGGCTATGTTACCGCTTTGCTCAGCCCCTCTTATAGCGTTGTTAGTTGCAGGTGAAGTTGATGATTGCCCCATGATGGACAGGATTATGTTGGGATATCACAATATCTCTTATTTAATTAATGCATCTATATACTTGGTAAAGGGTGGAAGACTCGGCCGTATGCCTGGTGTTTTGTTCCACTCTTGCCGCCCTAGTTTCCATCATACCGCTGTTATGTTCCCGGATTTTGCGTTCCTTACACGGTTGCGTGATTTATGGGACCCCCTTGACAGTTCGCTTTGAATAAAAATCCTCCAGCAAGGCCCAACCTTGGTTTTACCATTTGCCTCACCTACCCCTTTTTTTCCCTTGGGTTTCCGCAGCCTGAGGGTCATCTTTATTTTAGCCCCCCCGGGCCAGTGCTTGTCTAAGTGTTGGTCCGAACCGAGTAGACTGCGGGGCCCCCTCGGGTAAACTCGAGGTCTGATTTTACTCGTAGGATGTCTCATCCGGTGTTGCCCTGAGAACGAGATATGTGCAGCTCCTATCGGGATTGTCGGCGCATCGGGCGGCTTTGCTGGTCTTGTTTTACCATTATCGAAATGTCTTGTAAATCGGGATTCCGAGTCTGATCGGGTCTTCTTGGGAGAAGGTATATCCTTCGGTGATCGCGAGAGCTTATCATGGGCTAAGTTGGCACACCCCTGCAGGGTATAAACTTTCGAAAGCCGTGCCCGCGGTTATGGGCAGATGGGAATTTGTTAATGTCCGGTTGTAGATAACTTGACACCAGATCCGAATTAAAATGCATCAACCGTGTGTGTAGCCATGATGGTCTCTTTTTGGCGGAGTCCGGGAAGTGAACACGGTTTTTGGGTTATGACTGACGTAAGTAGGAGTTTAGGATCACTTCTTGATCATTGCTAGCTTCACGACCGTTCCTTTTGCTCTCTTCTCGCTCTTATTTGCGTATGTTAGCCACCATATCATGCTTAGTCGATGCTGCAACCTCACCACTCTACCCCTTCCTTTCCCTTTAAGCTTTGCTAGTCTTGATACCCATGGTAATGGGATTGCTGAGTCCTCGTGGCTCACGGATTACTACAACAACAGTTGCAGGTATAGGTTATGCGATGAGCATGACGCGAGAGCGATGTTTGCTTGTGTTGGAGTTCTCTTCTGCTTCTTCTTCGATCAGGGGATAGGTTCTAGGTCGGCAGCCTGGGCTAGCAGGGTGGATTTCGTTTGAGTTTCTGTTGGTGTTTCATCCGTAGTCGGATTTTGCTCTTATGTATTGTGATGTTGTATTCGTGTGGCATTGTATGCCTTATGTATGTATCCCCATCTATTATGTAATGTTGATGTAATGATATCCTCCTTGCAAAAGCGTTTCAATATGCGGGTCTATCCTTGGTGGGACCTTCGAGTTCCTTTTGGATAGGGTCGCATATTGGGCGTGACACGGACCCGGATCTCGGCCCCTCTCTTGCAGCCCCCGGTGCCCTCCTCCCAAGGGGCAAGGGGCTGCAGGATTGGGGCAGCCATCTGCTGCGGCGACCTATACCTCCTGTGACCCATGGTTAGCATAAGCTTGATCCTGAGGAATTAGTGGTACCAGATAGTTTCTGCCACCGGCGCGGTCGTGGTGGCCATCTTGGGGTTCCTGAAAGAGCTCAGTTTCTGGTGTCTCCTCGCCCCAGCCTGGCCCGAGGAACGAGCCATGGTCTTCTTCCAGTGTGCACTCTCGATCCACCATGCGGGGCACATAAGCTTCTGGGGCCACCGCCCCATGGGCCTCGCCATAGTGCCCTATGCGCCATGCAGCCCGGCTTGGAGCGCTGCTTGAGGGTGGTGGCGTGGTGGACCGCCGAGGCCAAAGGCCGCGGCGTGCACTCCTTCGCTAGCCGGAGATGGGGCCGGTGTGCCTTGTCGCCCGGCGCGGGCGGCCGGGTTGGCATTGAGAAGGTCCTGGAGCCCGTTCGGAGTTACGTGGGCACGTATGGGGCCGCTATACGGCCCACTCTGGATCTGGGGCGGCAGCTGGACACATAAAGGAGGTGCTCCCAAGGCGGCGGCGTCTAGGAGCTCGGCCACTCGCTCCAACAACACGTCATGACCGCCCTCCAGCAGCCGGCATCGTAGCAGCTCTCGGGCCACCGTGAGCGCGGCCCTAGATTTCGCCTGCTCCCGTCGAGTGTGCGGCGCTGTGGCCGCGGCGTGGCATGAGGCTCTTGCTACTGACCGCACTTGCCGTGGCGTGAGGGCAGGCGGCGTGTGGCTGCGTCGCCCGCGCCCCGCAGCGCCCTGCGGAGCGCGAGCTGCCTGAGACGCAGGGTTGAGGTCGCTCTGGGCCGGGGGACGGCGTGGGCGGGCCACGCCGCCCAGCGGTCGGCGTTGGCTGTCGAGTCGCTTGACATCAGAACGGCGAAGCGACAGAACGCGAGGCGGTAGAAGATGGATTCCGGCGCACCCCTACCTGGCGCGCCAAATGTCGGATTTCGGGTTCCGGCAGGCCCTTGAGGTTCAAACTCTGGGGTGCGCACGAAGATCTTTCCCCTACCAGCTCATGTATCGAAGTCTCGCAAAGGATCTAGGCTAGAAAGAAGAACACACAAGGGACACGAGATTTATACTGGTTCGGGCCACCGTTGTGGTGTAATATCCTACTCCAGTGTGTGGTGTGGTGGATTGCCTCAGGGGCTGATGATGAACATCACGAAGGGGGAACAGCCTCCCGAGGGCTATTCTTGAGCTGATGTGATAAACTGCTTGGGTGAGTTCACTACTAGGAAAAGGCCTACTAGTGGTGCACCAGTTTTGCCTACTAATGGGTGAGTGCACGACGGGTGCGCCACTAGTACCACGCCACTAGTATTTTTTACGAATGGCGCACCAGTGGTGCGGCATTAGTATCTGGTATACTAATGGCGCACCACTGGTGCGCCTTTAGTATAGGCCACGGTGCGCCATTAGTATAGGCCACTGGTGCGCCATTAGTATAGGCCATGGTGCGCCATTAGTATTTTTGAATTTTGAAGGCGGGAAAATAGTAGTGGCGCACCATCTAACCCCCACCGTGCACCATTGCTATTTTTGAATTTTGAATTTGGATCTGGATCGCGAGTTTTTTGCCCATTTTTGCTCGTTTTGTTGCATGATATTATTTCAAATTTTGTTCCCGTTTTTGGATCTTGTATGCTCTTTTGCCGTGTTCTTTTGCCGGAGAGGAGTTCGCTGGAGAGGAGGAGGAGGAGGTGACCGCAGAGCCGCTCGCCTACATCGTCGGAGAGGAGGAGGAGGTCGCTGGAGAGGAGTTCACCGGAGCATCAGAGAGGAGGAAGGAGAAACCATGAGGGGATGGGAGGAGAGGAGGGAGGAGTACCTCACGGGAGAGGAGGGAGGAGGAGCTCACCGGAGATGAGGGAGGAGGAGCTCACCGGAGATGAGGGAGGAGGAGCTCACCGGAGAGGAG
>NC_041389.1:418523118-418523933 GCF_002162155.2 Triticum dicoccoides | reverse complement strand
AGGATCTCACCAGAGAGGAGGGAGGAGAAACCGTGAGGGGAGGGGAGGGGAGGAGAGGATGGAGGAGGAGGTCGCCGGAGAGGAGGAGGAGGTCACTTGAGAGGAGGAGGAGGAGGTCACCGGAGAGGAGGAGGGTAGTATGGTGGAGGAGAGAAGGTAAGATGGAGTGGAGGAGAGGAGGAGATGGAGTGGAGGAGAGGTGGAGTGGAGGTGAATCATGAAGAGGTAAGGAGGAGAGGACACGCCCAGCCATATATACGGCATAGTAATGGCGCACCGCGGGCAGGTGCGCCATTACTATTTTTTTTTATTTTTTTATTTACTTTGAATTTTGAAGGCAGGAAGATACTAATGGCACACCATGGGCAGGTGCGCCATTAGTAAAAAAATTTATTTTTTTATTTCTTTTGAATTTTGTAGGCGGGAAGATAGTAATGGCCCACCATGGGCAGGTACGCCATTAGTAAGTTTGAATTTTTTTTGAATTTTTTTGCCTCTCCAGATCTTAAAAGCCGCATATCTTTTTTTCTATTAGGTTTTCGATGATTTTGAAAATGTTTAACGGGGTTCCCCCGATTAAATTCGGATGTAACTTTTTGAGTAGATAATTTTTCATATAAAAAACTTTTTCATCCGAGTTCGTATGCAAAAGTTATGCCCATTTTTACAAATTCTCGAGAGATTTTGCAAAAAAGTCGAAAATTCATGTTTGTAAATTTTGCTAACAAGTAGACCACATATCACATGGGAATCTTATTTTCTTTTATTTTTTTGACATTTCTATCATTTTCTTTTATTTTTTTTGAAACTGAAAA
>NC_041389.1:418458109-418522919 GCF_002162155.2 Triticum dicoccoides | reverse complement strand
CGGGGCAATGTTTGGGCCAAATTACTAATGGCGCACCGTGGGATGGTGCGCCATTAGTAGTTTAAAAAAATGAAACATAATTACTAATGGTGCATCGTGGGATGGTGCGCCATTACTAGTTCAACTAGTAATGGCGCACCACTCCCACGGTGCGCCATTAGTAGTTTTGAAAAAAAATTACTAATGGCGCACCGTGGATGTGGTACGCCATTAGTATTTGCACTCTAATGGCGCACCAACACATGGTGCGCTATTAGTATTTAGTAATGGCGCACCACATGTACAGTGCGCCATTAGTGTCCATATTGGCTATTGCTGTTTTTGTAGTAGTGGTTCAATCGCTTCTCTCTCTCTCTCCTTGGTCGATCTCTAGATGCCTCTACTCTGTGGTGTCTAGTCCTATTTATAGAGGGAGGCCCTGGGCCTCTTCCCAAATAATGAGCGGGAAGGGCGCCAACAATTGGCCATTTTGAAGGGGAACATCTAGTACACTTATCATGACTAAAGTTGGTCTTCGGCTGCCAAAGACTCTGACGATGACGCCGTCCTAGGCTCCACGATGACCTCCATCCTGCCGTTCTGCTGGTCTTGGTCTTGTTGCACCGAAACGGTAACCTTTGCCTGATGCCTTGGCCTGTGCTTGCCCCCTTTGCACCGAAGGGGAAACAAGGACACTGCGCAGGCCGGCGCCCGCCTAGTCTCGATTGTCATGGCTTGCGTCACGGGCTCCTCGCGAGGTGCCCTTGCCTTGATCTCTCCGCCTCCTCGCGAGCCTGCCCGGTGAGGCTGCTCCTAAGGAAGCTTCCTGTCATCCGCCCCGCGAGGCTTGGCCCCTCGCGAGGGTCTTGAGCTTGAGCTGATGAAGCTGGGCCGCACTGGGCCCCCTACTTGAGCCACGCTGCAGGCCGCAGGCAGGCAAGTCTGGGGACCCCCGTTCCCAAAACTCCGACACATGCTACGGGACTTGCTAACTTCAACACAAGCATTCTTTGAATTCATAATAACCCAACTAGCATGACTTTAATATGACTACCTCCATATCTCAAAACAATTATCAAGTATCAAATTGACCATATCATCCAATTCACTTCCTATGATAGTTTTTATTATACCCAACTTGGATGCTCATCGTTCTAGGACCAATTTTGTAACCATAGAAAATATCATACCGTTCTAAAAGACTCTCAAAATAATATAAGTGAAGCATGAGAGACTAGCAATTTCTTCAAAATTAAGGCACCACCGTGCTCTAAAAGATATAAGTGAAGCACTAGAGCAAAAACTATCAAGCTCAAAAGATATAAGTGAAGCACATAGAGTATTCTAGCAAATTCTAATCAAATAGGCTTCTCCCAAAAGGTGTGTACAGAAAGGATGATTGTGGTAAACTAAAAAGCAAAGATTAATTTAATACACGACGCTCCAAGAAAAACACATATCATGTAGCGAATAAAAATATAGCTCCAAGTAAAGTTACCAATGAACGAAGACGAAAGAGGGGATGCCTTCCCGGGGCATCCCCAAGCTTAGGCTTTTGGCTATCCTTGAATATATTGGGGTTCCTTGGGCATCCCCAAGCTTAGGCTCTTGCCACTCCTTATTCCATAGTCCATAAAAGCTTTACCAAAAACTTGAAAACTTCACAACACAAAACTCAACAGGAAATCTTATAAGCTCCGTTAGTGAAAGAAAACAAAACCACCACATAAGGTACTGCAATGAACTCATTATTTATTTATTTTGGTGTTAAACCTACTGTATTCCAACTTCTCTATGGTTTATAAACTATTTTACTAGCCATAGATGCATCAAAATAAGCAAACAACACACGAAAAACCGAATCTGTCAAAAACAGAACAGTCTGTAGCAATCTGTAACTAACGCAAACTTCTGGAACTCTAAAAATCCTACCAAAATAGGACGTACTGTAAAATTTGTCTATTGATCAGAAGCAAAAATAATCAATGCAAAAGCACGTTTCTGTGATTTATTGAATGTTTTCTCGTGAGCGCAAAGTTTCTGTTTTTCAGCAGAATCAAATCAACTATCATCATAGGTTATCCTATAGGTTCTACTTGGCACAAACACTAATTAAAAGATAAAAACACATCTAAACAGAAAGTAGATGCAAGATTTATTACTAAACAGGAGCAAAATCAAAAAACACAAGGAAAAATTGGGTTGCCTCCCAACTAGCGCTATCGTTTAACGCCCCTAGCTAGGCATAAAAGCAAAGATAGATCTAACGAGTGCCTTCTTTGGCACTTGATTCATAAGTAGCACGCATGATAGATTCATAAGGTAATTTGACTTTATTTCTTGGAAAGTGTTCCATGCCTTTCTTTAAAGGAAATTGGAACCTAATATTCCCTTCCTTCATATCAATAACCACACTAATCGTTCTAAGGAAAGGTCTACCAAGAATAATAGGGCAAGAAAGATTGCAATCTATATCAAGAACGATAAAATCTACGGGCACCAAATTTCTATTTGCAACAATAAGAACATCATTGATCCTTCCCATAGGCTTTTTGATGGTGGAATCCGCAAGGTGCAAATTTAACAAGCAATCATCAAGATCATGGAAATCTAGAATATCAGATAAAGTTTTCGGAATTGTGGAAACACTAGCACCCAAATCACACAAAGCAAAACACTCATAATTTTTAATTCTAATATTTATAGTAGGTTCCCACTCATCATTAAGTTTTCTAGGTATAGAAACTTCCGAATTAAGTTTTTCATCAAAAGATTGCATCAAGGCATCAACAATATGTTTGGTAAAAGCTTTGTTTTGACTATAAGCATGAGGAGAATTAATAACGGATTGCAACAAGGAAATACAACCTTTTAAAGAACAATTATCATAATCAAATTCCTTGAAATCCGAGATAGTAGGTTCAATTTTATTTGAAGGTGTGACCTTTCCAGTCTCACTTTTACCAAATTTAGCATCAAGATCTAAAGACTCCGAATTCTTGGGACGCCTTCTAGGCAAAGTTGATTCATCATCAGTCCCATAATCATCAAAATTCATATTGCAAAACATAGATCTAATAGGAGACGCATCGATAACTTTAATATCTTCATCATTATTTTCATGAAACTTTTCTGGTTTAGCGGCCATCTTATTGACTAAGCTGGCTTGCTTATCAGAAATTTTGGATATAGCATTTTCAAGACGGGTAATTTGAGCATTAACACCATAAAATTCTTTATTCATATCATCAAGCTCTTTATTCATAAACCCCAAAAAACCTTTTTGTTCGTTAAGCTCTTTTCTAAAGAAATTATTATGCTCAAATTGCAAATTCATAAAGCTTGTAATATTTGATTCAATCTCTTCCATCCTTCTGAGAAGGTGGTCAGGACCCTTAGGCGAAGCCATAAGGACAAATGGGCACACAAGCAAACAGACAAAGGCAAGCGAAAAGAGAAGAGGAGATTGGGAAAGAGAGGGCGAATAAAACGGCAAAGGTGAAGTGGGGGAGAGGAAAACGAGAGGCAAATGGAAAATAATTTAAATGCGAGGGAGATGGGTTTGTGATGGGTACTTGGTATGTCTTGACTTGAGCGAAGACCTCCCCGGCAATGGTGCTAGAAATCCTACTTGCTATGTCTTGAGCTTGCCATGGGTTTCCTCGAAGAGGAGAGGGTGATGCAGCAATAGTAGCGTAAGTATTTCCCTCAGTTTTTGAGAACCAAGTTATCAATCCAGTAGGAGGCTCCTCAAAAGTCCCACACACCTACACAAACAAACTGAGAACTCGCAACCAACGTGATAAAGGGGTTCTCAATCCCTTCACGGCCACTTGCGAAAGTGAGATCTGATTGAGATAGTATGATAAGATAAATATATTTTTGGTATTTTATAATATAGATGCAAAAAGTAAAGATGCAAATGAAAGTAGATTGGAAGCAAATATGATAAGTGATAGACCCGGGGGCCATAGGTTTCACAAGAGGCTTCTCTCAAGATAGCATAATATTACGGTGGGTGAACAAATTACTATGGAGCAATTGATAGAAAAGCGAATAATTATGAGATTATCTAGGCATCATCATGTATATAGGCATCACGTCCATAACAAGTAGACCGACTCCTGCCTGCATCTACTACTATTACTCCACACATTGACCGACTCCTGCCTGCATCTAGAGTATTAAGTTCATAAGAACAGAGTAATGCATTAAGCAAGATGACATGATGTAGAGGGATAAACTCAAGCAATATGATATAAACCCCATCTTGTTATCCTCGATGGCATCAATACAATACGTGCCTTGCAACCCTTTCTGTCACTGGGTAAGGACACCGCAAGATTGAACCCAAAGCTAAGCACTTCTCCCATGGCAAGAAAGATCAATCTAGTAGGCCAAACCAAACTGATAATTCGAAGAGACTGGCAAAGATAACTCAATCATACATAAAAGAATTCAGAGAAGATTCAAATATTATTCATAGATAAACTTGATCATAAACCCACAATTCATCGGATCTCGACAAACACACCGCAAAAAGAGATTACATCGAATAGATCTCCACAAGAGAGGGGGAGAACATTGTATTGAGATCCAAAAAGAGAGAAGAAACCATCTGGCTAATAACTATGGACCCGTAGGTCTGTGGTAAACTACTCACAACTCATCAGAGGGGCAAGGATGTTGATGTAGAGGCCCTCCATGGTCGATTCCCCCTCCGGCAGAACTTCGGCGAAGGCTCCAAGATGGGATCTCGCGGATACAGAAGGTTACGATGGTGGAAATTGTGTTTCGGGTGCTCCCTAGATGTTTTTGGGGTACGTAGGCTTATATAGGAGGAAGAGGTACGTCGGTGGCCGCTCGAGGGGCCCACGAGACAGGGGGCGCACCCTACATGGGGGCACCCTCCTATCTCCTGGCCGCCTCAGCTGCTTCTTGGCTTGCACTCCAAGTCCTCTGGATCACGTTCGTTCCAAAAATCACGCTCCCGAAGGTTTGATTCCGTTTGGACTCCGTTTGATATTCCTTTTCTTCGAAATAATGAAATAGGCAAAAAAACAGCAATACAGGCTGGGCCTCCGGTTAGTAGGTTAGTCCCAAAAATGATATAAATGTGTAAAATAAAGCCCATAAACATCCAAAAGGGGTAATATAATAGCATGGAACAATAAAAAAATATAGATACGTTGGAGACGTATCACCCTCAGCAGCCTCCTCTGGCTCAAGAGTGAGCTCAATTGCTTCCTATGTTGAGGCTCTGGCTTTGGACCTAGGAATCCTTCTGGCAGGTGCCTTCTTTATCAGACCTGGCTTGGTTGAAACTGCAGTGCCAAACCCTTTCATGACAACTTTTTTCTTTGAGGTGACGTCCTCATCAGCCACAAAATCTTCATCTTTTGAGTCAGAGATTTTCTTCTTCCTCTGATCTACCGATATCTCAACACTAGTGCCCTCACTCATGTGTACCTGCTACTCGGATCTGTTCTGGCTGTCACTATTATCTGACATAGCTGACATTGAAAGTTGACCCTGTGAATAGATAGTGTTGAGATAGAGTGGATGAGCATCACAAAGTGTAGAGACTTTGCAAAACAAATGAGTCAAAACTTAGTTTTAGTTTTCTACTAAAATCATTTCAGAGCTACTGATATGTCAAACTCGGTGACACCGAAGCAACTTTTAGAGTCTAAACATGTGGAATTGGTCAGACCGAGGCACAGTTCGGTGACTCCGAGATTGCTAGGGTTTCACAGGGAAATGAACTCGGTCACACCGATTTGTATGTTTCGGTCAGACAGAAAAATACAAGTGCAATGGCCTGGACCAAATCGGTGAGACCAAATTCTCCAAATCGGTCAGTGCGGGATGAGTTTGGGGGAAACCTAACCCTAAGTTTTCAGATCAAAACTAATCTGATGGAAGTTTTGGTTGGATAGAAGTATCTCAAACATTGTGAGAATCATGTCATTAACCTTAGTGCAAGAATCAAAGGTAAAGATTTCACAAGGGGTCGAGTTCATGCCCCAACTTGGTGGTGAACTCGCTACGGCGACAACTGCGGCAAAGATTCCCATTGACGGTGGAGGACACTAGTGGCAGTTGGTCGCTGGTGATGATGGAGAAGATCCGGAGACCTCGAATCGGCAGAACTGGACAGGCATGGGCGAAGGTTTTGGAGAAATTTACAAAATTTGGCTCGTGGGTATTTATATCAAGACCCTATCAGTGTGACTCAGTGAGAGCAAAAAGTTCAAATCAGTTGCACCGAGGTTGAAACCTAGATCAACTCAATGAACTCGGTATGACCGAATGGAATGAATCGGTCAGACAAAAATGCATTAAGAGGTTTTGGAAGTTTAAGTCTATGACAAATCGGTTACTCCAAGTGCTCCTCACCCAGAGGGTTCGAATATGACTTGATCAAACTTTGTGATGTAGCATGAATAGAGTTCGAGACGAGAAAAGCATGGGTAAGTAGAGGGAGTACTTAGGCATTCTTGTCCATCCATTTGGCAAAAAGAAAAGGCCAAACAATCAAAGAAACAAATGGATGTTCTCAAATGAAGAAAACTATGCAACCAACATTCTCACACAATAAGATAGCAATTGAAATATGTGTCAAAACATGCACAAACACTCTAGCATCTATCAAGCAATTGGCGATGGCTAGGTCATCTATATATGAGTATATTGACCTAGGAGTCAAATGAGAACATTTGATCATAGGTCATACTCATCATTTAAGCACAAGTGGGGTTACCACTTTTACATAAAGCATTGTTGTGTTCACACCATTAGAGTTTCTTTAGCTCAATACTTAGAGTAAAGCTCACCCTATGTGTGTTATCCCCTTTTAGAGGGATGAACTAACCTTGGGTTTTGTCGATGATGACTTCATGTAGATGTTGAAGATGTGGATGCTCAATGTTGATGTAGATCATTTGGAGCAATCCATTGGAGTGAGTTGCACTTTCAATACCTACATGGGTTAGTCCCAAAAGGAACAAACAAAGATATCCATAGAAATAGAGTGAAGTACACACATGATGATGTCCATGAAAGCATAGGTTACCTTGCCCCTTGACTTACTAACAAGAGGGTTTGTGACTCCTTGAACTAGTGCAAGATGTGGAAGTTGATTGCACTTGTTCTCGCCAATATGATCATGAGTGAAGTATGTTGGCGGAGTCACCCTCAAGAACTCTCTAGTTCTTCTTCTTCGGGATCCACATCATCTTGATGGGAATTCTTGGGGTTGTAGATGTACTTGATGAAGTAGAACTTGAAGTAGTCTTGAGAACACACTTGACCAAGGCTTTTGGAGCTTCTTCAAATGCACCAATCTCCTCTGGAAGCTTCTCCTTGCCTTTTAGCTTGTGGTCTTATGATGGAAGATCATCTTGAGCTTGTGTTCCCTCGAAGGAAGTAGGATCATACTTCTCTTGTTGAGGAACAAACATTGTCTTGGGGTATTGATATTCTTCCCACTCAAATCCATTGGCATTGAACTTTCATTCAAAACAACACCTTCATTCTTCTTGTGCCTTCTTCGCTTGCGTACAATTTTCTCAAATTGCTTACTTCCGGCAAGGCTCTTGTAAACACATTTCTTTATAATTCCCTTCAATAAGCTATTTTCTTGATCAAGTGTAACTTGGCTAAGAGAATCATTAGTGGAATCAAGAGAACTACTAGAAGCACCAATATTGGATTTAGCATGATTATTGTTACTACTAGAAGAAGAATCTTTCTTACTCTTGTTGCTAGATTTTACTTGTGGCATGTAAGTAGACAAGCGTAAAGGCTTGGCAATGTAAGAAGAACTTTTCTTCAAAAGATCATCATTGATTGCCTTTAATAACCCATGCTCTTGCTCTAGGTTGAGCTTCTTGAAGCGTAGCTTCTCATGAGTTTTTAAAAGTTCTCGATGATCTTATAAAGTAGTTTCATGAGCTAACTTAAGAGTGTTTAGTTCTTTAGTTAGACGCTCAATCTCCTTCTTATCATTGTCATTCGTTTCATCTTGATTAGCACGATTAATAGCAATTTCATCATAGTTTCGATCACTAGCATTGTCAACAAGTAAATCATCATTGCCCTAGCAAATCATCTTCATCAGTAATGAAATCAATATACTCAGGGTGTGATACCTTGGGGCCTTTAGCCATGAAGAATCTTCCAATTTCTTCATTTGGGGAGTCAAATATGTCGTAGGAGTTGCTTCACACAAGTGCAAGACCGGAAACACCTTCATCTTCAGTATATTCGAAGTCGGAGTTATAACTTCTCTCAGAGTGGTGGTCGGAGTTAGAACCGGATACCCAATCACCAACATGAGCTTGATGTCTTCGTTTAGTATAGCTCCTTGATGAGTTGTCCGTTCTTTCCGAATCCTTGCTTCTGTGAAAGGGTCTTCGTTCATAACGATTGTCGGTGGAAAACGACACCTATGGGATCACTGGAATCCCTACTACGGTCGGCAGGCGTGAGGTTGTGGAAAGAGCGGGTCTAGGAGTCAGCACAAAGATCGTTTACCTAGGTTTAGGCAGCGAGGATGCATAATACCCTAGTGCTACTTTGTTGTATATTTGAGTGTTCTTGAGTTCTTGAACTAGCTACGGCACGTGACTTGTCCAAAAGATCTGAATCCCTCCTCATTATGCCTCGAGCCTCCTTTTATAGTTCAAAGTTGACGCCACAGTGGCACACAGGAGGTGGAAAGTGTATATACAGTGTACCAGCTTATCGCGTGACATCACAGGACAAAACACATTAAATGCGCTACTTAGGTGTCCTCTTGCTTTATCGGGGACGGCAACAAAGGCCGTCCCATCTGTCGCCACTTCGCCTTGCTTCGACACGCGTCTGGGCCAAGAAGACGTGCAGCGCCATGTAAGCTGGCAGGTTGCTGAGTTGGTGTGGTGGCAGGGTATTCACGAAGATTTGCATGCCACCACGCAGGTGCTTGACTGGTTGGCTTAGGAGCCACGTACTGCCACGTGGGTACTTTCTTAGTTGGTGAGTTGGTTGCTGAGCTGGGTCGGTGACGGGGCGGCAAAGCTTTGCTACGGTCTTGCTAATATTCCCGGCAAGGGTCTTGCCGGGGCCTAGCGAGCGCCCTAGGCAAGAATCTTGCTGGGGCCTCGTGGGTATCTTTGGCAGGAGCTTTGTCGGGGCCTCGTGGGCATCCTCGGCAAGGAGCCTTGCTGTTGTTTTGTCTGGTGGTTCCCATCTAGGCCTTGCGGGACCTTTGTCTTCACAAAGATCTGCATGCCACTATGTAGGCCCCCTCCCGAGCTTTGGTTCCAATGTTTTCGATGGTGTCGGAACTCTCAGGCTCAAGGGTGGTCGCCTTGCTGGCATTGGGTAAGTTGCCCCGGCAAGGGTCTTGTCGGGGGAAGCCCATCTTGTCACTTTACCTTTTGCGCCCCTGCTTTGAGCGCCGCTTCGGTAGTCTTGTACTTTTGCTTCCTTCCTCTGCCCTGCTAATCATGGCAACAGGTGCGGCTCTGACTGCCCGTGCACAAGTAAAGGGGTACAAAGAGGGCCCTTACTTTTGTACACCGCCAGGAGCCCCCGGGCCTGGGCCACACATAGGCGCGATGTGTTGTTGGGCTAGGCCCAAAACGGTATGCGGGCATGCGTGGCAGAGTTTTAACGCAGTAATTCCATCACCAGTTGCGCTTCCCCACGACCCGCGTCGAATGTGTGATGCGGGGGTCGTGCGTGGGGTGACCATAGCATGCTTGCATCACCTCGCGGTTAATAGTAAAGAGGCGGTCCGCGTCCTCCCCATAAAAACAAAGGAAGCCGCAGGGGCGCGGCTCATTTACTAAGTGGACTCGGGTCATGGCCATTATGGCACCCGCACCCCATGATCACGCGGCATGAAACGGCCGTTCCACTTGCCATCTGAATCCTGGCTCGCCCTCCACGTGTCCTCCATGCCTCAGGGAGGGCAGGCGGTGGACACAGAGGGTACGAGCTTTAATTCCGGGGTGGGCGCCGCCGATTGGAGCAGCAGGTCGGTCCTGTCTCCTTGCGCCCTTGGCGGCTGGATTGGTTGATTGGGGTGGTCGCCTTCAGGCTCGCTCGGCCCCATCTCTCTATAAAAAGGGGAGAGGGATATCGTCTTCCCGTATCCATCTTCTCCCAGTCTGGTCTCTTTCCTTCCCTTGTCCTGGTGAGAGGGAGCGGTCGTGGCAATCCCCCTATGGAGGTGACTAGGTCTTCCTCTCGCGCGAGAGCCGTGGTGGTTAAGGAAGAGTTGGACGCCCAAGGTGAAGGCCATGCTCGAGGCGGAGGCACCGGACGGGCCATGGTCGGCGAGGTGGTCGAGGCAGAGGTGGGAGCGGAAGGGGGACACCCGCATATCCACCGTCTTCGTCGCCATCTCCTCTACCATCTGCTCCTACTTCATCGAGCGTCCATGTCCGGGACACAGCGCTGGAGTTTATCCTGCAGTTGCATGAGCCGCCGCGCAGCCGCCTTCGTCTTCCCGAGGTGTTTGTGAGGGTGCTGGAGATTGACCAGCCACCGAGGTTGAGGCTTCCCATGAAGGGATGTTGCAATGGTGACATGTGGGTGAACACACGGTTCCCCGTCCCTCACATGATGCTCCTCCGTCGGGGTTGGAAGACCTTCGCACGCGCCCACTGCTCTATGAAGGGGCACATTCTCCACTTCAAATTAGTGGAGAGCGATTTACTCTCCATCAAGGTCTTTGGGCGCTCGGGAATCTGGTTAGGGTGCCGCGCGGAGAGCTCGACCGACGACAAAAGCTCCTCCTCAAGCAATAGTGACGAGGAGGATACCGATGGGGAAGACAACGAGGACGGGTCCAACTAGGTGTCGGACACACCGTCCTTGGGCGACGTCGGTAGCACCATCATCTACACCTAGTCTTTCCCCCGGCAGAGCGATTTTCCAAGGGCGGGGCCAGCTCCTTGAACTTCTCGGGGTCGCCTCCTTGGGCAGCTGGCATGGGAAGGCCGGAGAAGATGAAGAAGGCGGGCGGCGGGCCGTCGAGTTGGAGTACGATGGCACCAATGCCTTTGTCTCGTATTGTCGGTCCGCTGCCTCATCTTTCGGCTATTCTCCTAGCACCATCATCACCAGCCCTCTTCTGGACGGCCACCAGGATGTTCTCTTGGTGTCTTCTGCTACTTGTACCTCGCGTAGGCACTCCTTTTGCCCTCTTGCCATCTTGTTCTGTTTCCTATGGAGAGGGACAAGCAAGGGATTACGAGCATCTTATATCTTTTTAGTTTTTAAGCCTACGTGCACTTATCAGGTTTAAACCTTGTAATCCCCTTGCTCATGTTTACATTCCATATGAATTGTACCTATATGGGATGTATTTATGAAAAAAGGGTGCTTGCTAGGTTTTTTGTGCGTGAGCGAAACCCATGCCAAGGAATGAATCCTTGTTATTTTTAAGATAAACATTGTCGCCCGGCAACAGGCCTTGCCGTCCCCTTACTTCATTCGACCATACCCACGCTCTTGGCGGAGGAAGGGGCGAAGTAGGGTTAGGCCCTTCGTTTGCTTCCTTGTCACCGCGACTACAACCAAGTTCCGACCCAAGGAATAGTTCTTGGGTATAGGAAAAGGGGAGCATGGTAGCCTAGGAATAAAGCGAGGTTTCATGCGTCCTAATTCCATAAGGAAATGCACAACAGGGGCTAAAGGACTTATCTCAATCTGCAGCCCCCGGCAACCTTGGCTTGCCGTGGTTGGACCCTTGTGTCTGCAGACCCCGGCAACCTTGGCTTGCCGGGACCGGAGCGCCGGCTTGTTCTCTTTCTTCCAAATAGCTCAGCAGAAATGTCCATGTACCCTGCAAACCAAAGAGGACTAAAAGGAACAAAGAGACGTACACTCGACCTCTATGCTAGGGGTTAGTTTCCACTAAGCACTATCAATCCTAACTGAGGGAGAGACTCAACCTAGCATGCATGCTATAACTTAGGGCGCCAATGCTTCATTTATTTATGCCCAGGGTCTATGCCTAGATTTGTACAGAGGGTTACATGCCTTGCCGGCAAGGCTTGTACAAAAGGTGGTCTGCCGGGGGGCCCGATAACAGCGCCTTATGGGTAAAACTTGCAAAGATGTTCGATGTTCCAGGAGTTGCTCACTGGAATGGCATCTTCGGTCTCTAGGCGGACTGTGCCGGGCCTAGTGACTCGTATTACCTGATAAGGGCCTTCCCACTTTGGCTCAACTTGTTGGAATTCTTGGCCGATTGAACGCATCGAAGAACAAGGTCGCCTTCCTCAAAGCTTCAGGCATGAACGTTGCAGCTATGGTAGCGGTGCAAGGCTTGCTGGTAGCGCGCTGCTCTCACAGCTGCCCGAAGACGATCTTCCTCCAGGAGCGTTACGTCATCTTGACGCAATCGCTCTTGCTCAAGCTCTTCATAAGCGAGCACTCGAGGTGACCCGTATGTGAGTTCTGTGGGGAGAACTGTCTCTACCCTGTATACCAGGGCAAAGGGTGTCTGAGCGGTGGCTCGATTTGGCGTTGTTCTAATCGACCAAAGAACCGCCGCCAACTCATCAATCCAGCGCCTTCCACTCTTGTGCACCCTGTTAAAAGTCTTTGTCCTCAGGCCTCGCAGTACTTCAGCATTTGCCCTCTCCGCCTGGCCTTTGCTCCGTGGGTGCGCCACGGAAGCGAAACAGATCTTGCTGCCGACATCTTGGATGTATTGCATGAAGGTGCGGCTTGTGAACTACGTGCTGTTGTTGGTGATGACTCTGTTTGGCACACCAAAACGGCAGACTAGCCCCTTGAAGAATTTGACGGCTGACTGCGCTGTCACCTTCCACACTGCTTCCACCTCCGGCCACTTTGTGAACTTGTCGATTGCAACGTACAAGTACTCAAAGCCCCTGACAGCGCGGGGGGAAAGGGCCCAGTATGTCGAGGCCCCTGACCAAAAATGGCCAGGAGAGAGGGACTGTTTGAAGGGCTTGAGCCGGCTGATGAAGCTTCTTTGAATGGAACTGACACGCTTCACACTTGGTTACTAGTGTCGTTGCATCCTGGAGGGCAGTGGGCCAGAAGAAACCTTGCAGGAAGGCCTTGCCGACAAGGGCCCTCGACCCTATGTGGGAGCCACATATGCCTCCATGTATCTTTGCCAACAGCTCCAGTCCTTCCTCCCGGGGAATGCACTTCAATTTCACACTGTTTGGTCTTTTTTTGGACAGAACATTGTCAACGAACTGATACATTGCAGACCGAGGGGCTACTTTCTCTGCTTCTTCCTGGTCCTCAGGTAGCTCCCCTGTTTGGAGGAATCAAACAGTATGATGTGCCCATGCCAGAGCCTGGGACTCGACGGCAAGGACTAAATGCATTTCCTCTGCCATGGGAGCGACTATCTCTATGGCCAGGGCTTGATGTCCTATCGGAGTCGGTTGCCCCATGGCAGGCTCAGTGTCCACGGCAACATCTTTGCCAGTGGCTCCTGGGAGCTTGGTGGGAAAGTACTTTTCAGGGCCTGATTTCCTCCGCTTGTTCTGCTCTGTCGATGGTTCAATGGATGGTTGAGTTAAACGAAGCACAAAATTACCTGGTTCCACAGGTAGTTTGAAGGCACCGCGCTTTGACAGGTAGTCGGCGATGTTGTTCTCCACTCGGGGAACATGCTCCGCCTGTATACCGTCAAAATGCTCCTCCAGCTTCCTCACCTCATCTACATAGGCCTCCATCAACGGGCTTTGATAATCCTTGTTGACTTGCCTGACGACAAGCTGTGAATCACCCCTGACGATGAGCTTCTTGATCCCGAGGTCTGCCGCGATCCTGAGACCGACAAGCAACCCCTCGTATTCAGCAGTGTTGTTCATCGACATCTCCCTAGGAAAGTGCATCTGGATTACATACTTGAGGTGCTCTCCGGTGGCTGCGACGAGCAGCACACCAGCATCGGGGCCTTGCAGCGAGAAAGCCCTGTCAAAGTACATAATCCAGTTGCGACTTGTTTCTTTGCCAGGAAAAGTAGTCTCCTCGATCTCTTCGTCGGGCGTCGAGGTCCACTCTGCAATGAAATCTGCCAAGACTCTGCTCTGGATCGTCGAAGTACTTTCAAACTTCAAACGGAAGCTCGACAGCTCCAAGGCCCATTCCACAATCCTCCTGGTTGCGTCCGGGATATACAGTATCCATTGCAACGGGAGGCAGGTGATGACGGTGATCTCGTGCGCTTGGAAGTAATGACGCAGTTTCCTTGAGGCCATAAGGAGGCCAAAGAGCAATTTCTGCACACCGGAGTACCTTGACCTAGCCCCTTGCAAGAGGGAGCTGACAAAGTAAACCGAGTGCTGCATCATCTTCTTCTTCTGCACCACTTCATTTGGTTGCACATGCCCTGTCCTGCCGGCGTTAGACCCTGCCGGGGGCCTCACCTCGCCGGTACCAGGCCCTGCCGAGGGGAGCGCTGGCTCGCCATCCGACAGTCCTACCATTGCCACTGCCCCTTCGTCGACCTCCCTCTGTGCTGCTAGCGCTGCACTGACCACTTGATTCATTGCCGCTAGATACAGCAGCAACGGCTTTTGTGGTTTAGGCGCAACCAGTATCAGTGTCGAGGAGAGGTATTTCTTCAAATCTTGCAGTGCTGCTTCAGCCTCGGGGTCCATTCCATCGGGCCCGCCTTTTTCAAGATTTTAAAAAAGGGAAGGGCACGCTCAGCAGACTTGGAGATGAATCTGCTCATGGCGGCAATGCAGCCAGTGAGCCGACGCACGTCCTTGATCCGCCTAGGTGCCTCAATCTGCTCAATGTTCTTGATCTTGTCCGGATTCGCCTCGATCCCATGTTGTGACACAAAGAACCCGAGAAGTTTGCCGGATGGAACGCCAAAGACACACTTCTCAGGGTTCAACTTGAGGTTGATCTTGCACAAATTTGCAAACGTCTCTTCCAAATCTTGTACAAGTGTTGCCTTGTCCTTGGTTTTGACCACTATGTCATTCATATAAGCTTCCATATTTCTATGTAGCTAGGGCTCAAAACCAATTAGGACTACTCTTGCAAACGTTGATCCATCACTCTTCAACCCGAAAGGCATCCGTAAAAAGCAATACGTACCACACGGGGTGATGAATGATGTCCTCTCTTCATCTTCTCTCGTCCTGAAAATCTGGTGGTATCCTGAGTAGGCGTCAAGGAATGATAACAAGTCACACCCGATCGTGGAGTCAACAATCTGGTCAATGCGTGGCAACGGGAAAGGGTCTTTCAGACAGGCCTTATTGATATTTGTGTAATCAATACACAGCCTCCACTTCCCATTTGCCTTGCGCACCACCATCAGATTGGCCAACCACGTCGGATGGAGTACTCCTCTCACCAAGCCTGCCGCTTCCAGCTTCCTAATCTCCTGTATGATGAACTCCTGCCTTTCCAAAGCTTGCTCCCTAACCTTCTGCTTGATGGGTCGTGCATGAGGATAGACAGCAAGATGGTGCTCAATCACCTCCCTGGGAATGTCGGGGATTTTGGATGCTTGCCATGCAAACACATCGACATTCACCCGCAGGAAAGTGACGAGTGCGCCTTCCTATTTGCTATCGAGGGTGGAGCTTATGGTGAAAGCCCCTCCCGTGCCATCCTCCTTGACGGACACCTTCTTGGTCTCCGGTGATGCAGCTCTGGATTTCTTACTCTTGCTGGTGGGGCTCTCCGGCACGTCCTCAATGGGAGCACAACACTCCGAAGAGGTGCTCTTGTTGGAGTGGGTGTGAGAGGTCTTGCCGGTCTTCTTCCCTCCCGGGGCTTCGGCGGCAGAAGCAAGTGCCTTGGCGGCAGTCGCCGCAACTGCTTCCCGGTAGAGTTGGTCAGTGCAGATCAGCGCATCCTTCTTGTCGGAGGGGACGGTGATGATGGTCATCGGCCCAGGCATCTTCAGCGTGTTATAGGCATAGTGTGACGCCGCCATGAACTTGGCTAGTGCCGGGCGACCGAGGATCCCGTTGTAGGGCAAGGGGATCTCGGCTACATCAAAGACAATCTTCTCCGTCATGTAGTTCAACTCGCCTCCAAACGTCATGGGCAGCGTGACCTTACGCTTTGGCTGACTCCTTCCTGGGTTGACCCTTGAAACGTGCCTGTCTCTTCGAGGTGTACATCAGGAATCTGCAGCCTTTTGATCACAACAGGCGAGATCAAGTTCAGACCGGCCCCGCCGTCAGCTAGCATCTTCATCACCTTGAGGTTGAGTATCGTTGGTGAAACCAACAACGGCAGACACCCGACCGCAGTTGTGTGGTCAGGGTGGTCCTCGGTGTAAAAAATGATAGGCGTGCTGGACCACTTCAGTGGCTTCTGAGCGTCGAATGATGGCTCCGCCGCTGCGATCTCACACGCCCATTGCTTGAGCAGGCGGTGAGAGGTGTGCAGCGAGGCGCCACCATCGACGCACATGGCCTCTGTAGCTTTCTGAAACTCGTGTTCGCCGGACTCGTCGTCCTCATCATGAACATCGTCTTCCTGCTTCTTGTCGCGGCCCCGAGCGGGCCTCTCTTGTTGATTATCCTTGCCAAAGTGGCCTCCTTGGCCACAACACTTCTTGCCGGATCCTTCGGCACCGTCCTGACCCTTCTCCTTGTCCCGCCTCTCATACTCAGCTTTTTGCTTCTCAGCAAGCAGCTCAACTTGTTGCCAGTTCTGGAGGTCGTGGCCCTTGGTGCGGTGGATCTTGCAATACTGCTTGTTGGAGCTTCTTGGCTTGTCGGCAGCCGCCAAGGCCCGGCAAGCAGCGCACCCGGGAATTTCCTTGCCGGGGTCGTTTGCCTTGGTCCTCTTGGCAGCATCAGTGTTGTCAGATCCCTCGACGGCAAGCACAGAACTGCCCTTGCACTTTCTGTTGTGGCGCCGGCCCTTCTTCGTCGGGGCGGCGGTGTCTTAGTCTGTGGAGTCGGTTTCCGCACCAGCATCCTCGCTGGGGTACTTCGTCCCCTCTTCAGCTCAAGCGCATCTATCGACAAGAACATAAAGTTCGGCCACATCTTTGACCTTGTTCATCGCCAGCTCTTCACGCATCTTGCGGTTGCACACATTCTGATGGAATGCGCTGATCATGGCGGCGGGATGAACATCTGGGATGTTGTACTGCACCCGGCTGAACTTCTGTATGTACTTGCGCGGGTTTTCGCCTTCCTTTTGGGGGATGATATGCAAATCACATGCCTGGCAATGAGCTTGATGGCCCCCAGTGAAGGCGCCAACGAACTCATGACACAAATCCTACCAAGAAGAAATGGAATCCGCCGGCAAGTGCATCAACCACGACATGGCATTGGGCTTAAGTGCCAACGGGAAGTAATTGGCAAGCACCTTGTCGTCGCGAGCTCTAGAAGCTTGCGTCGCGATGGTGTAGATGCCGAGGAACTCTGACGGGTGAGTCTTTACATTCTACTTCTTGCCAACGTCGGGCTTGAACGTGCAGTCGGAGGGCCACTGGAACTGCCGCAGCTCTCGGGTTAAGGCTGGGCAACCCACCTCGTAGGGTAGGCCACCATAGCCTCCTGGTGCCAGGTAGTCCATAGTGCGCCCTGCCTGCCTATCTGACTGGTGGTGCGCTTCACGCCGGTGTTTGATGGTGGTTCGAGCGTCTTCAAGGGCTCGCTCCCAAAGAACTTGTCACTTATCGCGGTGGGTTCGTGTGTTGGACGAAGCTATGGAAATGTTATCACAAACGTCATCACGACAGACTGACACCCGCGGTAACTGGCGTGGGGGAGGAGAGTTCACCGTGGCTGCAACACCTCCGGCCCTTCCACCACTGGCATGCGGTGGCTCGATGGAGCGTCGGCCTAAGGTCCCCGCTGGTCGCAACTCATCTTTGTTGGCGACGCCGACGAGGCTACGGATGGTGGCTCTCCACTCGTCGAGCTTTTCTGCAGTAAGAGGAAAGTCAATGAGCAGCTGCGCGTGCGCCAAAGCTTCTGTTGGTGTGGGCAACGGTGAAAGCTGCGTGGACCGTGACACGCTCCGACTTCTAACCACATTAGAAGGAGCTCTATCACGGCCTTGCGGCTATACGCCATTTTCGCCAGCACTTCGGTGTGCATGCTGGCCTCCTTCATCCCGCGAATGATGCGCATGACTCTTCCCACGGTGGCGCCCGGGGTCACCAGCATGGTGACGCTGCTCATCGCGCACAACTTGGGAAGAGCGCGTCGTGGGCGCCGGTGTAGGTGTCTTGGAGGTCACCGCGCCGCCGGTAGGTGGCACGGCACTGTCCTTGGAGGGCCTCGTGCTGCCGGTAGGTGGCACGGCGCCGTCCTTGGAGGGCCCCGCTCCGCCTGCGGGGGGCCCAGCTCCGTCTTTGGATTTGGCGGCGTGCGTCTCGTCGTCTCGCGCACGAACGATGCCGCTCGCTAGGCTTTGACTGCCAGATCGATGTGGGTGTTCGCAGGACCCGCCTTAGCTTCTGTCTGCGACCGCCCCACTACTTGCCCGCATCGGTACAGGACGTCCGGATCCATATGAACCGATCTCCGTCGCCGTCTTCTTCTTGGGAGCAATGGCGATGAAGAACTGCTAAACTAGCTGCTAGACTGGATTTTCACAACTGCGCCCCCTGCCTGGCGCACCAAAGATGTTGGTAGAAAACGACACCTATGGGATCACTGGAATCCCTACTACGGTTAGCGGGCGCGAGGTTGTGGAAAGAGCGGGTCTAGGAGTCAGCACAAAGATCATTTACCCAGGTTCGTGCCGCGAGGATGCGTAATACCCTAGTCCTGCTTTGGTGTATATTTGACTGTTCTTGAGTTCTTGAACTGGCTACGGCACGTGACTTGTCCAAAAGATCCGAATCCCTCCTTAGATGCCTCGGGCCTCCTTTTATAGTTCAAAGGCGACGCCACAGTGGCACACAGGAGGTGGAAAGTGTATGCGATGTACAAGCTTATCGCCTGACATCACAGGACAAAATGCATTAAATGCGGTACTTAGGTGTCCTCTTGCTTTATCGGGGATGACAACGAAGCCCGTCCCATCCGTCGCTGCTTCGCCTTACTTCGACACGCGTCCGGGCCAACGAGGCATGCAGCGCCATGTAAGCTGGCAGGCTGCTGAGCTGGTGTGGTGGCAGGGTCTTCACGAAGATTTGCATGCCACCACACAGGTTCTAGGCTGGTTGGCTTAGGAGCGGTCTGCTTATATTCCCGGCAAGGGTCTTGCCGGGGCCTTGCGAGCGCCCTCGGCAAAAATCTTGTCGGGGCCTCGTGGGTATCTTCGACAGGAGCCTTCTCGGGGCCTCGTGGGCACCCTCGGCAAGGAGCCTTGCTGTTGTTTTGTCTTCTGGTTCCTATCTAGGCCTCAGAGGCCCTCTGTCTTCACAAAGATTTGCATGCCACTATGCAGGTCCCCTCTCAAGCTTTGGTTCCAATGTTGTTGATGGTGTCGGAACTCTCAGGCTCTAGGGTGGTGGCCTTAATGGTGTTAGGGAAGTTGCCCCATCAAGGCTCTTGCCGGGGCTGAATAGGCCGCCCCGGCAAGGGTCTTGCCGGGGGAAGCCCATCTTCTCGCTTTACCTTTTGTGCCCCTGGTTTGAGCGCCGCTTCGGTAGTCTTGTACTTTTGCTTCCTTCCTCTGCCCCGCTAATCATGGCCAGAGGTGCGGCTCTGACTGCCTGTGCACAAATAAAGGGGTACAAAGAGGGCCCCTACTTTTGTACACCGACAATGATCATATCTACTCCTTCTCTCTCTTGGAGGTGATTCTTCTCTTTGACTTCTCCTTTTAGGCGAGTCTTCTTTTCTTTTGTAGGGAGCCATACACTCATTGGAGTAGTGTCTAGGTCTTCCATAATTGTAGCAATTACGATCAGGACTAGACGATCTTTTGTCGTGGTAGGATCTTGACAAGGAGCTTCTCTCTTTGCTTCTACTCTTGTAGAATTTGTTGAAGTTCTTCGCCATTAAGGTAGATTCTTCATTGAAGACTTGTTTTTCACTTGATGTGGCAGGAGCATCACATGAGGCTTTATAAGCACCACTAGATTTGTTGTGAAGCTCTTCCTTATCCTTGAGTGACATCTCATGAGCAACAATTCTTCCAATAACTTCGGTTGTCTTGAGATCTTTGTAATTGGGCATCATTTGGATCAATGTGCACACGGTATCATATTTTGTATCCAAGGCTCTTAGGATCTTCTTGATGATGAATCTGTCAGTCATCTCTTCACTTCCTAAGCCGGTGATAACCCACAAGTATAGGGGGTCGTTTGTAGCATTCTTTGATAAATAAGATTTTCGAACCCAACGAGGAGCTAAAGGTAGAACAAATATTCCCTCAAGTTCTATCGACCACCGATACAACGACACTACGCACACTTGACATTTGCTTTACCTAATACAAGTATGAAACTATTTTGCAAGAATAAAACTATGAATACTTTGCGAGAATAAAACTATGAATAAATTACAAGGTAATAAAAGTGGATAGCTTTTGTCAATAAGAAAGTCATTTGTCCCTAGGCAATCAATAACAAGTACCGGTAATCATTCTTGTAATTTTATATGAGGGAGAGGCATGAGCTAACATACTTTCTCTACTTGGATCATATGCACTTATGATTGGACCCCTAGCAAGCATACGCAACTACTAAAGATCATTAAGATTGTGAAACCCAAGCATAACATTAAGTATCAAGTCCTCTTTACTCCCATACGCCATGACCCACCTATACCCGTTCAGGCTGCTGTCACCCCCACAACACCGACAATGAGCAAACCATGAACATACTGCAACACCCTACAGCGGAGGCCCCTCATGTTTGCACAAGACGGAGTGCACCGTAGTACAGCACCATAAATAAAATATACAATCATACCAACCAAGATCACAATTAACCCACAGGACAAAACGGATCCACTCAAACATCATAGGATAGCCAAATGTCATTGAGAAATAATATAAGGAGTTGAGTACCATGTTTAAGTAGATATTACAGCGGGGAGAAGAGGTGTTACACCGCTGCATAGAGGCGGAGAGAATTGGTATTGACGGTAGCAAGATTGTTGATGTAGATTGCCGTCACGATCCTAGCCCCAGCGACACTCCGGCGCCACCAGGAGAGAGGGGAAGAGAACACCCCTCCTTCTTATTTTTCCATGGCCTCCCCCATAGATGGGAGGAGAGTTCCCCCTTTGGTCCATGGCCTCCATGGCGGTGGAGGGGCGGGAGCCCCTCCAAGATTGGATCTCCCTCTCTGTTCTCTTTTGTTTCACGTTCCCCAGATATGGCCCTTCATGGTTTCCTAAATTCCCGGAGATCCGTAACTCCGATTGCGCTAAATTTTTTACATGATTTATTTCCATAAATTATATTTCTTGTGCCAGAAGATGGGCCCCAACCGACCTTCGAGGTGGGCATAAAACACCTGGCCGTGCATGGGCCCCCTGGCGTGCCCTGGTGGGTTGTGGGCATTGTGGACCCCCGTTTGTGTTGATTCCACCTCCCAAAAATGACATAAATTCCAAAATAATTCTCCGTAAATTTTTATCACGTTTGGACTTAATTTGATATGGATTTTCTGCAAAACAAAAAATGCAACAAATAGGAACTGCTACTAGGCACTGGATCAATAGGTTAGTCCAATAAATCATATAAAAAGTTGCCAAAAGTATGTGAAAGTTGTATAATATTGGCAAGAAACAATAAAAAATTATAGATATGATGGAGACGTATCAGCATCCCCAAGCTTAATTTCTGCTCGTCCTCAAGTAGGTAAATGATAATAAGATAAATTCCGATTGGAATGCTACCTAGCATAAACTTGATCATATATCCAATCATGGCATGATATTAAGACATAAGTGATTCAAAGCAATATTCTATAATTTGACATAAATACATTAATACTCATGCATCCCAACAAACAATCATGTCTCTCAAAATATCAATGCTAAATAAAGTTATCCCTATAAAATCATATAGTCTTGTCATAATGTGTCTTCCTAACACAAAGTATAAATCATGTACTATCCCGGTGTCAGCCAAGCATTTGGTTCATACTTTTTAACGCGCTTCAGCTTTTTCAACCCGGAATGCAATACATGAGAACAAGCCATGGGTATAACAGTACGGGTGGAATAGAGTATGATGATAGGGGTAAATATAGAGAAGACAAAAAAGTAATAAAGTCTAACCAATGGGCTATGGAGATGCCCATCAATTGATATCAATGCGAGGAGTAGGGATTGCCATGCAACGAATGCACTAAGATCTATAAGTGTATGAATTCTCCATATGAAAACTAAGTGGGTGTGCATCTAATCCTATAATGAAAAATTCCGACTAGTATATGAAAGTGACAACATAGGAGACTCTCCATATGAAAAACATGGGGCTACTTTGAAGCACAAGTGTGGAACTAGCATGCCCCTTCTCTCTTTTTCTTTTTTTATTTTTCTTTTTTTCTTTCTTTTCTTTATTTTTTCTTTTTGGTTATTTTTTATTTCTTTTTTCTTTTTATATTTTTTCTCTCATTGTCCGGAGTCTCATCCCGACTTGTGGGGGAATCATAGTCTCCATCATCCTTTCCTCACTGGGGCAATGCTCTAATAATGAAAGTTGATGATCATCATACTTCTATTTACTTATAACTCAAAAGAAATAAAAATTACAACTCGATACCTATAACAAAATATGACTCTATATGAATGCCTCTGGCAGTGTACCAAGTTGTGAAATGATCTAGCGTAACATGTATAAACAATGATGCACGGTGGCTGAGCCACAACTATTATGTCAGCTATATGATCATGAAGAGAAATATGACAATGAATGCTCAAGTCATCAAAACGGAAGCGGTGGAAGTTGCATGGCAATATATCACGGAATGGCTATGGTATGGCCATAATAGGTAGGTATGGTGGCTGTTTTGAGGAAGATATAATAAGGCTTATGTGTGACAAAGCGTATCATATCACGGGGTTTGGATGCACCGGCGAAGTTTGCACCACGTCTCGAGGTGAGAAAGGCAATGCAAGGTACCGTAGAGGCTAGCAAATTGCAGAAATGTAAGAGTGCGTATAATCCATGGACTCACATTAGTCACAAACAACTCACATACTTATTGCAAAAGTTTATTAGCCCTCGAAGCAAAGTAATAGTACGCATGCTCCTATGGGGGAGGTTGGTAGGAATTAACCATCGCGTGCCCTCGACTTTCACAAAAAGATAGACAATCAAGGATAAATTGTGCTCCAACTTCCCGGCATAACGAGAGACTATATGTGCATGCTTCGGGAATCACAAACCTTAACACCAATATTCCTACTAACCAAAACCGTTTACTAGTACCTCCCACATATTCCATCTCTATTGCAAAACTATTGCAAGGAATCAAACATATCATATTCAGTGATCCACAAGTTTTATGTACGATTTATGACTAACCATGCAATTGGCCAATTTCGTTTGTCTCTCTAAATAGATATAAGTGAAGCACGAGAGTTTAATTCTTTCTACAAAATAACATGCTCTAACAAATATAAATGAAGCAAAAGAGCATTCTACAAATAACGGTTTTTAATGTGAAGAGAAACAAACAATATAAACTTCAAATGATATAAGTGAAGCACATGAAGCATTCCATAAAGCCGTACTCAAAAGATATAAGTGAAGTGCAATGAGCATTCTATAAATCAACCATGGACTATTTCATACCAGCATGGTGCATAAAATAAAAAACTGAAAACTAAACATAAAACATGCTCCAAGATTTGCAGATATCACATGAATGAAATGAAGACGAAAACATACCAATACTTGTTGAAGGAAGATGGGATGCCTTCCGGGCTATCCCCAAGCTTAGACGCTTGAGTCTCCTTTAATATTTAATTGGGGTGCCTTGGGCATCCTCAAGCTTGAGCTTGAGCTCTTGCCTCTCCTCCTTCTCATATCGAGACCTCCTCGATCTTTGATCACTTCATCCAGACAAAACTCAACAGAAAGCTCGGTAACATCCTTTAGTATAATAAAGCAAATCACTACTCTAAGTACTGTTGCAAACCAATTAATATTTTGTTTTTGCATTGTAGCTACTGTAATATCACTTTTTCATGGCTTATACCACCGATAGAATCGATAGTTTCATCAAAACAAGCAAAACAATGCATCTAAAATAGAATCTGTCTTAAACAGGATTGTCTGTAGAAATCTGAACTTCTACCATACTTCGGGTACTCCAAAAATTCTTAAAAATTAGGACGAAATAAAAAATTTGTATAGAAAGGTTGTGCAAAAAGTTTCAGAACATTTTGACATTCCATTAAAAATGAAAATTCATGCGCTACAACCAAAGTTTCTATTTTTGCACCGCACATACCAACAAGCAATCTACCCATCCTAAAGGCAAATCTTGGTACATTATTTTGATAATATAATGGAATTGTACAAGGGGATAATTATTTTTGTGATAATCTTCATGAAATTTTTTACATTGTTTCCATGATCACGAACACAAGTGTTCAAGGTCGACCCTCACTTCTCCAATGCATAACTTCCAATCGCTTCTCTTTTGTGAAAAAGTTTTTAAGTTTCCCTCTATATTTTTTTTTGTTTTTGAAGTTTATAAATGCACTCAATAGAAATAAATGACTCTCTAAAACTTCCGGGTTGCCTCCCTAGCAGCGCTTTCTATAAAGCCATTAAGCTAGGAATAAAGTGCTCAAGTAATGGATCCACCCGGATCCCAAGGTATATCAAAGCCAATTTTAATTAACAATGATTTGGCATGTAGTAGTGAGCACAAAGCAACATATACCATGCAATGACGAATTCTAGCTCTCTTCCTATGCATCAGCATGTCATAAAAGAACAATTCATGCACATCAAGTAAAGGCCAATACATAGCATAAGCTGTTTCTTGCAATTTTATTGTGTTGGAAACATAGAGAGGAGAAGATGTAGTTACTCTCTCATAATAATTGCAGGTAGGAGCAGCAAGCACATGCATATTATATTCATCGAAATCATCACTTGTAGCGGTAGAAAACAACCATCAATGTAATCCATAATAAATGCAAACTTCTCCGATATAGTGTAGTTGGGAGAATTCAAAAAGATAATAGGACTATCATGTTTGGGTGCAATAGCAACAATTTCATTCTTAACATAAGGAACTATAGCAAGTTCATCTCCAAAAGCATAATTCATATTGGCATCATGGCCACAAGCATCAAGTTCATCAAAAAGGGATATTTCAAAAGAATCAACGGGAAAGAATCAACGGGATCATAGCAATTAGTATAGCATTCATCCTTCGGTAAGAACAAAGGGACATTAAACAATGTATGAGTTGAAGAGTTACTCTCATTAGAAGGTGGACACGGGTGATCAATCCGCTCTTCCTCCTTTTGTTCTTTGCTCTCCTCATCATCTCTTTTATCCAATGAGCTCACAATATCATCAATTTCTTCTTCCATAGACTCCTGCAGAATATTAGTCTCTTCTTGTACAGCGGAGAGTCTCTCAATAAATGCATCAATATCACAATTGTATTTGTAATTATCGTAGCAATATTTAAGGATGGCAAAAAAAATTAGGTCGATAAACTGAATCATCAAAATCTTCGTACTTTTCAAACAAAGATTCAATTTCATAAGCACCCTTAAAAGCAAAAAATTCTTCTATTCGTTCCACGTCACAGTAATCATATATACCATTAGCATAAGAGGCTAAGGTTTCATTATCATTAAATTTGCATGAAAAGCGAAGATATGGAGCGTTCATCCTAGAGCAACAAGTATAATCATATCTCAAGCATAGCTCCCGAGCATACTAATGCAACATATGAATTTGATCCCATAATAATTTCCCGTTATGAGTCAAGCGATAATCCCTAAAGTATTTGCGTTGATCCAACGTTACTCCCATTATATAGTTGAACGGGGTTTTCTCACAATTATCAAAGTAGTGCATAATATCTTTCACATAACAAGCATCGAGGGTTTTAGGATGTTCCCCATATCCATGAGTAGCAAGTACCACTAATGTTTTAGGTGTTTCGTGTTCCATATCCATAACTAAAGATAGAGAACAACTTAGAACTGAAAATAAAACTACTTAGTGATAAACCAAACAAGCACACATGAGACTATTCACCCCGCGCTATTACTCCCCGGCAATGACGCGAGAAAAAGGTCTTAATAACCCACAAGTATAGGGGATCGTTTGTAGCCTTGTTCGATAAATAAGAGTGTCGAACCCAACGAGGAGCTAAAGTTAGAACAAATATTCCCTCAAGTTTTATCGGGCTCCGATATAACTTTATGCACACATGACGTTTGCTTTACCTAACACAAGTATGACTCTATTTTGCAGGAATAAAACTACGAGTACTTTGCGAGAATAAAACTATGAATAAATTGCAAGGTAATAAAAGTGGATAGCTTTTGTCAATAAGAAAGTCATTTGTCCCTAAGCAATCGATAACAAGTATGAGTAATCATTCTTGTAATTTTATATGAGGGAGAGGCATGAGCTAAAATATTTTCTCTACTTTGATCATATGCACTTATGATTGGACCACTAGCAAGCATCCGCAAGTACTAAAGATCATTAAGGTCATGAAACACAACCATAACATTAAGTATCAAGTCCTCTTTACTCCCATACACCATGACCCACTTATCCGAGTTTAGGCTGTTATCACCCCCGCAACACCGACAATAAGCAAAACATGAACATATTGCAACATCCTACAACGGGGGCCCCTCACGTTTGCACGAGACGGAGGTCCCTATAGGACAGGACTATAAATAAAATATAAAATCATACCAACCAAGATCACGATTATCCCATTGGACAAAACGGATCTACTCAAACATCATAGGATAGCCAAATATCATTGGGAAATAATATATGGAGTTGAGCACCATGTTTAAGTAGATATTACAGTGGGGAAAAGAGGTGTTACACCGCTGCATAGAGGGGGAGAGACCTGGTGTTCACGGTAGCAAGATTGTTGATGTAGATCGCCTTCATGATCCTAGCCCCAGTGGCACTCCGGCGCCACTAGGGGAGAGGGGGAGAGAGCCCCCTCCTTATACTTCTTCCTTGGCCTCCCCCCTAGATGGGCAGAGAGTTCCCCATCTAGTGCATGGCCTCCATGGCGGTGGAGGGGCGGGGTACCCTCCGAGATTGGATCTCCCTCTCTGTTCTCTTCTGTTTCGCGTTCCCCAGATCTGGCCCTTCACGGTTTCTTAGATAACCGGAGATTAGTAACTCCGATTGCGCTGAAATTTTTACACGATTTTTTCCATAAATTATCTTTCTTGCGCAAGAAGAAGGGCCCCAACCAACCTTCGAGGTGGGCATAAGACACCTGGGCGCGCTTGGGCCCCCAGACATGCCCTGGTGGGTTGTGGGCTCTGTGGGCCCCTGTTTGCGTTAATTCCACCTCCCAAAAATCACATAAATTCCAAAATAATTCTCCGTAAATTTTTATCACGTTTGGACTTCATTTGATATGGATTTTCTGTGAAACAAAAAACATGCAACAAACAGGAACTGGCACTGGGCACTAGATCAATAGGTTAGTCCAATAAATCATATAAAAAGTTGCCAAAAGTATGTGAAAGTTGTGTAATATTGGCATGAAACAATAAAAAATTATAGATACGAGGGAGACATATCAGCATCCCCAAGCTTAATTCTTGCCCGTCCTCGAGTAGTTACATGATGAAAAGATATTTTTTGATGTGGAATGCTACCTAGCATAAACTTGATCAAATATCTAATCATGGCATGAATATTAAGACATAAGTGATTCAAAGCAATATTCTATAATTTGACATAAAGACATCAATACTCAGGCATCCAAACAAACAATCATGTCTTTCAAAATATCAATGCTAAAGATTGTTATCCCTTCAAAATCATATAGTTTTGTCATGCTCTGTCTTCCTAACACAAAGTATAAATCATGTACAATCCCGGTGTCAGCCAAGCAATTTGCTCATACTTTTTAACACACTTAAGCTTTTTCAACCCTCACGCAATACATGAGCGCAAGCCATAGATATAGCACTATGGTTGGAATAGAGTATGATGATAGGGGTGAAATATAGAGAAGACAAAAAAGTAAGAAAGTCTCACATCGACGCGGCTAATCAAATGGCTATGGAGATGCCCATCAATTGATATCAATGCGAGGAGTAGGGATTGCCATGCAACGAATGCACTAAGAGCTATAAGTGTATGAAAGCTCCATATAAGAACTAAGTGGGTGTGAATCTAATCTTATAATGAAAAATTCCGACTTGTATATGAAAGTGACAACATAGGAGACTCTCCATATGAAAAACATGGTGCTACATTGAAGCACAAGTGTGGAACTAGCATGCCCCTTCTCTCTTTTTTCTTTTTTTCTTTTTTTTTCTTTTTTTTCTTTTTTTTCTTTTTTATATTTTTTTCTTTGATTGTCCGGAGTCTCATCCCGACTTGTGGGGGAATCATAGTCTCCATCATCCTTTCCTCACTAGGGCAATGCTCTAATAATGAAAGTTGATGATCATCACACTTATATTTACTTATAACTCAAAAGAAATAAAAATTACAACTCGATACCAAGAGCAAAATATGACTCTATATGAATGCCTCAGGCAGTGTACCTGGATGTGCAATGATCTAGCTTAACATGTATAAGAAATGATGCCGGTGGCTGAAACACAACTACCATGTTAACTATATGATCATGCAAAGAAATATGGCAATGAATGCTCAAGTCATCGAAACGGAAGAGGTGGAAGTTGCATGGCAATATATCTCAGAATGGCTATGGAAAGGTCATAATAGGTAGGTATGTTGGCTGTTTTGGGGAAGATATAATAAGGCTTATGTGTGATAGAGCGTATCATATCACGGGGTTTGGATGCACCAGTGAAGTTTGCACCACATCTCGAGGTGAGAAAGGGCAATGCACGGTACCGTAGAGGCAAGCAAATTGTGGAAAGGTAAGTGTGTGTATAATCCATGGACTCTCATTAGTCATAAAGAACTCATATAATTATTGCAAAAGTTTATTAGCCCTTGAAGCAAATTAATACTACACATGCTCCTAGGGGGGAGGTTGATAGGAGTTACCCATCGCGTGCCCCCGACCTTCACACAAAGATAGACAATCAAGGATAAATTGTGCTCCAACTTCCCGGCATAAAGAGAGACTATATGTGCATGCTTCGGGAATCACAAACCTTAACACCAATATTCCTACTAACCACAACCGTTTACTAGTACCTCCCACATATTCCATCTCTATATCGCAAAAGTATTGCAAGGAATCAAACATATCCTATTCAGTGATCCACAAGTTTTATGTAGGATTTTATGACTAACCATTGTCTCTCTAAATAGATATAAGTGAAGCATGAGAGTTTATTTCTTTCTACAAAAGATCATGCTCTAACAAATATAAGTGAAGCAAAAGAGCATTCTACAAATAACGGCTTTCTATGTGAAGAGAAACATCCAATAAAAACAACAAATGATATAAGTGAAGAACATGAAGCATTATATAAAGCCGTACTCTAAAGATATAAGTGAAGTGTAATGAGCATTCAATAAATCAACCATAGACTATCTCATACTAGCATGGCCCGTAAAAGAAAATCATGAAAACCATGGCAGCCCCCTAGATGGGAGGAGAGTTCACCCTCTGGTCCATCGCCTCCATGGTGGCAGAGGGGCGGAAGCCCCTCCGAGATTGGATCTCCCTCTCTGTTCTCTTCTATTTCGCGTTCCCCAGATCCGACCCTTCACGGTTTCTTAAATTGCCAAAGATCCGTAACTCCGATTGCGCTGAAATTTTTACATGATTATTTTTCCATAAATTATCTTTGTTGCGCCAGAAGAAGGGCCCCAACCGACCTTCGAGGTGGGCATAAGACACCTGGGCAAGCCTGCCCCCAGGCACACCCTGGTGGGTTGTGGGCATTGTGGGCCCCCGTTTGTGTTGATTCCACCTCCCAAAAATCACATAAATTCCAAAATAATTCTCCGTAAATTTTTATCATGTTTGGACTTCATTTGATATGGATTTTCTGCGGAAAAAACATGCAGCAAATTGGAACTGGCACTGGGCACTAGATCAATATGTTAGTCCAATAAATCATATAAAAAGTTGCCAAAAGTATGTGAAAGTTGTATAATATTAGCATGAAACAATCAAAAATTATAGATATGACAAAGGCATATCAACGGGCAATCTCATTTGTGATGAGAGCAAGCCTAGAGTACATTTTAGCGACACCTGCACCATCCTTCATTTTGAACTTGTCAAGCTGACTTTGAAGCACATCCAACTTGGATTCCTTGTCGGACTCGGTACCTTCGTGCATACACTACAAGAAATATGTCAACTAGTGACCTTCTTTACGTGACCCTGGAAGAATTGGTCATAGATCTATGACCATTTCAGACCAATTGGTCAAAAGCTGTTCGGGGGGCTCTAAACTCTAAACCATTGCGACCATTTTGGTCAGAAAGGTCGTAATTTCCTTACACGAAATGGTCACAAAGCAAACAGTGCTAGTCGGCTGCCTTATTTCTAGTTGTTAATGACCAATATAGATGGTCATAGCCTTGTAGATTGTTGTGGGTTGTGATGACTAGGCGCCATCTCATCAGTTTTGTCTATGTGTCATGTCCATGTGGCAGTTTTTGCCCTAGGTTGTGAAGCAACCTATATTTCTGTTATTCCCAAAATTCCCAAAAAAATCTCATAAATGTTTTGGATCATATATTCATCAAATATGTCAAAAACATTCCTTGCCTAGTTCAAAAATAATTTGAAAATACTCATTTTCCTATTCTGTTCAGAGTAGCACTTTGTGAAGGAAGTACCACTTTGGCATGTCCAAATAGTATCCATTTTCTACAATGCTTTCCTATGCCCAAATAACCATCCTCCACCAAATGCCAGCTCAATCCATTCATTATTTTGAGCTGAGCTTCAACATTCGTATTTATGTCTAGTGTGGTACTTTGTAAAGCAAGTACCACCTAGGCTCCTCCTTTTGAGGTGAAAATTTGTGAAGACGGTCTTCTTAGTAACTGATCATCCTCAGCCAAAACTCATGCCCATTAGCCATGTGTATTTCCCATACCGCAAATCAAACACCTGGCTGCTTATTCATGTTTGAGCATCGATAGGTCTCCTCGTGAGAATCTTATTTTGTGATTTTCTTCCTAGAACCTACCTGAGGAGTTCCCAACCCACTAGACATACCAAGGCCGCCCAGAACACATGGCAACGCCACGGTCACGCGGTGACCACGCGACGGCCATGCGAGTTTACGCGCTCTAGAGTTGGGGCCCTCGGCCACCGTCCAAACCTCGAAGTATCGCCACCAAACCATGTATTTATGATTAAATAGGTACTTATGTAACTAGAAATGATTTTTGGAAAAAATAAATTGCAAACTATGAGGCAGCTGCAGTTCAAATTTGACCCGCTTCCACCTGAATCAGCGGGAATTTGTCTTTTTCACAAGAGGTGGATCAAAACTTTTTACACCCAACCATTTGGTCAATTGTGCATCAAATATGTCCTAGTATTTAATAAAATTGATTAGGTACAAATTTTCAACAATTATTTGGTAGGTCCTTCACAAAGAAACCTCATTTCGGGCACTCAAAAAATGGAAAATGGCTCTTGTGTGCAATTAAAGTGAAAACTCCCTTAGGCAACATTGTTTGGAATTCCAATATGCACCCTTGTGCACAATATGAGATCATTTGAACAAACTATGCCATGAATGTGGCCATAAGATTGATCATTTGGCTTGAAAGCCATGAATCTTCACGCATGATAGCTCATTTCTGAGAACACTTTTTTAAAATAATTTTTGTATTACAAGTTTATTATTTTTCCTGGAAACTTGGTCATATATAATGACACAATGCGAAGGTTTTCCAATTTTTTGATTTGTTTTGAATTTTTTATGCCCGTTTCAAAATGCGGTCAAAACGACGGGAATGACCGTTCCTATCTAGTGGTTGAATCTTGGAATTTTTTTGGTGTTTCTATGATTAAATAGATACTTATGTATCTATAAATGATTTTTTGAAAAAATAAAGAGCAAACTATGAGGTAGCTGCAGTTCAAATTTGACCCGCTTCCAACTGAATCAGCGGAAATTTGTCTTTTTCACCAGAGGTGTATCAAAACTTTTTACACCAAACCATTTGGTTAATTGTGCATTAAATATGGCCTAGTATTTTAGAAAAATGATTTGGTGCAAATTTCCAACAATTATTTGGTAGGTCCTTCACAAAAAAACCTCATTTGGGGCACTCGAAAAATGGAAAATGGCTCTTGTGTGCAATGAAAGTGAAAACTCCCTTAGGCAACATTGTTTGGAATTCCAATATGCACCCTTGTGCACAATATGATATCATTTGAACAAACTATGCCATGAATGTGGCCATAAGATTGAT
This sequence comes from Triticum dicoccoides, assembly GCF_002162155.2. NCBI lineage: Eukaryota > Viridiplantae > Streptophyta > Magnoliopsida > Poales > Poaceae > Triticum > Triticum dicoccoides. The sequence continues at coordinate 418,490,465 of NC_041389.1, read as the reverse complement.
CATTTGGCTTGAAAGCCATGAATCTTCACGCATGATAGCTCATTTCTGAGAACACTTTTTAAAAATACTTTCCGTATTACAAGTTTATTATTTTTCCTGGAAACTCGGTCATATATAATGACACAATGTGAAGGTTTTCCAATGTTTTAATTTTTTTTAATTTTTTACGCCCGTTTCAAAATGCGGTCAAAACGGCGGGAATGACCGTTCCTATCTAGTGGTTGAATCTTGGAATTTTTTTGGTGTTTCTCTGGTTAAATAGATACTTATGTACCTATAAATGATTTTTTGAAAAAAATAAAGAGTAAACTATGAGGTAGCTGCAGTTAAAATTTGACCCGCTTCCAGCTGAATCGGCGGAAATTTTCTTTTTCACCAGAGGTGGATCAAAACTTTTTACACCCAATCATTTGGTCAATTGTGCATTAAATATGACCTAGTATTTTAGAAAAATTATTTGGTGCAATTTCGCATTAATTATTTGGTAGGTTCTTCACAGAAAAACCTCATTTCAGGCACTCAAAAAATAAAAAATGAATTTTCCATGCAAAGAAAATGAAAACGCTCTTAGACAACATTGTTTGCAATTCCAAGATGCACCTCGTCCAAATATTTGATAGCTTCTTCACAAAAAATATTCATTTTGGACACTCAAAACAAAAAAAATTAAAATGGTCACATGATTTTACACTTTATTTTTATTTGACCACGACCAATTTTGAATGGTCATAACGTCCAATACTAAATGGTCATAATGTTATACACGCGTACTGCGTTCTGACTGGACCATAGCCATCTCACGCGGATCATGCATCAAGCACCGTTGGATGCTCGTGGATCCAACGGTAGCCCTCGCCCCGCACCCTCTAACCCACCTAGCCCTAACACTTCTAAAAAAACCTAGCCCTAACACAACCCCCCACCGCCACCGCACACCACTCCTCCTTCTGGATCCAGATCAACACCTCCTCCCTCTCTCTCTCTCCCCATCCAGATCGACGCTGCCTCCCTCTCTCTCTCGCTTCTCGTCGCCGGCGGCGGCGCCCTCCTTTCCTCGCCCTCTCCTCCTCCCCTCCTCACGGTGCCTCCACCATGCCATGAATCCCGGCGACCCACCCCATCTCCGCGCCCGCCTCGGCAACCAACTCCGCCGCGCGTCCGAGTCCCATCCATGTCCACGCCGGCTCCATCTCTGTCTCCTTTCGTGGAAGGTGACCCGCACCCGGCCCCACGGTGGGGGAGGGGCGGCGGCAGCCTCACAAACCGCCCAGATCCGATGCTCGCGTGCTCCAGCGGCCAAGCGCGACCGTATCCCGTGGATAGGGTTTGGTCCACCGCATCGTCGACGTGTCTCCGGCGACTAAGGTTGGTCCCCTCTCTTCCTCACCTCGTCTCCTATCCCTACCAGATCCTCTCTTCCTCACCTCGTCTCCTCACGCTACCAGATCCATCCAGCACGTCATCGTCGCTCGCGCTCCGGGCCGCCATGGCATGGACGGGAAGGCTGCCCCGACGCCGACGCCATGGAGAACCCCGACGGTCAGCCCCCTCTCCTCTCCTCTCCTTTTCAATTTATTCTTCCATTGCATTCCCTTCCATCCTCTTCCCTGACGCCATGCGGTTTCCATCCATGAGCAGCAGCGTCAGGGGCGGTGAAGGCCAGCAGCAAAAGCATCCATCTCCGGCGCCACCAGGGGAAGGTAAAATTTTGGTTGATCTTCAGGACAGAAGGGGTAGGTCTTGAGATCCCTGTCTTGAAGTACAAGATGTTCGTCATTGGAACTTGGTTGTGGTCAGTTGAGATTGCAGAGGAGATTGTGCCCCGTGCACAGTTTTTCACTGCTTACCGTTAGCTGTTTGTAGTTTTGTGTCTATTTGTATCGAGAGCATAGACTGCGGCATGGCATTTTGTCCCAGTTTAGTCTGAACCTTTACCATGTGACTTGTGGCGATTGAAGTGGATGGTGTTTCATGTTTTTTTTCTGGCAGTTGATGGTTCGATATTTTGTGCATGAATGGCAGTGGATGGTTCCATCTTTTTTGTTTCATTGTCTTTTTGTATAGAGAATCGCAGGAGAGCTTTTTGGTTCCTCAAATTTGTTTCATAGGCAATCTGCCATGCTATTTTGTTGTTGAATGCTTGTAGGAGTAGATTAGCTCTTGCTCTGACTCTTTGCCCGACAATGCCGCTACTACTACTGCATGTACCAGTATGATTTAGCTCTTGCTCTGACTCTTTGCCCGATAATGCACTTGGACTAGGTTATGTTCCTGCTACCTGCTTAATCATTCGTAGTACCAACACACAACTTGACATCACCACTACATGTCGGCGCAAGCAGTCTGTCTGAATTCGGTCTTTGAATTTCCAATTTGCACACAGATGTTGTCAGGACAACTGTGATCCCCTTAGTGGAACAGAGACTGCAGCCTAACAGTTAGGAACGAAAAACAGGGTGATCTCCTTCACTTTGGCGCCAAATTTTATTTATTTATTTGCACATAGACATAGCTAAAGCGCGACACCTCTTAGCAAGACAGAGGTTGCTGCGAATTAGGCAAGCATAGGGCACACTGTTTTGTTACCGTGTTTGCTGCAGTAATAAACAAGCTAAACCGGGGTTCTGGTCCACGCTCATTTGCCTGGAATATCCTAGGAAACATCTGCCATGTTTTACTAGTGTGTGAAGCATCAGATGGCCTGTATGATGTGCTTGTTGCTCGGTCATTTTGTGGATGCATACGAATGCTGATAATAAATGGTTAAGTTCTGCTGCAACAACTTCGTGTGTTCTGAAAAGTTTCTGTTCTTGATGATGTTCTACATGACATCTTTCATGGCCATAGTACTAAGTAGCACTTCTCTCTTGCCACGTTGCTTTGTGTATCTCCTTTCCATTTCTCTCGGTTTTACTTGTAGCAGATTTTAGTGAGCCATTGAACAACGGCTGTACTAGCACGATCTTTCCACATTACTCTATTGGAATTTGTTGTCAAATCACTAGGAGTGTGGTGCATTACTGTATTGTACAACCTGCTGAATTTATGTCTCTTTCTCAAATAAAAAAGCATATAACAGCAGCGGTAGCACAAATTTAACTGAATTCAATTAAAATCACTAGGAGTGTGGCGCATTACTCTACTTGTACAACCAAAATTGATTCAAATCCTACGTATCTAGAACTGCATCTTCACATTCTTTAGTGCAGCCATGTAGTAGCACTGTAGTAACCTTCTAGATCAGTTCATTTAGTGATTTTTTCCGGGGAGTTCATCTTGTAATCTATTTAGATCATGAAGTTTCTAGGACAGTTGCCTGCCTGCTTGTATGATAGGCGTCACCTTGAGTATACGAAAGAAACAAGATGATCCGGTTCCTTAGGTGACCAAGGCATATTCCAGTCCAGCATCTATTAAACTTTGTATGCTGAATTTAAATTGGCTGTCACTATATGCTTAGGAGGCAGTGACATAACAGTATATGCCTATGCAGATTTATACATTGTTGAAATGGAGGCTTGGGAAGAACTATTTTCTTTGTAGTAATAAGTCAGGAGTTGTATGTTGCTTTAGTAGGGTGTCATACATTATAATCATGAGCTCATGTCATCAGGGATCAAACATAGCTTTGAATTTACAAGAGTAAAGATTTATGTGAGAAGTACAAACCATGTTCAATTTTAACTAGCACAAAAATTATGCCCCTGCTATAGTGATACATTCTGTACTACATTGTTGCTTCTATTTGCTTGCTTGATTACCTCTCTAAGGCAGCTTCGTTTTGTTCTTCTTCTTCATGTGCTACTTGCAGCATCAAGGGGATCTTCGACCACTACCATCAGGCCACCGGGACCAGCCTGTGGACCGAGCAGTATGAGGTTGGCTGCTGCTTCTCTATCTTGCCTCCATCCATATTTTTCTTTAGCTGTATCACTTTCTCCTTTCTTTGATGCGGCTGATTTGCTTCAGTTTGATATCATATAGATCTGACTAGTTTGTACTTAGTCACTAGTTTGTATCCATCTTCGGTTTGTTATTTCTTCTAGTTCTGCTACTAGTTGCTGTGTACTCCTAGTGCTGTAGTAATACAGAAATATTAATGCTCAAATATGATGATCTGGCCTGCAGCACACCTACAGTTTTCATTTCTATGATCAGTTTACAGAGTTGCACATGCCAGTATATTGTATACTAAAAAATCTTAGCTAGTGAGAACATTTTAGTCACTCCATGAACGCATACTGGTTAGTGTTAGTCATACTATTTATGTACATCTCATTTGCTGTCAATCCTTGCTTATAAGTTATTTGATCCCTCATTGGCTACTATTTTATGTTCTGTACCTATACCTGTTCTTATTCTTATATGTTCATTCTTATTTTTTGCACAGGTGAAGCATGAATCCATGTCCGAAGCTGTGAAGCATATCAGCAAAGAGTAGCATATTATGTGTTGTAGTTGTAGGCAGTAGTAGGCATATCTGGGTTGTAATATACTGTAACGATTGTAATAGATTAAGGCAGTATTGCTTTGGACCAATTTCATTTGCTCTCTGGTCTGTTCGAAACAATGATTGTGTATGTGCTTTGAATACCCGTGAAATGGAACCGGACAAGTTATAATGGTTGTTTGACAGATTTTGAAATTTTTGATGTGTGGGATCAATTTTGTGATAAGCATGACAAGTGGGACCAATCTGATTGGTGGGACCAGTGGCAAACAATAAATGAAAATAAAAAACCAGTAGATTGTAAAAGGCTGCATCTTAGAAAAAAGGCCGAATTAATGGCCCAAGCCCATGTAGCTAGCGAAAATTAACAAGAAAAAATACATTAAAAAGGCCGAATTGTTGGGCTAGGCCCATGTACAAAAATCGAATTGGACCGGGCTGAATATTGTGCCACATCAGATTGCCACGCTGGATGCTTATGTGGCCTGGGGAGGTTGCTAGTGACCAAAATGCCACAGTGGACATATTTTGGTCATAAACATCTTCGACCATTCCAGAAGAAAGGTCGCTATAGTCAGTTTACGACCGCCAGCTTTTGACCTTCTGTTTTTGGTCACAAAAAGGTCGTAAATGAAAAACCATGACCTTTCAGTGACCAATAGTGATGGTCACAAGTTGACATATTTCTTGTAGTGATATCAATCAAAGTATCCCAAATTTCCTTTGCATTCTCAAGACGGCTGATTTTGTTGAATTCTTCGGGACACAATCCATTGAAGAGGATATCGCAAGCTTGAGCGTTGTATTGCAACATCTTCAATTGTTCCGCAGTTGGTTCACGATTTGGTACTCTCGCATTGAAGAATTCACCTTGAAAACCAGTACACACAATAGCCCAAACAGTGATGTTATGTCCAAGAATATGCATTTCCATCTTATGCTTCCAACTAGCAAAATTAGTACCATCAAAGTACGGACCTCTATGGTGGTAATTTCCCTCACTAGACACCATACTCTCCTAGGTTGTGAAACCAAGGCTATGATCACCAAAGCTATGGAAATCAAGGAAAATGGAGTTCAAAGCTCCGATAACACATGTAGGATTGAAATTATGTCTAGAGGGGGGGTGATTAGACTACTTGACCAAATAAAAATCTAGCCTTTTCCCAATTTTAAGTATTGGTAGATTTTAGCAACTTAACACAAGTCAAGCAATCAACCTAGCATGCAATTCTAAGAGTATAGCAGCGGAATGTAAATCATTGCATATGAAGGTAAAAGGGATGAGTTTGGAGGGAGAAAACGCAATGTAGACACGGAGATTTTTGGCATGGTTCCGGTGTCTACATTGCGTTCTAAGAGTATAGCAGCGAAATGTATATCTTTGCATATGAAGGTAAAAGGGATGAGTTTAGAGGGAGTAAACGCAATGTTCCACATCAAGTATTAGGAGCTAAGTTGTCAATTCAACCACACCTAAAAGATTTAATATCTGCAGCAAAGTATTTAGTAGCAAAGTAGTATGGAAGTAACGGTAACGGTGGCAAAAGTAATAGTAGAAGTTTTGTAGCAATCGTAACAGTGGCAATAGAGAAGTAACTTGGCAAAGATCAATATGTGAAAAGCTCGTAGGCAATGGATTAATGATGGATAATTATGTCAGATGCAATTCATCATGCAATAGTTATAACATAGGGTGACACATACCTAGCTCCAGTTCATCAATGTAATGTAGGCATGTATTACGGATATAGTCATACGTGCTTATTTTAAAGAACTTGCATGCCATCTTTTGTCCTATCCTCCTGAGGCAGCGGGGTCCGTATGAAAACTAAGGGATACTAAGGCCTCCTTTTAATAGAGCACCGGACCAAAGCATGAGCACTTAGTGAATACATTAACTCCTGAAACTACGTTCATCACCGGGAAGTGTCCTGACTATTGTCACTCCGGGGTTTGCCGGATCATAACACGTAGTAGGTGATTGTAACTTGCAAGATAGGATCAAGAACTCACATATATTCATGAAAACATAATAGGTTCAGATATGAAATCATGGCAGTCTGGCCCTAGTGACAAGCATTAAGCATGGCAAAGTCATAGCAACATCAATCTTAGAACATAATGGATACTAGGGATCAAACCCTAACAAAACTAACTCGATTACATGGTAAATCTAATCCAACCCATCACCGTCCAGCAAGCCTATGATGGGATTACTCACGCACGGCGGTGAGCATCATGAAATTGGTGATGGAGGGTGGTTGGTGATGACGATGGCGACAGATTCCCCTCTCCAAAGCCCCGGACGGACTCCAGATCAGCCCTCCCGAGGAAGAATAGGGCTTAGCGGCGGCTCCGGATCATAAAACGCGATAAATCCTTCTCTTTGATTTTTTCCTCCCTGAACATGAATATATAGAGTTGGAGTTGAGGTCGGTGGAGGTCCAGGGGACCCACGAGGCAGGGGGCGCGCCCTAGGGAGGGGGTGCCCTGCACCCTCGTGGACAGGGTGTGGGACCCCTTCTGTTGATTCTTTCACCAATATTTTTTATTAATTCCAAAACATGACTCTGTGAAGTTTCAGGTCATTCTGAGAACTTTTATTTTTGCACAAAAATAACACCATGACAATTCTGCTGAATACAGTGTCAGTCCGGGTTAGTTCCATTCAAATCATGCAAGTTAGAGTCCAAAAGAAGGGCAAAAGTGTTTGGAAAAGTAGATACGTTGGAGACGTATCACTCCCCAACACTCAACTCTCTCACACAGATTTGGATATGGTGGAAAGATGATTTGAGTGGAAAGCAACTTGGGGAAGGCTAGAGATGAAGATTCTTGTAGTAGGATTGGAATGTCTTGGTCTCAACACATGAGTAGGTGGTTCTCGCCCAAAAAAATGAGTAGTGGAAGTGTAGGCATGTTCTGATGGCTCTCTCACAAATGGAGAAGGGGATGGAGAGGTATATATAGCCTCCACAAAAACTCTAACCGTTACACACAATTTACCAAACTCGGTGAGACCAAATAGTGAAACATGGTGGGACCGACCTGGTTCAAAATGTGAACGTTAGGATTTTCAGTGGGACCGAGAATATCAACTCGGTGGGACCGATGCGCTAGTGTTAGGGAAAAACCTCATCTCGGTGAGACCGATCACATGAACTCGATGAGACCGATTTCAGTAATAAGCAAACAGAGACTTGGTCAGGTAAACTCGGTGGAACTAATCGCTCATTTGGGTGAGACTGAAACGTTACAAAAAGGAAAGAGAGAGTTTGCATTGCAAACTCGATGGTACCGATCGCTCATCTTGGTTAGCTGAAACGTTACAAAGGGAAACATATAGTTTCAATCCCATCTCGGTGAGACCGGACTGATTAGGGTTTCTGGCTATGGCTATGTCAAGTGAACTCGCTAGCACCAGATAGATCAAATTGGTGGGGCTGAGTTTGACTTTAGGTTTAGGACATCTGTGGAAATGAGAAAGTGGTTGATGGCTTTTGGAGCATATCACTATTCATTTTGAGCAAGCAAGCCATTAAGCAACACCTCATCCCCTTTTAATAGTATTGGCTTTTCCTATGGACTCAATGTGATCTTGGATCACTAAAATGAAAATGAAGAGTCTTGAACTTTTGCCAATATGTGTCCTTAGAATTTTGAGGGGTTCACATCTCTAGTCACAGCCATACCAATCATTGAACTTTCTGAAACATTAATCTTGAATGGCTATTAGTTCAATGAGCTATATGTTGTTATGAATTACCAAAATCACTCGGGGATTAGTTGCACTTTCAGACCTTCTAAAGTCGGCAGCTGTTGGGGATATTACCACTGGGCGTAAACCGGCTTGCTTGGGCCGGGTTAACTTCATAGTGGTATAAGCAGGTGAAGGCCCAAGGCCTATAGTCGGTTTAGAATCTGTAGCTGTAAACCGACCTAATGTATAACTTGTATTGTAAGTTAGGAATCGAGAGATACCGACCGGGATACGAATATGAACCGGCTGGGACTCTATGGACCGACGGGCGTCACCCGTGTATATAAGGGGACGACCTGGCGGCGGTTCAGGAGAGACAATTACAACTCGAGCCTAGGCGAAGCTTGTTTGCTCCCTAGCCATCGAGACCATATCAATTCCACCACAACTAGACGTAGGCTGTCACCTTCCTCGAAGGGGCCGAACTAGTATAAAACCCTCGTGTCTTTGTGTCCGCTTTAACCCCTTCAAGTAAACCCGTAGTGATGGCTCCACGACTAAGTCCTTTTGCTAGGACACCTGCCGTGACAAATCCACGACAGTTGGCGCCCACCATGGGGCTATCGCACGATGGTTTGACGATCTTGGAGGGGAAGCTCAAGGGACTCGAAGGCTATGTTGTGGGCCGGATGACCAAGAGTCGTCGGGGCAGGATCTACATCGATGATGCAGGATGGGGTCCCGAGGCCGATTCAATCGAGTATGGTTACCGGGTCCCCTTTGGCAGCGTACACGTCTTCATCGGCAAGATCGGTGAGCCTGGGCCTGAGCCGGACATCTACACCGACCCCGTCGAGATGGCTCAGCGTGCGAGATCTACCCAGGTTAAACCGGCCATGAAGCGTGCCTTCGTTGGAGTTATCTACGGAGGAGAGCGCGAGGACGAATCAGAGCACGGTAGCGAGACCGTCGTCTATTCTGGCGACGAGTCCTCAACCGGAGAGACCGAGTCGCTATACCGGATGCAAGACGATCAGGTTAGGGGTTGTTCCGATGGCGACAGTATTCCGGACCCCCCAGGCCAGATTAACCGGGTTGGAATATTCATGGCTGGCACTCAGGCGGTGAATTATTCTTCGACTGCCGCAGCAATGCTCTCCGGATCCGCAGCGGCAGCGGCAGCAGGGGCAGGAGACCTTGTGCGCCCGCCAGTTCAAGTCCTATCTGACCTGTTTGACGCACTAGCCGCGCATATGGAAGAAGATGACCCGGCGGATCAAGAGGCTCATAATGCAGAAATTGCGAAGGTGAGAGAGCAGATCATGCAAGACAAAGCGGATCTGGCAGCAGAAAAAGACCAGATGGCTGCAGAGCGGGCCGCTTTGGACGCACAGGCCTATAAACTCATGCTTGACCAGAATGCATCACAGGAGGTTTTGAAACGGAAGCACAGATCACGCCTGCCGTTAAGGTTTAACCCCCGAAATCTCTTTCACACTCCGGGAGCTGGACCCAGTAATCCGCTGCGGTACCAGGAGACAAACCGGATTGAGGTGCTAGGGCCAGGAGCGACGGTCCAGCCTCGCCTGATGGAACCCCCTCACCAAAGTATTGTGGTTCCTCCACCGGTCTAGACGCCCCCGGGTCATTATTCAAATCCTATGGACAACCTTGTTGCGGCCGCAGCACGGTTGGAGGCCATCCCAGTTGAAGGGGATTCTCCGCAAGCAGTAGAGACGCGCCGGGTTAAGGAGCTTCTCCGGACCGCGCTGATGCAGCAGGAGGCATACTCATACAGCCGTGATCGGATTCATTCTACGCCCCGTCCGAGCCGGAGCTATAGCAGGCGCATAGATGAACCGGCCATATCAAGCAATGCGCAAAGCCGTGGAGCGGCCCATGGTGATGACCCGGCAGGTGGTGTTGTCGATGCTCGGGATGCGGTGAACCGGGCCCGGGCACAAAGGGAGGCCGAGTTAGCAGCACAGGATAATGCGGGCCAACTTACACCGGTTCGTTCTGCCACCTTTGCCGGACCAGGAATCACGTCCGCTTTGGGAGTGCCTTGCTTGATCCCTGCTTTACGTAATGTGCGCCCGCCCAGAGATTTCAAGGGTCCACGCAAGGTGCCGAATTATACCGCTGATTTGCCCCCTGAAGCATGGATAGAGAGTTATGAGATGGCCATGGAAATGCTGGACGTGGATGAAGCCGCATGTGCAAAATATTTCACCATGATGCTTGAGGGCACGGCTCGTACTTGGTTAAAGAGCCTACCGCCCAACTCTATCAGCTCATGGGCCCAGTTGCGGGCCCGGTTTATACAGAATTTCAAGGATACATGTAAGCAGCCCAAGTCCATAGTAGACCTGGCGGCTTGTTTCCAGGAAGAAGGAGAATCAACGACCCATTGGGTACGCCGCGTTTCGGAAATTTTGCACTCGTCTGACAGGATTAATGCTGACTCTGCGGTCTTAACTCTGGAAGGCAACTGCCGGTTTGAGCCTCTAAAATTGAAACTGGGACGCATGAAGCGGCTCTGTAATGACATGGGAACCCTCATGGCTGCCTTAGTGAAGTATGCCGATTCGGACAGTACCAAGGATCCCGAGCTTAATGATGATGAAGCAGGGAAGGGAAAGAAGAATAGCAACTCCAAACAGCAGCAGAACAAACTAGCGGGTCATGGAAACGGAGGCAAGCGCAAGGCGGACGGCAGCATGGACTTTGTGGCCAACACTAACACACATGACAGGGGGCAGCGGCGCAGAGGTAAAGCGGCAAATCATGGCGGGGCTCCCAATCCTAATGCAAGCCGTTTGAACTATTTGTTGAATCAGCCTTGCCCAAAGCACGGGATGAAGGAGGCACCGGCTAACCATCTTTGGAAGGATTGCTATATCATGTAGGAGTTCAAGAACTCTAATGCTTTCCGGTATGATCATGGATCAGGTGGCGGTTCAGGATCCGGTTTCCACGGGCCGGATCACGATGGAGCTTCCGGTTCAGGTCGCAATCAGGGCGGTCACAATCACCAGAATAATCAGAACAGCCAGCAGCAGCAGCAGCAGTCAGGTTATCAGAGCCAGCCAAAACAGTTGAACAATGGGCAATATCATGTTTTCACAACTAGTTTGGATAAGCGCGACCGAAAACTCCACAAGCGAGCAGTGAATTCTGTTGAACCGGCCTTACCACGTTACTTGCGCTGGTCGGAGCAGCCTATCGTGTGGAGCAGAGAGGATCACCCGCCCCGGATTGATAACCCGGGCCAGCTAGCATTAGTGGTAGACCCTCACGTGGGGGGTTATAAATTCACCAAGGTACTCATGGATGGAGGAAGCAGCATTAACATACTATACTATGAGACATTCCGGCGCATGGGACTAACGGACAAGGATCTCAGACCGTCGAATACGGTATTCCATGGTGATGTGCCGGGCAAATCTGCATATCCTGTTGGTAAGATAGCCCTAGATGTGGCCTTTGGGGACGAGCACGACTCCCGGTCGGAAAAACTAACATTTGAGGTGGTGAAGATCCGGAGCCCGTATCACGCCTTGTTTGGCCGGCCGGCTTACGCCAAGTTCATGGCGCGGCCTTGTTATATCTACTTGCAGCTCAAGATGCCGGGTTACAAGGGGACCATAACGGTTCATGGGAGCCGTAGCGTCGCTTTGGAATGTGAGGAAGGTGATGCGGCTTATGCAGATTCAGTCTGTGCCACAGAGGAGTTGAAGTATTATAAGGACAATGTTGATCCGCCAGATATGACCCCTTTAAAGAATCCAACTAGAGAGCATGATTCAGATCTGAAGTTCAAATCGGCAGCTGAGACCAAGCTTGTTGACTTCGTGCCCGGCGATTCGTCCAAGCAGTTCACTATCAGTGCCAACCTAGATCCCAAATAGGAAAGCGCGCTCATCGAGTTCATCCGTGAGAATCGGGACATTTTTGCATGGAAGCCGTCTCACATGCCAGGTGTGCCGAGGGAACTCGCTGAGCACACTCTTAATGTGGATCCTAAGTATAAACCGGTGAAACAGTTCCTCCGCCGGTTTAACGAAGAGAGACGCAAGGCCATTGGAGAGGAAGTGGCCAGGCTTTTAGCAGCTGGGTTTATTATTGAGGTGTTCCATCCAGAGTGGCTTGCTAATCCGGTGCTGGTTCTTAAGAAAAACGGCACTTGGCGTCTGTGTGTGGATTACACAGATCTTAACAAAGCCTGTCCGGCAGACCCTTTTGCCCTCCCCCTATTGATCAGATCATTGATGCCACGGCGGGTTGTGAGCGTTTGAGTTTTTTGGATGCATACTCTGGATATCATCAGATCAAGATGGCGGTTAAGGACCAGGAGAAAACAGCATTCATTACTCCCTTTGGAGCCTTCTGCTATGTATCTATGCCCTTCGGGCTCAAGAGTGCCCAAGCCACCTATCAACGGTGTGTACAGAATTGCCTGCATGAGCAGATCGGCCGCAATGTGCACGCATATGTGGATGATATTGTGGTAAAATCAAGGCAGAAGGAGACACTGGTGGATGATTTGAAGGAGACCTTTGACAACTTGCGAGTTTACAGGATGATGCTTAATCCGGCCAAGTGTGTTTTTGGTGTTCCAGCAGGCAAGTTACTGGGTTTCTTGGTGTCTAACAGAGGAATTGAGGCTAATCCGGAGAAGATTACGGCTATTACATATCTAGCTAAACCGGAGTGTATCAACGATGTTCAGCGTTTGGCGGGCCGAATCGCTGCGCTGAGCCGGTTTATCAGCCGCCTCGGGGAGAAAGCTATCCCTTTGTACCAAATGCTGAGGAAGACTGACAATTTCGTCTGGAGTCCAGCTGCTGATGAGGCATTTGAGGACCTGAAGCGGCAGTTAGCCAATCCGCCTGTTCTTGCAGCTTCGGTCGACAAGGAGCCGCTATTATTATATGTAGCGGCTAATGCTCGGGCAGTTAGTGTGGCTATTGTGGTGGAGCGCAAAGAAGCAGGCAAGGAATATCCGGTTCAGCGGCCGGTTTATTATATCAGTGAGGTGCTGATTGAATCCAAGCAAAGGTATCCGCATTGGCAGAAGCTGGTCTATGGTGTTTTTATGGCCAGTCGGAAGTTGAAGCAGTATTTTCAAGGGCACCCCATCACAATGGTCAGTTCAGCTCCCTTGGGTGATATTATACAGAATCGGGAGGCGACTGGCCGGATTGCCAAGTGGGCTATAGAGCTGGGGCCGCACGGACTGAAGTACGTGCCTCAGACGGAAGTGAAGTCTCAAGCACTTGTTGATTTCATCAATGATTGGACGGAATTACAGGCACCGGAGGAGAAGCCGGATCATACATATTGGACTATTCATTTTGACGGATCCAGGCAATTGGAAGGCTCGGGGGCTGGAGTCGTATTAACTTCCCCACGAGGTGATAAGTTTTGTTATGTTCTCCGTTTAATGTTCCCTTGTACTAATAATGCAGCTGATTATGAAGCCTTGCTCCATGGTCTGCGGATGGCTAAAGAGATGAATTTAAGCCGGGTTAAGTGTTTTGCTGACTCGGACCTAGTGGCTCAACAGGTGTCCGGCACTTGGGACTCTAAAGACCCGCTCATGGCTGCATATCGTCGGGAAGTGGATAATATTGCAGGTTGTTTCAAGGGTTATCAAGTGGATCATGTGGACCGTCGGAAGAATGAAGCGGCGGACGCTTTAAGCCGGTTGGGCTCTCAGCGTAAACCGGTTCCGCCTAACGTCTTTTTGGATGTGTTGCACAATCTGTCAGTCAAGATCCCAGGTGAAGCGGATTTGGCTATTCCTGATCCGGAGTCCCAATTGGTGGCAGCCCTGCGTATTATTCCGGATTGGACAGTTCCTTATCTTGCGTACATGACAAGGGGGGAGTTGCCGGAGGATGAGATTCTGGCCAGGCAGATAGTCCGGCGATCCCAGTCTATGACGATTGTCAATGGTGAATTACATCATTGCAGTGTATCAGGGGCGTTTCAACGTTGTGTTTCTCCTGAGGAAGGATGTGAAATCTTAAGAGAAAACCATGAAGGGGATTGTGGGCACCACGCCGGTTCAAAGTCTCTGGTTGCAAAGGCGTTTCGTCACGGGTTCTACTGGTTGACAGCACATGCTGACGCAGAGGACTTGGTTAAACGGTGTGATGGATGTCAGAAATTTTCAAGGCGTGCTCATGTGTCGGCTCAGGAGTTGAGGATGATCCCAATAACATGGCCGTTTGCAACTTGGGGGCTAGACATGGTTGGACCTTTTAAAAGATCCAAGGATAAGAAAACTCACCTTTTGGTGGCAGTTGATAAATTTACCAAGTGGGTTGAAGCGGAGCCTGTCAGCAAGTGTGATGCAGCAACAGCGGTACAGTTCATCAAGAAGGTGATTTTCCGGTTTGGTTTTCCACACAGTGTCATTACTAATAATGGTACCAATTTATCCAAGGGCGCTATGAAGGAGTTCTGTGAACGTGAGCACATCCTGCTTGATGTGTCGTCAGTGGCACACCACCAGTCCAATGGACAGGCAGAACGAGCTAATCAGGAAATCTTGTGAGGCATCAAACCCCGGCTTTTGGTCCCATTGCAAAGAACACCAGGATGTTGGGTTGAAGAGCTGCCATCTGTATTATGGAGTATCAATACTACGCCAAACCGGTCCACAGGATACACGCCATTTTTCATGGTCTATGGAGCAGAGGCGGTTCTCCCTAGTGACATCCGGCACGATTCGCCTCGTGTGGCAGCTTATGTTGAGGCAGACAATGAGACAGCACGACAAGATGCTTTGGACCTATTGGACGAGGAGCATGATATAGCGGCTGCCCGTTCGGCGATTTACCAGCAAGATCTTCATCGCTATCACAGTCGCCGGGTTAGAACCAGAACTTTTCAAGAAGGAGATTTGGTGCTTCGATTCATCCAAGATCAAACGGATATGCACAAGTTATCCCCACCTTGGGAGGGACCTTTCGTAGTCAGCAAGAATCTGCACAACGGGTCGTATTATCTGATTGATATTCGAGAGCATCAAGACTCACGTACATCAGAAGAGGAGACCAACCGGCCGTGGAATATAGCTCATCTTCGGCCTTACTATACTTGAGCCATTGGCTCTATCTATGTACATATCATGACAATGTATATATTATCTTTGATATATCAAACCGGAGCCTCAGCTGAAGCGGGGTCTTTGTCTTTCTCATCATGAGAGGTTACACGGAGTGGTTCTGTCTAAAGCAGCCTCCGGTTTACCCCTTGACATTTGTTTTTATATCACTGGGGGCCTTGGTCGTGTCCGAACCAATGAACACCCTTTGATAGGCGACAGCCACCAGATCATTTGGGGACTTGGTCAAGTCTGAACCAGTCACGCCTCTTGGTCGGCCTAAGGCCACAAAATCGCTTGGGAGCATGGTCGGCCCCGAGCCATTGCTACGCCTCTTGATTTGGCATATATGCCACGAGTCATTTGGGGACCTGGCTGACTTGAATCATTGTCAATCCTATTGGGGGCCTTGATCCTGTCCGACCATGGTAATGCCATCTGAACAGCTCAGTATAGCATATTTTTGCAAATGGTTTTTACCATTACTTTTGCTTCCATGTTGTTTTCATGGTTTGTTTGTTTTTTGCTTTTGTTGGATTTCTTTATGTCAACAAGCATATTTTTTCTGGTTCAGCCAATGCTTTTTGATCCCCCTTCTAATCCGAAGGAGTCTGCCCGGTTTACCTTTTCCCTGTTAAACTCATGGAGTAACCAGGGGGCTTGTATTAAGTCAGTACGGTTTATACGGGGGCTGTTTTCTCCCTTTTTGACGGTAATGGTTTATAAAACCACCGCTTCAGGCTTGAATAAGCCAGCTTTATACCCAAACATGGCAGGTATTTATGTATCATGTGTTTGTTATATTTCTGATACACATATCAAGATCATAATCCGGCTGACGGTATAACCGCTACCGAAGTTCAAATTTTTTTCTGATTGCAGGAAATATGAGTTAAAGTTTTTCAAGCAAAAGCTTCAGTACTTATGCACGAAGGCATATTCCAGGCAGAAGTTTTAACTATCTTATTACAAGGCAGCATGGTGCCCAAACAAAATCATTGTTTTTGTGGAAGGATGTTGCAGATAATTCTTCAAACCGGCTTCCGGTTCAAGCCTGTTCCTCATCCTCCGCCGCTTCAGCTTCCTCGTCTCTACCCATTGGCTGGAAATCAACAGTGGTCCAGTCGATTCCCATTAAAACTTGGAAAACAGCTTCTTCATGGATCAGGGAAGACGGTTCAATATCAGGGGCGTAAGTGTGCTTACGGATTGGAGGAATCAGATTCTCCGCTTCAACAGTTGGGGCAGGCACTCGCTTGTTTTGATTATTATATTGCGCTTGATAATGCGTCAAATCTGCCTCTTCAGCTAACTGGCAAGCAAGAGGGCGCACTGCACGGTTTATGGCCCTTAAGTCTTCTTCGTTGAACTCAGAGCCATCTTCTTTCAGACTGGGATAGCCTTGGGCTGCTTCCACAGGATCAAAGTCGGGCACCCATGCCTTTGCCCGGATTAAGGCATTGATGGCTCCGGTTCGGGCAGCGGATTTTTTCAGCTCCTCAATCCGGGCTGGAAGCATTGACAGCTTGCTAAGAGTGTCCTGGATTAAAGAGGGCGCCGGGTTGTTGTGAGAAGCTGTGGTGATGATCCGTTGGGCTCCGGTATACAATTGTTCTACCAACGTGTAGGCAGCTTTCAATTTCTTCCGCACATCATTTCCTAAGTGCCCAATACGTGTTCCTATAACACGATTGGAATGGTCTCAAACCGGACTTATGATGCAGCAGATTCAAATTCATCACAGAAGTTACAAGGAGCTTACCAAAGATTGCAGCAGTCATGGAGTGTATTTGCCGCTGTACGGCCGTCAGTTCATCTACCACCGGTTTAAGGGCCGCTTCAGCATTTTCTGCTCTTTTGGTTAAACTGGCCTTCTCAGTGGCCCAGTCAGCTTGCTCTTTCTTGAAATTTTGTTTCAGCCGTTCAGCAGTGCTCAAAGCGCTGGTTAATTCTTGCTTGGCTTTATCTGTTTCAGCTTGCTAGGTCTTCAGGGCCTCCTGCAAATCGGCAATCCGGTCCTCCTTGATTTTAATCTCAGCCTGCATACAGATGACATTTTAAAGCTTTGCATAGGCGAGCCAAGAAATTAAAGTATCAACCACATAACAAAGTTATATGCCTGATACTTGGGGGCTAATGTACCTTCAATTTTTTGTATATTGCTCAATTACAAAGTACCAAGCTCAATACAAGTATTCAACTTGGTACTTGGGGGCTAATGGCTATTTGATCAAGTTCTGTTCTAAGGACAGCTTTTTATTTTTTCGCCCCGGTTTGCTTATGCTAAACCGGCCCTCGAGGGTTATGCCGACGGATTTCAAAAAATATATATTCAGGATCAAGTCCCGGTTTGACCAAGGTCACAAACCGGCCCTTGGGGGCTACCGGGATGAATGCAAGGGCAGAACAGAAAGAAGGAATTTACCTCAAATTTATCCCTCATCATTTTGACCAGGCCAGCTTCACAGTCACAGCTAGTGTAAAGCCGGTTTAAATAGCCAGAGTGAAGATCTTGAGCATTCAGAGCGGCGTATGTTTCTAATTCAACATCCCATTTTCCTTTGTTCAAAGGGGAAGAATCCTCTTTCATGGTATGTCTGGTAAGGGTGGCAGGATTCCCGGGTTCAGAGCGGCCTACACCGAATCACAACATCATCATCTTTTGACTCGCCGGTTTGGGTTGGTGCGGCCGTTTTGTCAGCAGGGGTGTGGGATTTCTCAATCTGGACAGAGCTGGCAGGCGGATCAGCAGACGCTGGAGTATTAACAAGGCCTTCTTCAGGGATAATGTTGTCTTGCAGAGGAGGATCATTGGGGATATCTTCAGAAGTAAATATTTCATGATCCGGCGCTTGGTCATGTTCTGGGGCCACATTTTCTTCAGCCGCTTTATCCAGGCGGGCCTTCTTGCTTGGCTTCGGTTTAGCCCTGGAAGAAAAGATAAAAATTAAGGAAAAGTATAAACCATTACGCAGTATACTGGAAGCATATGTTCGGTTTAACTTACCCAGCAACTGTTTTCAAAGGTGGTAGCTGGGTGGCCGACGATTCACCAGATGATGAATGAGAAGTGACCTGATAATCGGAGTCGGATGGATTAAGAGGTCGACGGAAGAAACCCGCTTTACGATTTAAATCAATAAAAAGGTCGGAGACCTCGGAGAGGCGTTTTCGAACCGGACTGTTTGGTAAACCGGCAGAGGTAACTACCTGGCCGCTGTACCGGGTTGTGCGGCGAGCTTCGTGTTGCTGGGTCTTCATAAGAAATTGGGAATCCAGATAAGCAAGAGGATGAGAAAATTTAACTTTCCGGTTTGCCCGGCGAAATTTTGGCAAAGGCAAGATTTCTGAATCAGAAGAGAGAATGGTTACCTCAACGAAAACCGCATTGCTGGCTTCAGCGTCATCCTGACAAACATCATCATCAATAAGGCGTGTAAAAAGTAAGTCAAGTGAATCAAGTTCTACCTCAAGATCCGGATTACCCACATCATCATCAATGGCTGGGTCAGATGAAGCGGTGGTTTTTCTCTTATGAGCTGGTTTCTTGACAACCTTGGTCTTGGGCCGGGTTGGCCGTCCTGCCTTCTCCGTTTTGTCTTGAGGAAGTTTCTTACTCCAGAATGGATTATCACCCTGGATCAGCAACTATTAAAACGTTGAACATATAAAATAGTAAACCGGTTCAACAATAGAGCAATTGAAATATTACCGCAGGCGGTTTGTTGGTGGTGCAGTAAGGAAGCAGCCCGGTTTGAGCACAGAGGTGCTCCGGTTCATTCAGCATCTTTTTCACAGATTCTGTGACTTCGTCCTCAGGGAGTTGGATTTTAGTGTGTCGGAGTGGGTCATCGACACTATCAGTATACTCACACATCAAATTTGGGCGTCGGCTTAGAGGCAAAATACTCCATGATATCCAGCAGCGTGCAAGGTCTATTCCTGTTAAACCATTGGCCATGAAGGCCCGGAGCTTGGACAGTTGAGGAGCATATTTAATTCTCTCCTTGGCGCCTAGCCTTTGTGGAAAAGGGTGAGTGTTGCTGAGCCGTTCTGGACGGAAGCCAGGCAAGGGATTTTCATTGTCAGGAGATGTATCCTTGCAATAAAACCAAGTTACGTTCCATTCTTTGGGGTGCGTATGGAGTTTGACGTGAGGGTAGGTGATTTCTTTCCTCTTCTGAATGGCCATACCGCCCAGTTCGGTATTAGGGCCGTCAGTGAATTCAGTACGGTGGTTCAGATGAAAGAGATCTCTAAATAACTCGACGGAAGGTTCCTCTTGAAGGTATGCCTCAGAAAGCACTTGAAAATGACATAGATTGGTGACGGAGTTGGGGCCGATATCCTGTGGACGGAGTTGAAAGTTGGCTAACACATCCCGATAAAATTTGGAGCCGGGCGGTTTGAAGCCCCGGGCCATATGATCTGTGAAGACCATGACCTCTCCTTCCTGGGGTGTAGGAGGACATTCATCTCCAGGAACCCTCCAATGAATCGTGTCTTTGCTATCCAAAGCGCCAATCAGGACTAGATCGTTCAGCTATGATTCTGTGACACGGGAGGGAACCCAGTTGCACTCGTACACTTGTTTGGCCATGACAAGATCTACAAGAAATAAATGATCCGGTTCAAGAACATGCCGGATAAAACGGTGTTGATCTAATTACGGTAAACCAGAGGCAGTACCCATAAACCGGTCTTCTACAACGCAGCATCAGATGGATTCTGGCGGTTCAATCAGGGGACTAATGACATATATACCGGTCTAGCAATTTTTTCTCTATGGTGAAGTTAAACTGCCAGGCCTAAGCATCGGAAGCAATCGAAACTATGGATAACTAGTTATGCAGAAACAAGTTTCACAAAATTATGTTACAGCCGCGGATCTACAGCAAGCTCATAAAAATAGGAAATATTTCGAAGACTAAGACGGAAATAGAAGTGAACCATTGAGCGGTTAGATGCGGGAGATCTATGAGCTTGGATGAGAAATGACAAGCGGATGCTAAAGGGATCGCTACTAAACACAGCAAGAGTTCACAGATGCATTCAAGATCAGAGAGCAGCTAGGAACGCACAATGAACATAGCAGGAACATGGAACCCTAAGAACAGATCTAGGTTAAGAGGGAGAGAGAACTTACCGGGAACGGAGAAGATGCGGAAAGATGCCGCAACACTCTGGTGCGTACAGGTTGATGCAGCGGCCTGAGACGAGGCAGAGGTCGACGGTGGTGGCGGAGCTCCAAAGCCGGCGACGTGAGGAAGAAGAAGAAGAAGGGACGAAGGGGAAGAGAAAGGAAATGACCCTTCGGTCTTATTTATAAGGCAACTGAGCTAGGTCAAACGCGCGAATCCAGGAGCTGTCATTAAGAGGGCGTTATGAATTTCATAATGACGTCATGCCGGTTTATAGTACCCAAAACTGATGACGTCATGCCGGTTTACAGCAACCAAAAATGATGATGACATGAAGATTTGCCAATTAACAGAAGACATCCAAGACGCAAGATGGTGTGAAGGATTGACATGAACCAGTTCAAATCAATCTGGGGCCTAATGTTGGGGATATTACCACTGGGCGTAAACCGGCCTGCTTGGGCCGGGTTAACTTCATAGTGGTATAAGCAGGTGAAGGCCCAAGGCCTATAGTCGGTTTAGAATCTGTAGCTGTAAACCGACCTGATGTATAACTTGTATTGTAAGTTAGGAATAGAGAGATACCGACCGGGATACGAATATGAACCGGCTGGGACTCTATGGACCGACGGGCGTCACCCGTGTATATAAGGGGACGACCCGGCGGCGGTTCAGGAGAGACAATTACAACTCGAGCCTAGGCTAAGCTTGTTTGCTCCCTAGCCATCGAGACCATATCAATTCCACCACAACTAGACGTAGGTTGTTACCTTCCTCGAAGGGGCCGAACTAGTATAAAACCCTCGTGTCTTTGTGTCCGCTTTAACCCCTTCAAGTAAACCTGTAGAGATGGCTCCACGACTAAGTCCTTTTGCTAGGACACCTGCCGTGACAAATCCACAACAGCAGCTGCCCACAATGGGGTTAAGGACCAGGGTGGCAGGACACCTCCGGCTGATCATGGTGGTCCAAAGTGATTGGCATGTCTATCCACGTGCCCTGGGTCGGGATCCACCGAATAGAATTTATTTCTCGGAGGGCCCATTTGCTCTCGTTATTGAATGCGAAGGTCTCGTAGATCATTAAGACCTCGTTAGCATATGCAGTATTCTCTATGTCATGGGTGGTGCCCATTAATGCGGCGGGTCCCCTCTTGCTACTTGCCTTAGTACCCAGCAGTAGCGAAGGCAATGGGCCGGGCAAGAGTTGATAAGGATAGCGTGGATCGTACATGACTTATCCAGGAAGCCGTCCAAGGTGGTCCCAGGGTGACCGGAGAGTTTCTTCTTCTTTCGATGCCGCTCGCCCGGGGTGTTCCATTTCTGAGGTTCGTGTCGAGGTATTGACTAGTGGGGTCTCAGGTAATCCTCACAGATCGAATCCGCATTTTCCTCGGTGAGCCAGACATCTTCAATGGTGCAAAACTCGGACACTAATTCATCTAATTCTGGGAGTGTTTGAATGCAGCGATGATCAAGGGTATCCGAGATGCCTTTATTCTTGCATCTGCACTAGAAAGCGGTGATTGTATCATATTCCATGTAATTTGATATCTTGTCCTTGACAGACAAGAATCTAGCCCAGTACTGCCTGGTCGACCCATTGGGGAGTTGCTGCCTGTAGGTTATACCCCAAATGTCGGGTGCTACGGAGTAAACAGGGTGATATTCTATGTGAAAGGCAGGCCAATGACTTCTGATATCTAAAGATCATGGGTTCGAAACCCTGTCGTCCTAGAGACGAACCTCTGCTACCTCCAGAGGGCTGTCGTCCGGCTCGCTTCCTAGGAAGTATCTCAGCCCCTCGTTCTTGGGGAAATTCCTCAGCGGAACTAGAGAAGGGTCATGATTTGCCTCAACTTTACGCGGAGGCATTTTTGCGAACGAGACTTCGGGAGCAGAGGTGAGCTTTACGAGCTCAGGGCCGTTAACCAGCAATCTTATCGATCCTTCCAATGATCGCACAACGGAACTCTCATTGAAAGCACCAGTGTCGGTGTCAAAACCGATAGACCCCGGGGTAGGGGGTCCCGACACTACAAAAAAAGGAACATCCATGACATTTTGGGCCGAACGAAAATGTTTTCTGTCATACATATGACACTTCTATGAAGATAATGGTGACAAAACCAGGTATCATCATAGATGTGCTGGGCTCCTACTTCTATGGCAAAAAAAACATGACAGAAAATGGGCTTTTCGTCCAGGGCGGGCCAGAGACGCAGCTACATGACATTCTTTGGGCCGTCCATGACGGAAAAAACCGTGGTAGAAGCGAGGTGGAGGAAAATTTCGGGGAGTTCCCGGTTACGGTGGGGGGTCGGGGGCCGAGCGATGCACATTTCTCTCGTAAGGTACGCGCATGTGTGCGAGGCGTTGGCTCTAACTGAACCCGAGCGAGGCGTTGGGCTCTAACAGAACCCGAGCGATTGCACTGCAGGCTACGCGTTACTGAACCCGAGCGATTGATCGATGGCTGTTAACTGAACCTGATCGAGCGATTCCTTTGCTACTGCTGCTAACTGAAGTCGATCGATGATGTCACTCTGGATGAACAGTGAGTGTTGCGGGGGTGTTTGGATGAACAGTGAGCGGTGGGAGTGGATGAACAGGACCCGTGGCGTTGCCTCTAGATGAACAGCACCCGCGATCAATCAAGCCGGTTGGGGCTGGATGAATAGGACCCCATGGAGGGCTGGATGAACAGGATGACCTCGTGGAGGGCTAGATGAATAGTAGATGGTGGAGGGGTGGATGAACAGTATCCCGTGGAGTGGTGGTTCAACATGAGCCCGTGGAGAGGGGTGGTTAAACAGTAGCCGGTGGAGTAGCGTGCGGTGGAGGCTGCATGAAGAGGAGCCCGTGGATGAATAGTCACACGTGGAGGCTGGAGGAGGTCGACGGTGGATGAACAGTAGCCCGTGGAGGCTGGAGGAGGTCGACGGTGGAGATGAACAGTATCCCATGGAGTCCCGTTTGCGGTACGCCACACCCCTCCCGATGAACAGGACCCCCATTTCGATCGTAGAGCTCCAACACAAGTCCATTTCGTCCATTTTGCGGTACGCCACACCCTCCCAATCAACAGGACCCCCGTTTCGACCGTAGGAGGTCCGTTTCGTCTGTTTTGCCGTATGCCACACCCCTCCCGATCAATAGGACCCCCGTTTTAACCGTAGGAGGTCCGTTTCCTCCGTTTTGCGGTACGCCAGACCCCTTCT
Source organism: Triticum dicoccoides (assembly GCF_002162155.2). NCBI lineage: Eukaryota > Viridiplantae > Streptophyta > Magnoliopsida > Poales > Poaceae > Triticum > Triticum dicoccoides. The sequence continues at coordinate 418,466,834 of NC_041389.1, read as the reverse complement.
AATCAACAGGACCCCGTTCTGAACGTGGTCGGTCGAACACAAGGCCGTTTCCTCTGTTGTGCGATACGCCAGGCCTCGTTTCCATCGCCTGTTCCGTCCAAGCCCTCCCAATGAACATGACCACACATTCCGTCCTGACCCAGCCGGTTGGCTCCCACGCGTTCCGTTGCCTCCCGATGAACACGACGCTTTCCATTGCCTCCCCATGAACACGACACATTCCGTTGCCTCCCCATGAACACGACGACGATGTTGTTTCTCCGTTCCGACCCATCCATGTACACGAGCCCTCGCCATACGTATGCGCGAGTAGGCGTTCGAGACCCCGCCCGTATGTACACATACGTGGCCGTATTTTCTTTCTTGCACCCTAGCCGCTATACGTACGTGTACATGCTACGTGCGTGCCTCTACTACGACACGTACGCGCCTCTACTACATACATGTTCGTGACCAGAATGACAACGCTACGTACGCTTCGACCAGGTGGGTCTCGACTGTCAGGCACTTCCTTGCATGCGAAGATCTAGCTGGTGGGTCCCAGCAGTCAGGGGGCGAACCATTTTTTTGCCCGGACGCACTTCCTTGCATGCCAAGATGTAGCCGGTTGGTCCCAGCAGTCAGGGGGGCGAATCGTTTTTTGCCCAGATGCACATCCTTCCGTGGTCCAAGCAGTCAGGGGGGTCAATCGTTTTTTTTGCCCGGACGCACTTTCTTGCATGCGAAGATGAAGCTGGTGGGTCCCAGCAGTCAGGGGGAAACGTTTTTTCCGTGAAATATAGTGGCCCGTCCGGTGGGTCCCAGCTATCAGGTGGAGGAATCATTATTTTTTGTGTAATAAGGAGGCACTTCCTCGTTGCGGTCGTGGACCCAGCTGTCAGCCACTCCACGTACAGTCCACGTCCGATGGAAGTCGTTCCTTGACCATGTTGACCAGTCCGCGCCGAGAGCACCACAGCGGTGGACGACGGTGAGGCCTAGGAAGGGGACGACGCAGAGCCGGGGAAGACGCGATAGTGGAAGCCCGCGTGGAGGGGAGTACAAAGGTTCACTGGTTCGGCTGCGGTGTGAGACTGCCGTCACCGCAGGGCCTGGCCAGCGGTGGGAATAGTAGGGGGCGGTGAGGCCTCCGCGGCAGAAAGCCGTCCACGGGAGGCAGGAGCATGCGGCACGACCGGTGCTGCTTTGGGCGGCTGGAGCAAGAAGACCAGAGGTTGAAGAAGCAATACGACCGTTGGATGGACATCGTACGGTCACTGGAGCTAGAATCGTTCATATTGACTAAGTTGACAAAGCCCTCCATCCCCGTCAACTTAGTTTGCCCACAAGTCATCCTCCCACTATGGTGGGTCCCAGCTAACAGGGGGTATTCATTTTTTGTGTGTAATAAGGAGGCATTTCCTTGCGTGCGAAGATATAGCTGGTGGGTCCGACATGTTAGCGGGGGGAATGTTTTTTTGCTAAATACAGAGGCCCTTCCGGTGGGTCCCATCTGTCAGGTGGAGGAATCATTATTTTGCGCGTACAGTCCATTGCCGATGGATGTCGATCGTTGACCATGTTGACCAGGCCGCGCCGAGAGCACCATGGCGGTGAACGACGGCGAGGCCTAGGAAGGGAACAACACGGAGCCGGGGAAGACTCGGCAATGGTTGCCCACGCGGTGGGGAGTACGAGGGTTTACTGGTCCGGCTGCTGTCGCCGGAAAATAACAGGAGGTGTGGGTGAGTAGAGGAATGGCCTGGCCAGCAATGAAGTAGGGTGGGGCGGTGCCGGCTGTGCGGCAGCACAGCCGGCCATGCGAGGCGGGAGCAGGCAGTCCCATCGGAGCTGGTTTGGGCGGCTGGAGTAAGAAGATCAGATATTGAAGAAGCAGCACGACCGTTGGATTAACATCCAACGGTCACTACTGCTAGAATCGTTTGTGGACTAACTTGACAAAGCCAAAGTACACGTCAACCTAGTAGACCCACAAGTCAGCCTCCAAATCTGTCCCAAACAACATACAGCCCGAAATTTCTAGCCAGATTCAAATTAATTTTGAATCTAAATATACCTTAATTTAAATTCAATGAAATTTTACCCGCACAAAAACAATGAAATTTAAAATATCAAAATCCAAAATAAAACAATATTTTCGAACTAATTGCCTGTTTGCTGTATTTTTTCATTTTACAGCCCATTTATTATTACTTATAGCCCATTTCTTATATATAGCCCATTTTCTAGGCAAAATGCATCCCACCTTGTCTTGAAAGATTTCCGGCCCAGCAGGGCGTAGAAAAGCAAGTAGGCCTATGTTGGTTATTCTGCAAAAAACAAATTATTTGGCTAGCGAATTTTCAAAAAGGGAAAAAACAAACTGGGCTGGTCCTTTGCTAAACATTGAAACAAAAGCCTGGGCTAGACGGGCCACGGGTCCTGCACAACCCAGTTGATACCCTTCCCCGTCCCGAAAAAACAAAATTACTGCGCGTGCTCCTGGGTCCCTACTGTCATCCTCACCATGTACAGTCATCTCCTTATTCCTCTCGGTTGTTGACCATGTTGACAACACCGGAGGGCGGTGCCGTGGCGAGCGAACCAAGGCGGAGGACGATTGTGAGGCCTCGGACGGGAACGAACAGGAGCCGCGGAAGATCATAGCCAGCCGTGGGAGGCGGGAGCAGGCGGTCCCACTGACGCTGGTTTGGCTTTGGCGGCTCGAGGAAGAAGAAACTGAAGAAACGCGATAGACATTGAATGTCAATCCAACGGTCAAGTTTGGCACAATCATTTGTTGACTAAGTGGAGAACAAGTAGCATACCTTTTTATATATAGGAAGAAAACTACGAGGAAAATGCGTTCGTCTGCCGTCCTCCTCACTGGGAACGTTCGCCACATAAGTGACTAGAACCCTTGGTTTTCAACCAAGAGGTCTTGGGTTCGAGTCCCAGGAACTCTCAATTTTGTCCTCCTTCCTTCCTCGCAAAAAAAGGGAAAGAAAATCAAAGATTTGGGAAGGCGTATAGAACAAGCTAGTGTACCAGTAAAGAGACGTTGCCGAGTTTTAGAAAAAATAAAGATGTGCTCCTGTAGCTGGTTCGAATCCAAAGCTAGACTATGACTATATATGGTGCTATGCTACTCTGCAAGTAATGAAACTGACATATCCAACGTTCGCTTCTCCTCTTCTCTACTTACTTTGCCAAGCATCAGAAGCTCTGGCCGAAGCAACCATGTCCACTAGTTGCTTGTCCACCTACTCTTCAGCAGGCACAACCAGATATGCGCCAAGTCGCCACCCGTACCATGTGGGTCTCATCACACCCCTGCCTGCACGCGCACCGCAGCCAATTGCTCATCGCAACCTGCTGCCGTTGGTGTGGTACCACTGCTGCAAATCACGCAGAGTCATCCATCGCGTCTCAACAACAATCCGCAACCCTGGCCAAGTCTTCTACAAATGCCCGAATCATGGGGTAATAATATGTTTAAGGGTTGTTCTGCTGCTTTCAGTTGCTGATTTTTTTAATAGTTTGGTTGATGATCTTCCAATTTGATTCCTGCAGAAAAGGGAAGATTCGTGTGATTTGTATTTCTGGGAACTTGCTCATGTGGGGTAATGCAACTACGCTGATTATTTGGTTAGCCGAGGAATCCCAATACCAGCAGGTTGGGGTGTTGGACAAGTAACTAAAGGAACGCCAGAAGAGGAAGATGCAGAGCAGAAGGTTAAAGACGCAGTTCTTCTGATCATGGACAAGCAACAACTACTGAACGACCTTGACAGCAATGAGGAGATGAAAGAGCTTGTGAAGATAATTGGCAAAATCAATGTGCTCTGTAGGATGATTGTCTCTTTATTTGAAGTGTATGTAGCACTCGTGATGTATTCAGTGCCTACGACATGAGCACTTTGCTGAAACTAGTAATGAATGAAACCTGTGTAGCAGGCTGTGTGTAGTATTGTGAACATCTAATGATTTCTATTAACGGAAATTAGGGGGTATCCCCTTTTGCTCGTATAAATAAATAAATAGCAGAGGCCCTGTCGGGTCAGCTTTGTTCTCATTCCTAGACGTCGAGCAAATTGCAGTCCAACAGCAAACTATGTCATCAAATTCAAGTTTCACAGCCAAATATGAGTACAACTAAATAACAATGTCATCATGTTTTAGTTGTCATACAATCACCAAACACAAATCACCATACACAACAAGTGATGTTCTCATAGCAAAATACTAAACAACATGTTCATCAGCTTTCAGTTGTCATAGCAAACACAATTTCACATAGTAGATAAAAAACGTCTTCTGACAGGAAAATACGACAAAACTAATGTAATCATCATCCGCAGCAGCAGCGTCACCATCTTCGCCATGTGTATCAGTCTGAATCATAATTCCCCATGGTGTCATCTTCTTCTTCGTCCTCGAACGTTGGCTTCTTCTTGATCAACTCTTGTATGTCCACAGCACGACAGGCAATCTTTTCGCCGGCGTCATTAACGTGATGGTTCTCAAAGATATTAGGAACATCTGTGTTATCTTGTACATCGGGAGCAGTGTAAGCATCATCTTGTTGTGCAACTTCATTAAACAAATTCCTCTGCTCAAACCTTTGCAATACTCTCTAGTCATTGCTATGTGAAAATGTGTCTTCCAAGAAAAATATTTGTGTTGCTTGATTTGCCAAAATAAAAGGCTCGTTGGTCTGGTATGCCGCCTTGACATTGATGGATTTGAAATAATCATCAGCTCTGGGTTTTTCGATCTTGGAAAACAGGTTATACGAACGACAGCAGAACAGAACCACACACCGATGATCCTCAAAACTGGAGATATATTGCAAATGAACAATGTTTGTTATGTTAGCATACATTTCAGTTGTCTGTTTGTCATACGTATCCGTGCTCATGATGGCACTGTTTTGTGTCTTCCTGCCTTCGTCTCGTGCAAGGGTGTTGTAGCGTACATCTCCAACAACGCAAGAGTCATAATGTCTTACCCTAGTATCAGGACCCATTGCTAGTGAGTAAAGGGCATCATCAACTGCCTGCCCATCCTCCCGCATCTTCTTAACCTATGGTTAGAAAATAGACAAGCTGATCATCTTATTTACTCAATAAATTAAAAAAACTGACAGTGCACTTCAAAAGCTTACATGGTTCTTGAACCATTCCGCAAATCCTACCATAACCAGTTTGTCAATGTTTCTTGGATTTTGCGGCAGTAACTCCTCTTTGTAGATGCTGCACAACATAGTGATCACGTTAAACATCTAAATATATAAGAATGTGATGCAATTTTAGTAGATTACGATGTATAAGCTGCAGTACTGCACTTACTTGATATAAGGTGGTATCTCAGGACAGTTATTCAACACATACCAAACCATTTTGTCCAAATCTTTCGGTTTGTCCTCTTGTCGACTCTTCCCTGTAACTCGCACAGAATAATCGAAAACATTGAGCCCGAGATTGTCTTCACCCACCTCTTTGCTAAGCTGATCAGCTATTTCAATGTATTTTGAGCAGAATGTCAATGCTTCTGTAGCAATGTAGGCCTCTGCAATGGAACCCTCGGGTCTAGCTCTGTTCCTAACATATCCCTTGAAAGTGCCTAGCCGCCTTTCAATAGGGTACATCCAGCCATACAGTACTGGACCTCTAAGTAGTGCCTCATCAGGTAGATGAACAGCCAAATGCACCATCACATCAAAGAAGGCTGGAGGATATATCTTCTCAAGGTCGCATAGGATAGTTGGTATCTTGTCTCTAAGACGCTCCAAAGCATCTATCCTGATATTTCTACTACAGAGTTCCCTAAAGAATTGTCCCAACTCTACAACTGGTCTGTATAAGTCAGAGCGTCCCAATCCTCTAAGGATAACAGGTAAAACCCTTTGAATTAGGACGTGGTAGTCATGAGTTTTCAACCCTTGTACCTTGTTTCCATCTGCACTGACTCTCCTTTCAGGGTTGGAAGCAAATCCATGTGGGAATCTCACACATGACAGGACCTCGCAGAATTCTTTTCTTTTTACCTTGTCCAAGACATACACAGCTGGTGCCATATCACGTGGTTTACCTTCATCTTGCAACTGCAAATCCTTTCTGATACCCCGATGTGTCAAATCAATCCTAGATTTCAAGGTATCTTTTGTCTTGCCTTCAATGTTAAGAAGTGTGCCGATAATGCTGTCACATATATTTTTCTCGATGTGCATCACATCAAGATTATGCCGCAGATCCAAATCTTTCCAATACTCCAAGTCCCACAAAGTGGACCTGCGGGTAAACAATAATCTCTCTTCAACCCTGCCATGCATCCTTTTCCCGCTACCATTACCAGGATGGTTTCCTGGTGTAATATGCCTGACCTTCTCTAATTCCACTTGCAATTCATCGGCGGTGAGCCTCTTTGGCGCCTCACGGTTTTCATGCTTTGCATTGAACACAAGTCTTCAGTATTTTCTAGGATGCGGCTTGTCCTTGGCAAGGAAACAACGGTGTCCAATGTAACAGATCTTGCTAAGTATTGCGTATGACAGCGGATTCCTGTCACAGTGAACACATGCATTGTAACCATGTGTCGTTCGCCCTGACATAGTGCCCAAAGCCGGATAATCATGGATGCTACAAATTATAACAACACGCAGAAAGAAATTAGCTGGTGGGCTGCTATATAGGTCTCAAGTGAGAACACCCTTCCATAGCTGTTGAACTTCCTCCACAAGAGGCTCCATGAGCAAATCAAAATCCTTCCCGGGACTTTTTGGACCTAGGATGAGAAAGGCCATCATGTAGTTTGATTCTTTGGTGCAGACATTGGAGGCATGTTGTAAGGGATAACAAGCACTGGCCACATGCTATATGTGGCGCTCTGGTGGCCAAATGGGTTAAATCCATCTGAAGCTAAGCCAAGTCTAATGTTTCTCGGGTCAGCAGCAAACTCTTTGTGTTTATCATTGAAGCTTTTCCACTCATTACCATGAGATGGATGGCTCATTACATTCTAATCTCTGTACTCCTGGTTCCTAGAATGCCACAGTACATCCTCTCTTGTTTCAGCATCATTAAACAACCTCTGCAATCTTGGTGTAATTGGAAAATGTCTCAGAACATTATGAGGAATCCTCTTCACAACATCACCATCTTTCTATCTTGATGATTTGCATTCCGGGCATTCACTTAAGTTGGCATAATCCTTCTGGAACAGAACACAATTATTCTTACAAACAAGGATCATATCATATCCAATTCCAACTGCACGAAGGAAATTCTTCATTTTACTGTAGGTGTCTGGCAGCTCAGACGCATGTGGGAAAGATTTGCGGAAAGCAGCCAACATCGCATCGAATGGTTTGTTGGTCATCCGCTCAGATGTCTTCACCTGAAGAAAGGTGACCATAGCTGAGAATACTGACAAATTATTTCCTGGGGTGACAGCAATGTTGCATTGTTCCAACATGCGGGCCCACCATTTTTCTTCTGTAGGTGAAAGTTCATGGAATGCACGAGCATTTGGTAGCATTGTTTCAATGTTGGTCAAACTCACTGGCTCCGCCACCACCACCTCCTCCTCCTCTTCCACCTGAGCATCAGGCAGATCAAGATGGTGATCTGCTGCTTCCACGTAGTCAATAACATTGACGTTCACAGCTTCACCAAGATGAACCCACCTAGTATATGTGACCGACATCCCATACAAGTGTAGATGATTTTGCACAGTTGACTGGGGTCTTGTAACTGAATTCATACAACTGCTACACGGGCAGAGCATGTCTGATTTTGGACCACCGTACTCAGCTCTGATAAAATTCATGAAGTTTTCAACCCCCTCGACATATGTAGCGGAGAATCTTCAAGCAGAAGTTATCCAAGTCATGTCCATCTGTTAGACATACAAATTAGTTCTTCTACTAGATATTACAGGAAAAACATATATGCTTTTTTATGAAGTCCAGAAAAAAATAACTAGGTCGATGTCTAAAGCTATGGCAAGATATTTGGACGAGCAGATCTAAGTAACGAAATATATGTAAAGCTAATTCAGCAAACAGATTTGAGTGCTAAATTATGGCAGGCTATTTCAGCAGTCAATGAGGCTGAGCACACAGCCATCAAACTATGAAGGCCATCGCAGCAACAAAGATCGAGTATAAAATGGTGTAGAGCTATTTCACCTAACAGATTGGCTACTAGACCATGGCAATCTACGTCACAATAAATATATGGCAGGATATTTTAGCAACTAATTGGCCTTGGCAGGCCATCTTAGCTAAGCAGATTGAGTGCAGAACAGGGCAAGGAAGCTTCTTAAGCAGAGCATATTGACAGTAAACTACTTCGGCAAACAGTGGGATTAACATCGTCTATCAGCTAGCATTCAATGCTACACCGACATGAACGGGGCCTCAGTCTAGAATGTGCGTACCGTGGGAGAAGCTGACCGCCGTGCGTCTCCACACGAACGTCGCCAGTGGTGGTGGCACTGACCGCCGTGCGCCTCCACAAGAACATAGCCAGAGATGGTGGCACGGCTAGAGGACGGCAGTCTACGAGAGCGTACTGTGTGAGCGAGAGGATCGCCGTACGTCCCCTTGACGAACCGCGGCACCGACGTATAGGCACGGCGGGGAGGGCGGCTTTGGTGGAGTGAATAGAGTGGAGGGGGACGGGGGGAGGGGTGTTTGGGGAATATTATTGGCTAGTTAGCTGAAGGGCAGTTGAATCGGATT